>NC_141874.1:597326761-597629792 GCF_056163025.1 Triticum urartu
CCACCATGGGCCGAGCAAGATGGAACGTGGGGCACCACGGCGAGGTGTTCGGGGTGACGGCCCCGGAAGCCTATGTGCCCCGCATGATGGACCAAGGGTACGCACCAGAGGACGACCCTGGCTCATTCATTGGAGAAGATTGGGGAGAGGGGGCGCTAGGAGTCGAAGCCTTCCAAGAACCAGCGGAGAACCACAACGATCGCACTGACAACGGCAACTACAGGGTACCGCTAATATTTCAGGAACGGGCTTATGCTAACCATGGGCTGCAGATGAATCAGGTTGCAGCATCGATCGACAACCCTGGGATGGCAGCACCCGTTCCAACAAGGGAGACACGGTGGGAGCCGCTGGGAGGGAGCCAGGAGCAAGGCCCCTCCCCAAGGCACGCGAAACCAGGGGACACCCAGAGGTAGGCCCTCTGCCGGGGTGGCTTCTACAACCCTTCCCCTGGCAGAGGACCCGTGGTCACTGAGGGAACCGCTGGCGTCCCCTTTCCCTCCTTTGTGTCATCCTGGTGACCGGTCGGCTCAAAGGAGGTCGAGGGTGGCGCAAGGCGGGGCCCTCGTCTGGCGATATGAAGCAAGGCCGGTTCCTGTGAAGAAGGCCCAGTGCCTGTGAAGCTCCCCGCCCGTGACACTCTCACGTAATAATGAGTTGGGGCTGTACACGCCCCAGAGTCTCATGAGCACCAGCCTCAGGCCCTGGGGCTCCCTCCCACGCCTAGTGGCAGTACTTAGCTCCGCGCTGGTGAGAAGACTTGAAGACCCGAAGACTAGACTAGGTGCCGGACGCGGCCTTTTGCTTTGGATCTCTCTTTCTGTGGCTTTGTTTTCTGGATCTGGACTTAAGTTGAAGCTGAATTTTTATTGATGCGCGCGGGGGTGCCTTTTCTCATTCGAGCTGTTTCTTGCCTTCTGGATCTCGTTTGGTTTGGGACTCATGTCCATCGCCTTTCCCTCGCAAAGCTCCTCGCGATCTGGACCGCGCAAAGCACACGCTCATCAAGCACGCGCTAGCACTACACCTGGTGCTCACCTCTTATGGGGCCCCCTCAAACGGGGCGGTAAGCTCCACAGGATTCTCAGGAACTCGTCGCCTCGCTACCCAGCCCTAGCTGGCGCTGACTAAGGTAAACCGCGTCGGGGAACTCACCCCCAACTTCATGAGCTCATGAGGACATATACCCACATCACATAGGAAAGTAAAAATGCAATTTGCTTACACGAGGGGCTCCCCCTCTCAAAATGCTCTTACAAGTCTTCCAAGGGCCATGCCCGAGTTTTTCATGCAGGATGAAACAACAGGAGAATACGGGATCAGCCAGAGATATCACTCGCTATATCACCCGCGGACGCATCACTCGCGTCGTCGTCATCTTCGTCAGTATCGTCGCCGCCGTTGGCGATGCCTATGTCACCATCGTTTACCACGCCACCTTCATATGCGATGACCACCACCGCGTCATCCTCCGAGGTGAAGGCCCTGACCAAATCGCCAACATGGTCCTCTACCCAACGCGCCAGGTCGCCCCGGACGGCCGTGGGTATGGGGGCAATGGTGGCGTCGAAGTCGAAGTTGGGGTCGGCATTCAGAAGGTGGCTGAAGACACGGGAGAAGGCGCACTGAAGCAGTCCTGGACCCCTCTCCTCCACAAGCTGTCGAGCTCTGGCAGATTGAGCCTCCAGGCGCGTCACCACCTCGGTGAAGAAGATCAGGTGGCAGGCATAGTCATTCGAGTGAGGGGCCGAGGCGTTCTCGTCGCAGATGTAACCCAGGGCGGTGTTGGCCATGTTCTGAAGGTCTTGAAGCATAGGAGCATGCTCGTGCTCCAGCGTTTGGCGTTGGAGCACTTCCTCCCTGTTTTGCCATGCGACGGCCTCAGCGTCGTCAACTCGTCTCTAGAGGGAAAGCAGCTCGGCGTGGGCGGAGGCCAAGTCCGCCTGTGCCATAACCAGGGCGGCAGTTATGGCCTCCGCGCGCCTCTCGGCCTCGTCCAACCTGGGCCTGAGGGTGGCAGCCCTGCCCGCACCCTCCAGACCGGCGAGCTTCAACTTCAAGTCGTACCTGCCCTCCAGATCTGCGCGAACCTCGGCCACCCGGCGAATGATCTCCTCCTCGACTCCGGCCTCGCGGGCCCCAACGGCATCTTCTGCTTGAGCGACTTGACACTCCCTCGTCTCCAGTCGCTCGAGCTCGAGGCTGCGCTCCACGGCTTCCAGGGCCAGCGCCTCCTTGCACTGTCGGACCTCCTCTTCCTCCGTAGGCGTCCCCCTCAGCGATGCAAGAGCGGCCTCGCGCGCCTCCACCTGCTGCTGGACGCGCTCCAGGCCTGAAGCCCCCACACACGCTCCTCCGCAGCCTCGCAGCGGCGATCGGCCTCATGAGCTTCTTCCAAAGCTCACGAGCGGGCCTCATTGGCAATCTTGAGGGATGCCTCGGCCTTCATGTTCTCGAGGTCGTGCTGATAGCGACCGAGGTTGATGGCCACTCGCAGCTTGCGCCGCTCCAACACCAGCCGAAGACCTTCATCCTCAAGACGCGAGTCGACACCCGCAAGCTCTTCACCAAGGCGGCTCATCGCGCCCATCGCCTCCTGGAAGAGCTCGTGGCGGACTACGCTGCGCCCGTGCTCGAGCACGAACGCTCGACCCGCCTCGTCCTCCACCTCGGGGGCTGCGGGAGGAGCATCAAGTGGCGCGCCACCTCCCGGTTGGGGGCTGGGGGCTGGCACCGTGCCTGACGTCAGCCCATCCTCGCGAGGAGCCCAAGCTGATCGAGGCTCGCTGCTTGAAGAGGAACCGAAGACCGAGGTCAGCCAGCGACTGCTCATGAGCAGAGGAGTCTTGGGCACCCCCGCCGAGCTCCACGCCAGACCGTGGGCGAGGGGCAGCCAAACCATGGACTCAGCACGTCCCGAAGGCGGGGACGCTTGTCCGACCAACCCTGCTCCAGGGGCCGCAAGCAGGCCAGCAACGCTCAATGCCGACGGGGGAGTTGATGAAGGAGGAGGCCACCTCTTGGGAGACGTTGCAGCTTCAGCAGAAGGAGCCCTGGAGGACAGGCGTCAGGATAAGAAGACCACACGCAAAAGCCACGACGACATGGTACTTACGCGTCAATAGCGATGTACTTCCGTCGCTTCAACGGCCCGAAGATGTTGCTACCGCCGGGGGATCCCTTCCTCTTGCGGAGCTCCTCGAAGTCCACACAAAGACGGCCGAAGCACTGGACGTGACGGCCGGTGCGTGGCGGAGCCGAAGAAGACCCAAGAGGGATGGCCTCAGGGGAGCCCGGCTGAGGCAAACAGCCCAACTCCTTCTCACTGCGACCTCCTGAGGCTCCTGGAGCCTCAGCCTCGGGAGCCGCATGCCGCATCTCCTCGGCAACCGATGCCTCAGGAGGGGGGTCGTAGGCCCCCGAGGACGACAAGCCCGGATCACCACCCAACATGTGCTCCTCAGCACCTGAGCCGCCGGCCCCCGCCGCAGCTCGCTCCCCCGCACCATCACCTGGGGCGAGCCCGACACCGGCGGCGAAGAAGGGGACCACGATGACAGGGTTCTCATGGGGCCCCACCAAGCCGACTAGGCGCAGCCCCCACTCATCAAAAGAAGGCATGTTCGCAGCAAATGTGACTTTGTTCTCACAGCGATACAACATGCAGCTGTTCCTGGGCATCTCATCTGGCAGAGGGACACCTGACAGGACCGTGAGCACTGTCTGCCGCTCAGCGAGAGGAAGCCCCTCCTCCTGAAACCTCATGTTGTCCTGTCTGCTGAGAAAGTCCCACATTGGGCGAGAATGGCGCTGGAGCGGAGCAACTCGATGCCTGACAAACTCCCTCACCACCATGGGCGCAGTCACGCCAAGGTCCTTCAACCAACTCAGCCTGGCCCAGACAGGGGCAAGGTAGGGGCTCGTGAGCTTCTGATGACCCCAGCCAGAGTTTGGAATAGCAGGCCCCACCGGAGCTTGGAGCAGAGGATTGAGCACACCGGCGTCAACAAACACCCATCGCGTATGGAATTCGCTCGTGGATGAAGGGAGCTCGAAGTCGATCCCCGTGCCTGCCGTTGCAGCCACAACCTGGAAGCCCACACACCCCGAGCTCTGCCGGGGACTGGTGAGATGCAACGAGAATAAGTGGCGGAGGAGTGCCACGGAGGGGGCGATGCCCACCATGGCCTCACACACGAAGGCGAAGACGGCAAGAAGGGTCACAGCCTGAGGATCGAGATGGAGCATGTGGACCTTATAATGCTCGAGCACCATGTTGAAGAAGGCGGAGAAGGGAGGAATCAGGCCAGCCTAGAGGGCATCACTGAAGATCAGGACCTCGGTAACTGCCCGAGCCATGCTGGTGCGAGACGCAGGCCAAGCCGGCGTCTCTCCCCACTTGTTGAAACTGGAGGCAAGCATGGGGCGCACCTTGTCCATGGCCTCGTCGTTGAGCCCCCGGGGCCGGCCGAGCGCCGGCTCGAAAGATGGAGGCGCAGTTGGCGAGGACAGAGGTTATTTCCCTTTTTGGCTTGTTTCAGCACCATGGCAGTGAAGCGGGCGGAGCACAGGTCGGATTGAGAAGGCGAAGCAGGGCGTCAAGGCAGCAGGGAGATTGGAAGAGCCGGGCGTGGCGAAGGAATAAAAACTATGTAAGAGGCGGGACCGCATAGCCAGGTGGATTCAAGGGCAGCATGGGGAAGTGAAGACGCCCACGTCCAATCAACCACCACGCGTCAATCGAGGCTGCAGGCATTGGGGGCCCGCGGCGCTCCGTGCTTGGCCCTTGGCTTCGCCGCGAAGCCAAGCCCGAGCGCACCTTGGGCCCGAGGGCTACTGTCGGCGTTCTAGGAACGGGGGTCCCCAGACTTGCCTGCCTGCGGCCCATGGCGTGGCTAAGCCAGCAGGCCGTACAACCCATCTTCACCAACAAAGCATCCAAGACCCTCACAAGGGTCCAAGCCTCGTGAGGCGGACGACGCAAGGCCTCCTCTGGAGTGGCCTAGCCAGGCAGGCTCACGAGGAGCGGAGATATCAAGGCGGGGCAAACCTCACGAGGTCCTCGTGACGTAAGCCATGACGCACGACACCAGGCGGGCACCAGCGCGCGCAGCATCCTTGTTTCCTCTTTGGTGCTAAGGAGGCCAACGCAGGCAAAGAGTATCGAGGCATCAGGCAAAGGTTGCTATATTGGTGCAACGAGACCAAGACCAGGAGGACGGCAAGACGGAGGTCATCGTGGAGCCCAAGACGGCGTCACCACCAGAGCCTTTCGCATATGAAGAACACTTTTGTCAGGATAGCTTCTACTAGTTGTCCCCCTCCAAATTGACCCGCCGTTGTTGGCTTCCTTCCCGCTCAATCTTTGGGAAGAGGACTAGGGTCTATATAAGTAGAGCCAGCCAACATAGTAAGGGTGGGCAGAACGCATCTCATCTCATCTCATCTTAGCTCGATCCAACCCGGACAAGAGCCTACTCACAAGAACACCTCAACCTCAGGAGGTTGTTCTTCCCTTGTACCGTTCATCATCAGCCCTAGAGGCAATCCACCACCACCACACTGGAGTAGGGTATTACACCACAACGGTGGCGTGAACCGTATAAACCTCGTGTCTTTCTGTGTTGCAAGTTCGTCGAGTTCGTCCGCGAGATCTTAGCGAGCTAGGGCGTAGATTTGTGGGAAGGAAAGACTTCGCGCGCACCCCAGTGTTTGAACCGCAAGGGTTTGCCGGAACCGCACATCTGGCAGCTCCGCGCTGGTGAGAAGATAAGAAGACTAGCTAGGTGCCAGACGTGGCCTTTTGCTTTCAACCCCTTTCTCTATAGCTCAATTTGCCGCCTTTTGGATTTTAACTCGCAGTCGTATTTTCATTGGCAAAGCATGGGGGGCATCTTTTCTCATTCGTGTTGATTTCTTGAGTTTTCCGGCTCCGTACCTTGTTTCGAGGCCGGCGCATGCTGCCCCTTCCTCACGAGCGCCTCACGAGCGGGGGCTGGGCGTGGTATGCGCGCGCATCTCACCGTGATCTAACGCCCGTCTCTCGCAAGGCCCTCTCAGGCGGAGCAGCGGGCTCCGCAGAAACCCGAAACCTCGCAAGTCCACGGAGGACCCCCCTCAGGAGAACTACACATCGACAACGACTAGGCCAGTCCGGGGCCCGCTCAGGGAGTCCTGGACTAAGGGGTCCTCGAGCGTCCGACCTATTAGCCATGGGCCAGACTGATGGGCTGTGAAGATACGAAGACCGAAGACTGCACCTGTGTCCGGATGGGACTCTCCTTGGCGTGGAAGGCAAGCTTGGCGACCAAATATGTAGATTCCTTTCTTTGTAACCGACCTTGTGTAACCCTAGATCCTCCCGGTGTCTATATAAACTGGAGGACTTAGTCCGGAGGAGAGACATTATCATAACCATACAAGCTAGGCCTCTAGGGCTTAGCCATTACGATCTCGTGGTAGATCGACTCTTCTAATACTCATTGTCGGTGTCAAAACCGGCGGATCTCGGGTAGGGGGTCCCGAACTGTGTGTCTAGGCCGGATGGTAACAGGAGGCAAGGGACACGAAGTTTTACCCAGGTTTGGGCCCTCTTGATGGAGGTAAAACCCTACGTCCTGCTTGATTAATATTGATGATATGGGTAGTACAAGAGTAGATCTACCACGAGATCAGAGAGGCCAAACCCTAGAAGCTAGCCTGTGGTATGATTGTTGTTCTGTATGTTGTCCTACGGACTAAAACCCTCCGGTTTATATAGACACCGGAGAGGGTTAGGGTTACACAAAGTCGGTTACAATGGTAGGAGATCTACATATCCGTATGGCCAAGCTTGCCCTCCATGCCAAGGAAAGTCCCTTCCGGACACGGGACAAAGTCTTCAATCTGGTATCTTCATAGTCCAGGAGTCCGGCCGAAGGTATAGTCAGGCTATCCGGACACCCCCTAATCCAGGACTCCCTCAGTAGCCCCTGAACCAGGCTTCAATGACGACGAGTCCGGCGCGCAGATTGTCTTCGGCATTGCAAGGCGGGTTCCTCCTCCAAGTACTTCATAGAAGATTTTGAACACAAAGATAGTGTCCGACTCTGCAAAATAAGTCTCCACATATTGCCATAGAGAGAATAATATTTACACAAATCTAATCTGCTGACGTATTCCGTAGTGTGACACACCACGGCCAAGCCTTTATCCGAATCGTTTTATTATCCCACCTCAGTGCGTCATGCAAGGCGGTTTCCTTGGCATGTCTTTTTAAAGCAGAGATCGTGTCCCCTTATTCCGGGATTCTCATCAATACAGGCGTGGGTAACCCAACCGCGCCATTGATTACGGCGCTTGGAGATAAGCGAGTTTTACCAGGCTGGTGGGGACACGTAGTTGCGTCCACCCATATAAGGGGATAAGGATCCGCCTTTTCACCTACGCCTTCTTTCTCCTTTGCCTATCCATTCTCGCGCACTTGAGCTCCAGCGCCCAAGTCCGCACCCCCACCTCAACCTTCTCCAGCCATGTCCGAAGCGGGAGGCAAATGGATGGTCTCCTCCGTCACGGAGGGGCACATCAAAAAACTGAGGAAGGCCGGATACTTGTCTGACGACATCGCCCACCGGCTTCCCGAAGAGGGGAAGCTCCTCCCCACCCCAAGGCCCCATGAGAGGGTAGTGTTCCTTCCCCACTTCCTCTGTGGACTGGGCTTTCCTATCCACCCATTCGTCCGGGGACTCATGTTCTACTACGGCCTGGATTTCCATGATCTGGCCCCGAACTTCATCCTCAACATCTTGGCATTTATCGTCGTGTGTGAGGCTTTCCTCTGCATCCGCCCCCATTTCGGCCTATGGCTCAAGACTTTCAACGTCAAGCCGAAGGTGGTGCGCGGCAACTAGGCGGAGTGCGGAGGCGCCATGGTGGGCAAGATGCCCAACGTCTTATGGCTCGAGGGCTCATATGTGGAGACCCTGAAGGGGTGGTGTCGGTGTCAAAACCAGCGGATCTCGGGTAGGGGGTCCCGAACTATGCGTCTAGGCTAGATGGTAACAGGAGGCAAGGGACACGAAGTTTTACCCAGGTTCGGGCCCTCTTGATGGAGGTAAAACCCTACGTCATGCTTGATTAATATTGATGATATGGGTAGTACAAGAGTAGATCTACCACGAGATCAGAGAGGCTAAACCCTAGAAGCTAGCCTATGGTATGATTGTTGGTCTATATGTTGTCCTACGGACTAAAACCCTCCGGTTTATATAGACACCAGAGAGGGTTAGGGTTACACAAAGTCGGTTACAATGGTAGGAGATCTGCATATCCGTATCGCCAAGCTTGCCTTCCACGCCAAGGAAAGTCCTTTCCGGACACAGGACGATGTCTTCAGTCTTGTATCTTCATAGTCCAGGAGTCCGGCCGAAGGTATAGTCCGGCCATCCAGACACCCCCTAATCCAGGACTCCCTCAGTAGCCCCCGAACCAGGCTTCAATGATGATGAGTCCGGCGCGCAGATTGTCTTCGACATTGCAAGGCGGGTTCTCCTCCAAATTCCGTGTACCTGTTGAATAAAGTCTGGCTTCTTGTAAATGTTGCGCTCCTTGGCTTCTACGCCCAATAATGGCCATCTCCCACGTGTCAAACGAATATGAAAAGTCTGAGTGTTTTTACATCCACACCCCTAGCCATGTAAATGAGCCGCCCATTTAAGGGGACGAGGATTTAGATCCAAAACACACCTTCTCCCCCTCGCGAGTGTTCATCAGAGCGCATCCGACAAAGGTCCATACCACCATGTCCAGCCGTCGCAACTCCTCCTTTCGCCCTTCCAGCCCTCAGCCTGGATATTGGGAGAGATGCTTTATCCCGCATAGCCAGCTAGTGACGGTCCAGACCAAGGGATTTCTCCCCCCGGCCTATATGGTCCCGGTTCGAGCCGGTCTTGCCATCTATAATGGCGGAGAGCAAGCGGAGAGTGCCCCTAGTACCTCCAAAGGAGAGCGGGTATGCCTCGTCCCTTATTTAATAAGGGGGCTCGGATTTCCAATCCACCCGTTTCTCCGGGGGCTCCTGGAGTTCTATGGCCTCCAGCTACACAATCTCACGCCTGCCTCCGTATTGCATATCGCGGGCTTCGTAGCCCTCTGTGAGCTGTTCTTGGGTGTTGAGGCTCATTTCGGGTTGTGGAAATAGCTATTCTGCCTTGTGCCCCATTCTCGGAAGGGGTCAATATATCAAGTGGGCGGAGCCGAAGTGTGGCGCATCGCCGGGACCGGATATCTATCCGGAACCCCAAAGAAGGCGTCCGAGGACTGGCCTTCGGAATGGTTTTACATAGAGGATGTCCCGCTGCCGGATCCTGTCCGGACCGGCCTCCCTGAGTTCGACAGTGCTCCACTAAAGAAGCGCCTAAGTTGGCATCCACGGAGCCCTCAGAGGGAAAGTGACAAGGACGTTCGTTACCTGATGGGCCGGATAAGATTGTTAGCTCATTCCGGACTGACCATGATCGGGGTCATGGCCGCATGCATTATGCAAGGGGTGCAGCCGCTGCAGTATAGAGGCCACCCCATGTGGGACTTCAACGGGGAGGACGACGCCACCTGCTACGGCCGTAAGGGGCCGGATTCGGCTGCGGCTCTAACAAAGACCTTGTCCGCTTTATACAAGGGAGAAGAGGAGGAATTTCTCCACGTCGACCCAAAGGGTGGATTTTCTATGTACAATCCCCCAAGCTGGGTAAGTGGCCACATTTACCTGCCCATTCGTTTTATATTCCCATTGTTAAATATTCAGTCTAACGACTTCAATGCAGGAACTGCGCCAGGCTGTTAAAGAAATAAACAGCCCTCGTCCACAACTCGAGGACCCAGGACGGTCCCTCGACCCAGCCTCTCAAGAGGATCCAGACTTATCTGTGGAGCTGATTGATGGAGTGTTCCATCAATTGAGCAAGGACAATGCCTTGGTGGCCATTACGGCCGATTACCCAGGGCTAATCCCGGCCTCCCAGGTAACTGAGATTAAAGTCCCAGTACCCCGAATAGGGGTCCGCCCTCTCGTGTTTTCAGTTTCCTGATTACAACCGAACTTTGCAGGGGAGGTTTTTGAGACGGGAGGCCGAACCTGCGGCGACAAGCCAATGAGGGGCCGCAGGGCCCCGTGGGCAGAAAAGAGGTCCAGTCCGGACCAAGGCGTCAGCGCAAAGGTATGGCGCACCCCCTTATCCCAGGTATTATACCTTCAAGGTATATTAACACTCGTGCTTTCTTTAGGACAAAGAGACCTCGTCGGACTATATCCGGAGAGGCTGCCAATCGCGCCTCCACCAGCCAGGCTCCAAAGCCTGGTCCGGACGCGGAGGCGAACACAAGGCGTGCACCGGACGCTTGTTTCTCCCGAGAGGCATTAGACGCCTTCAATTCGGGAGATGCATACCTCCGTGCCGCTCAAAATGGTCTAGCCAGAGCCACGTAGCAATATGTAAAAGACATACGGGTAAGAAAATTTTGGTAATTATATATATAGACCAGTAGCCCCCGAGACTTGAAACAGTTAGAATAACTGATTTAAGGATCATTTGTTATGCAGGTTCTTACAGAAAAGAATTCCCTACTGTCCCAGGAGCTGGAAGAGTGCAAAGCCCAACTTGAGGACGCACTAGCCGCGGCAGGGGAGCCCAAGGAGACCCCCTCTGGTAATATACACTTCGAATGATAAGTATTTTGCGAAGCACGGCATGGGTGCGAATCTAACAAATGAAATTGCAGATGGCGCCGGATTGAATCCGGAAAGGCAACACCTCCTACGCCAGCTGAAGGCTGGTGAGAAGGTGCTGACAAAGGTGAGGCGGGAGAAGAACGATCCCGAAGATGCCAACACCAAGCTGGGCGTCGAACTGAAAGATGTTCGTGCCCAGCTGTCAGACTCCGTTAAGGAGAATCAGTGGCTTCGGCGCGGCATATTTAGTAAGTGCTTGAACGAACCTTTGAAAAAAAGTTCCGCGGGGAAGTCGACTAACAGGGTAATGTCTGTAGGTGTGCTAACAGGTCGTCCTGCCGAGGAGATGCCCGGTTCTACGGGTGACCTTCTTCCCAAGCTCTCGCAACTGCTCGAGCAAGTTCGGCAGGCGATGCAAGGCGTTGCCCAGGCCCTGTGGCCATCCATCTCCATGCTCGAAGGTCTTGGAGAGCTTGCAGAGAAGCTAAAGGGAGCACGGCAGCGCTTCCGATTGTGGAAGATATCGGCCTACCATCAAGGCGCTAGGGAGGCCTGGGCCATGGTGAAGACGCGGTACACAAAGGCTGACCCCAACCACATGGCCGAGGTCGGTCCTGTGGGGCCCGATGGGAAGGAGATCCCTGTAAGCTTAGTATACGGCCAAGTAGAATTGGCCGCAAAGTATTCCCAGCAGGACTGTAAATTAGACAGCCTGTTAGATGGTATTGAAGAGGAATACAATCAGTCAGAATGACTATGTAATTTAATTGACATTTATAAT
This sequence comes from Triticum urartu, assembly GCF_056163025.1. Taxonomy (NCBI): domain Eukaryota; kingdom Viridiplantae; phylum Streptophyta; class Magnoliopsida; order Poales; family Poaceae; genus Triticum; species Triticum urartu. The sequence goes on from NC_141874.1 coordinate 597,338,248, forward strand.
GCCTTCTAGCCGGATTGTAGATCGTTTGTCATGGCCGACCTTTTCGCTTCAGCCTCGGGATCTGACGGTCTGGAGTGTGTCCGAATTCCTATGCGGCTATATAAGAACCGGGGAATGCGTGGAGACCAGGCGTAGGGGTCATTAGTGCGTGAACAGACAAGTGCCCGACTAGTTATGTTATATTACATGGTTAGTAAGAAACATCTTCCAGGGAGAATAGTTCCGTTAGGGGTTCCTTTCCCTTGGAGGCATGCCCTAAAGTGCATGCCCATTCTGCGAGAAAGACACAGGAAAAAGCATCTGGGGGCGCATAAATAAATAAGTGAAAAGATCATCTTTTAGGTCACCGACCGAATATTCCCTTAAGAACGCTAGCTTTCGGCTTCACCCAGTCTGAGGTACACATCCGGCTGATCCGGCAGTAACAATCGCAGAGGTGCTCCCATTACCGCCTAGCCGAATAATTGGGAACGTAGGGGTAAGAACAGGAGCCAGGCAACCTAGCTTGGCCAAAACTTAAGTCATATCGATGCAAGGTACATGCGGAAGTGTAACACATGTGTTGGGCATGAAGCCCGTATAAATAAGCTTCTGGTAAAAGAAGCCCCCAGGTTTAATGAGTGCGAATAGCACGTCATTTGATGAGCCTTTAAAGGCTATAAGAGAAAGGAAGGGGTGAAGGAGAGAAATGTAAGACTGACAGTATATGTATAAATGGACAGAGGAAGGAGACGAACACAGAGTCCGGCGCTAGGCATAGAATCTTCGGAGACGGGCTGCGTTCCATGGGTTCAGCTCGAGTCGGTTATCCGATGCATCTCGCAGGCGGTACGCTCCACCAGTCAGGACTTGGTCAATTATGAAGGGACCTTCCCACTTGGGCTTGAGTTTGTCCTTTTTCTTGTCCGGCAGGCGTAGAACTAATTCGCCAACGTTGTAATTTTTGGCCCGTACTTCTCTGCTTTGGTATCTTCGAGCCTGCTGTTGATAGAATGTGGAACGGGCTTTTGCCACGTCGCGCTCCTCCTCCAATGCGTCCAAACTGTCCTGCCGATCGAGCTCGCCTTCCCTTTCTTCGTACATGCGCACTCGAGGTGAGTCATGAATTATGTCGCAAGGCAAAACTGCCTCTGCGCCGTACACCATAAAGAATGGTGTGAATCCGGTGGCGCGATTCGGCGTGGTCTGCAGCCCCCAGAGTACGGAGTCAAGCTCCTCTACCCAGTGCGTGTTAGATTCCTTGAGGGACCGCACTAATCTGGGTTTGATGCCGCTCATGATAAGACCATTTGCACATTCGACCTGGCCGTTAGTTTGTGGGTGATAGACGGAAGCATAATCAAGCTTGATGCCCATGTTTTTGCACCAGAGTTTTACCTCGTCGGCCGTAAAGCTCGTGCCGTTATCAGTGATGATGCTGTGGGGGACGCCGTAACGGTGTACAACCCCGGATATAAAGTCTATCACCAGTCCGGATTCGGCCGTCTTAACAGGCTTGACTTCTATCCATTTGGTGAACTTATCCACCATGACCAGTAAGTATTTTTGCTTGTGGGTTCCGCCTTTAAGGGGTCCAACCATGTCAAGCCCCCAAACCGCGAAGGGCCAAGTAATGGGGATAGTTTGGAGGGCGGTGGGTGGCATATGGCTTTGGTTTGCAAAGAGCTGGCAACTGGTGCATCGTTGGACTAAGTACTGGCCGTCTGCCCGGGCCGTCGGCCAATAAAAGCCTGTACGGAAGGCCTTGCTTACAAGGGACCGAGCTGCAGCGTGATGACCGCCGAGTCCGGCATGAATTTCATCCAGGAGGTTCCGCCCTTCCTCTTCGGAGATGCACCTTTGAAGGACTCCGGTAGTGCTTTTCTTATAAAGCTCTCCCTCGTGGACTCTATAGGCTTTGGATCATCGCACTATGCAGCATGCCTCATTTTGGTCCTCGGGGAGTTCCTGCCTAGTAAGGTAGGCGAGGAATGGTTCTATCCACGGGGCGATGACGGCCATTATTACGTGGGCTGAAGGTGTTATTTCATTGTCAGAGCCTCCGATTGTGTCAGAATGTTCGGTGTCGGGCAGTGCGGTTGGGTCCGGGCTGTTATTGTTTGGCTCCCCTTCCCATACTATAGATGGCTTGAACAACCTTTCCAAGAAGATGTTGGGGGGGACTACATCGTGTTTTGCGCCGATGCGTGCCAGGACATCTGCCGCCTGATTATTTTCCCGGGCTATATGGTGAAATTCAAGCCCTTCGAACCGAGCTGACATTTTTAGGACGGCGTTGCGGTAAGCTGCCATTTTTGGATCCTTGGCATCGAAGTCCCCATTTATTTGGGATATTGCGAGGTTCGAGTCCCCGCACACCTCTAGGCGTTGAATGCCCATGGATACTGCCATCCAGAGACCATGTAAAAGGGCCTCATATTCGGCTCCATTGTTGGAGTCTTTGTACATAATCTGGAGTACGTATTGAACTGTGTCTCCTGTGGGGGACGTCAAAATGACGCCAGCCCCTAGTCCGGCCAAAATCTTGGAGCCGTCGAAATGCATGATCCAATTTGAATATGTGCCGTAATCTTTAGGGAGTTCGGCCTCCGTCCATTCTGCGACGAAGTCGGCCAAAACTTGCGACTTGATGGCTCGTCGTGGCTTATAAGTTATGTCGAACGGGAGGAGCTCAATGGCCCATTTTGCAATCCGGCCTGTTGCGTCACGGTTGTTTATAATATCGTTAAGTGGTACTTCCGAGGCTACTATTATTGAACACTCTTGAAAGTAGTGTCATAGCTTCCGGGATGCCATGAATACCGCGTAAGCAATCTTTTGATAATGCGGGTATCGTGATTTGCACGGAGTGAGGACAGTGGACACATAATAGACCGGCTTTTGAAGGGGGAATTTGTGTCCGTCCGTTTCTCGTTCGACGACGAGCACTGCGCTTACCACCTGATGTGTTGCTGCAATGTACAATAGCATTGGTTCGCCAATGTTTGGCGTGGCCAGGACTGGGTTTGTTGCCAATATGGCTTTTATTTCGTCGAGTCCGGCCGTGGCTGCATCCGTCCATTTGAAGTGTTCGGTGCGCCGAAGGAGGCGGTAAAGGGGTAGGGCCTTTTCTCCCAAGCGGGAGATAAAGCGGCTTAGAGCCGCCACGCATCCGGTTAACTTTTGTATTTGTTTGAGGTCCTTTGGGATATCCAATTGTGACAGAGCTCGGATCTTGGCTGGATTTGCTTCAATTCCTCTACCGGATACAATGAAGCCCAAGAGCTTTCCGGCTGGGACGCCGAAAACGCATTTTTCCGGGTTGAGCTTGATGTCGTATGTTCGGAGGTTATCAAATGTGAGCCTCAAGTCGTGTACTAGAGATTCAACATGTCTTGTTTTGATGACCACATCATCTACATATGCCTCCACCGTTTTGCCGATCTGGTTTGCCAGACATGTCTGAATCATGCGCTGATATGTTGCGCCGGCGTTTTTGAGCCCGAAGGGCATTGTGTTGAAGCAGAATGGGCCGTATGGTGTGATAAATGCCGTTGCGGCTTGGTCTGATTCTGCCATCTTGATTTGATGGTAGCCGAAATATGTGTCGAGGAAACACAAAGAATCGTGTCCTGCGGTAGCGTCGATAATTTGATCGATGCGGGGGAGAGGGAAGGGATCCTTTGGTCAAGCCTTGTTAAGGTCTTTAAAATCAACACACAGGCGCCAGGATTTGTCCTTCTTTGGTACCATCACCAGGTTTGCTAGCCAGTCCGGATGTTTTATATCTCTGATGTATCCGGCCTCCAATAGCTTTGCTAGCTCCTCTCCCATGGCCTGTCTCTTAGGTTCGGAAAAACGCCGAAGAGCTTGCTTGACAGGTTTGAATTCTTTTAGGATATTTAAGCTATGCTCGGCCAGCCTGCGTGGGATTCCTGGCATGTCTGAAGGGTGCCAGGCGAAAAGATCCCAGTTCTCTCGTAGGAACTCTCGCAGTGCGGCATCTACATCAGGGTTTAAATGTGCCCTGATGGAAGCTATTTTATTGGGGTCCGTTGGATGGACCTGGAATTTGACTATTTTGTCCGCCGATTTAAAGGAGGTGGACTTGGATCTTTTGTCGAGTACCACATCGTCTTTATTCACCGTGGAGCGCAGCGCAGTCAGTTCCTCAGCCGCTAAGGCTTCGGATAGTGCCTCGAGGGCCAGTGCGGCTGTCTTGTTTTCGGCGCGGAGTGCTATGTCCTGATCACTAGCGAGAGTGATGATCCCATTGGGTCCGGGCATCTTGAGCTTCATGTACCTGTAATGGGGTATTGCTTGGAAGATTGTAAACGCTTCCCGCCCTAGCAGAGCGTGATAACCGCTGCTGAACGGAGCCACATGGAACGTGACCTCTTCGGACCTGTAATTATCCGGCGTGCCGAACACCACTTCTAGTGTGATTTTTCCTGTACAACGCGCTTCCCGACTGGGGATTATTCCTCTAAAGGTTGTGCTGCTTCGTTCACTGCGGTTCCAGTCTATTTCCATTTTTTGAAGGGTTTCCTTGTAAATGAGGTTCAATCCGCTGCCGCCGTCCATGAGTACCTTGGTAAGACGAAAGCCGTCTACTATTGGACTGAGGACCAATGCGGCTGGTACTCGGGCTGTTCGGAATTTAGGTTCATCACTGGCGTTAAAGGTAATAGCCGTGTCACTCCATGGGTTTATTGTTGCCACTTGGTAGATTTCGGCAAGGCTGTGGAGTGTCCTTTTTCGCATGTTATTTGATGCGAAAGTCTCGAATACTGTTAATACCGTATTGGTGTCTCTGGGGTGGCTTTCTGTGGCCTTCGGAATTAGGAGATCTTCGCCAATTTTGGCCACCTGCCGGAGTATCCAACATGCTCTAAGGCTGTGAGTTGGTGTGGCGTCCTCTGTACTGTGAATTTTACAGGGTCCATTAAGCCATCCTTCCAATACGGTTCCATGCCCTGTAGAGGGTTTTTGCTTTTTGGTGTTTGACCCGGGTGTCTGGTGATGATGCACCCTTTTATTTCGGACTGGGTTTGTATTCAGGGCCGGATTGTCCCAAAATTTTATTTCGGTTTTCCAGGCGCTTTCCATCGCACAGTACTTTCATACTATGGACGCCAAGTCAGCAAAGCGTGTAATATCACGGCGACTTATGGCGTTGAGGATTCCCTTGTCCGTGCAATTATTGCAGAAGAATGAAATTGCGTCTTCCTCGCGGCAGTCCTTCATCTTGTTCATAACCAGGAGGAATCTGGCCCAGTAATGATGTACTGTTTCTTCGGGCTCTTGCCTAATTTGGGATAGATCGCTTATGTTCGGGTGGGTGGGTGGAATTAAATCCGAAGCCTCACCCCATCTGAGGCTCAGAGGCCGAGGAATTTCCGAACTAAAAAATTTGGATTCCTGGATGTTGTCCAATGAATCCAGTCCGTCGCCTGACTCTAAGTTCAGGTCTTGAGTGATATCCTCCCCTCCGCGGGTATCCGGCTTGGAGGGATCGGGAATCCGGACATAGCTAGTCCTTAAGATAGATGAGGGGTCGCCGCACTGTCCCTCTACCACGGCAACGTGATGGGTGACTTGGGGAGAGTTAATCTCTCTCAGATCAGGCTTAGGCCCAATCTGGTCGTAATCCGTAGCGACTCCCAGGGCGGCGATGCGATCCAAGAGCTCGTTTATGGAGGAGAGCTCCATTGGATCTAACTGCTCGGTGAGTTCCGAGCTGACATGAAGATTGTTTTCGATGGATTGAGAGGTCATCATCGGCGCAGAAGCCGAACAGGCGGTCATAAGAAAACCACCTAGCCGGAGGGTTTGGCCTACAGCCAAAGCTCCCTTAGCAACGGTGCCGTCTTTAAAGACGGGGCGAGGCATCCTTCCTGATGGCGACGACACGGAGGAACTCTCAATGAAAGTACCAATGTCGGTGTCAAAACCGGCGGATCTCGGGTAGGGGGTCCCGAACTGTGCGTCTAGGCCGGATGGTAACAGGAGGCAAGGGACACGAAGTTTTACCCAGGTTCGGGCCCTCTTGATGGAGGTAAAACCCTACGTCCTGCTTGATTAATATTGATGATATGGGTAGTACAAGAGTAGATCTACCACGAGATCGGAGAGGCTAAACCCTAGAAGCTAGCCTATGGTATGTTATCCTACGGACTAAAACCCTCCGGTTTATATAGACACCGGAGAGGGTTAGGGTTACACAAAGTCGGTTACAAGGGTAGGAGATCTGCATATCCGTATCGCCAAGCTTGCCTTCCACGCCAAGGAAAGTCCCTTACGGACACGGGACGAAGTCTTCAGTCTTGTATCTTCATAGTCCAGGAGTCCGGCTGAAGGTATAGTCCGGCCATCCGGACACCCCCTAATCCAGGACTCCCTCAGGTGGCAATCAGGGTGGTTTTACATCACCGAGCCGCGCGACCCTGAGTGGGTCGCAGCCCCCGAGTTCCGGTCCGGACCCCCAACACGGCTCACGTCCTGGAAAGAGACCTGCCTGTCGTGGGGCAGCAAAGGAGAGGTGACTGGATTGGAAACATGCATCCAAACCCTGGTGGACAAGCAGCTCAAGCTTGTCAATGTAGTCCAGGTTATGCTCATCCGCCTGATCCTCCCGTGTCAACAACGGGCCTTCAATATGTGGGAGTTCAACCCGGCGTAGCACTGAACTCTGAGCAGGCTCTTCGACACGACGTACGAAGATGCCTGGAAGGTGCTTTTCAAGGGCGCCGAGGCTCCCGCATCCGCTACCGAGGATCGCGGATTCAGCGCGCAGCGTCACGCTAGTGCGGTAAGTTGTTTATACCTTTTACAGGGTATTAGTTTTTCATAGTTTAACTCTATGCGGGATTTAAGCTCCCTTACCTTTGACATGTTTGGCAGGCGAAGTCCGGACAGATCTACTGTCCGGCTCCTTTGCCCGAAGACCCAGCCGATGCCCGCTTGGCGAAGCTGCTGGTTCCGGCACCCCATGTGGTGCCGGAGAAGAAGGCCACGAAGAAGGCCACGGGGACTCGAAAGAGTGCCCGGCGCCAGGAGGTGTCGGGTTCATCATCCGACGACTCCAAGGCGCATTCCTCCCGTGAAGACGAGGAGGAGGAAGAAGAGACCTCTCCCCCCAGCGGGAGGAGAGAAGAAAAGGAAGGCCGCCCTCACTGGGGAGGCCGAAGGGTCCAAGAAGGGGAGAACCCTTCCCTCGGACTACTCCACCGATGCCGACGATGGCGGAGAAGCTCTGTTGCAAAAGGCAGTGCCTAGGAGGCGCTTAGGCACACCTAGGCACTAGGCAATGGCCAAATGCCTCGCCTAGGGCATAAATCGCAGTCTAGGCAGTGCATGCAACAAATTGTTTACCCAAGCGAGAAATCGTACCATATTGAACTGAAATGCCAAACCTCACATATTCAAATGGTAGTAGCTGGTAGTTAACTTATTTATCTGCCCTAAATTAACATCAATACACATATAATAACCACAAATACACCCTGATAGTAGAATATATATTACCGCCTAGGCTACGCCTAGGGTGCTTAAGCACCGCCTAAGCACTAGGCGAAGGCTAACCGCCTCGCTTACACCTACCGCTTTTTCCAACCTTGCGGAGAAGAGTGGCCGCTCAGGGCCAAGCCCCTGGCGAAATTGTAAGTATCCGGATACCAGAGTAATTCATAGTATTCCTTTATTGTCGAATATGATTATGCAGCCCACCCAAAGACCGTCTCGACGCATCGTCGAGCAGTTCACTGGACTCGTCGGATGTGAATTCGCTTCCGACGGCTTCCTCCCCCCGCCCTACGGATGACGCCGAAGTGTTATCTCAACAGGTTCCAAGCTGGGAGGAGGTGGTCCTGGAGGCGCCGCAAGGCGACCTCCCGGACTCCAGGAGTAAAGGGGATAAAACCCCCCAGGGCTCCAAGTCCGGCTCTAGACCGGACACCGCTCTGGAACCTTCAAAGGTTCCAGAGTCCGGCGGGGGACCTCCTTCCAAGGGGAGCAAGCCCACCGTGCCGGTGACCCCCGTCCAACCGGAGGCGCCGGACAATCTGTTGGAGGCGCTCAAAGGCACCTCCATCGATGAGGAGCACCGCACCATTATGAGTGCGGTGGTCCAGAAGGTTCAGTCCGCCAAGAGCGGACTGACTGAAGCTTGTACTAGCCTTTTAACAGGCTTTGAGGTAAGTAAAGGATGTGTAAATAATATTACCGCATAGACAGTAGCCCCTGATGCTCTGTTTGGCGTTCGGGAAGAAAAGCCGAATACAGGATCAAATAAAATTCGCAGGAGTCTAACAAAAAGGAGTCAATATGCGTATGGAGGCTTCTCTGCTGGCGTCCGCCGCACTGACTGCGGAAGTGGACACGCTAAAGCGGAACCTCGAGCGGTCCGAGCAAGAGCTCGGGCGTGCCGAGAAGCAGCTCGAGGATAATGAAGGTAAGAAATACCTTGTTTAAGTATATATATAAAAAGTGCAATTGCAAAAAATGATAGGAGTATCGTGGCTATTGTAGGGGCCACGTCTGAGGTGGCGACCCTTAAGCAAGCGCTGGTCGAGGCCGAGAAGAGGGCGGCCACGGAGCGCATCGAGTGGGAGAAGTATGAGGCCCAGGTTGGCAAGGTGCGGCAAGAGCTCCAGGCTCTCATGAAAAAACATGAGAGTTTGGAGCTTGACTCAAAGACGCGAGCGTCCGAGCTTGCGGTGGCTATTAAAGATGCCAAGTGTTCCAAGGCCGAATCGCAGAAAACCCTCCAGGAGTTGGATGCGGTGAAGAAGATAGAGGCGGGTAAGGCATTCTTTATGAAAAGTAAACATGTAAATGTGAGTTACTTGTTACTTACCCGAATCCGGAGTTCTCCAGGAGCCTTCACTGATCTTCCCCGTAGCGTGTCTGATGCTGCCGCATTCTATCGAGCCAAGGAGGGCAGCTCGATAGAGAAGGTGTTCTGGTCTCAGTATGCTGAGGCCGGACACCCCGTGCCCCTGAGCGACCAGCTGAAGCAACTAGTTGAGCTCCACAAGGCGGCCGAACAGGCCATGAAGAGCCTCATAGTTCGGATGTGGCCTGGAGAGGCTCTGCCTGGGAGCTATTTCGGGCTGGTGCGGCGGCTGGTGGGGGCCTGTCCAAGGCTCGAAGTCATCAAGCGCTCCATCTGCATTGAAGGTGCCCGTAGGGCCCTTGCCCGTGCTAAGGTGCATTGGGGCAAGCTGGATGTTGAGAAGCTTGTGAAGGACGGGCCACCACCGGGGAAAGAGCATCGCAAGCCCGAGAATTATTATAAGGATGTTCTGAAGGGTGCCTGCCTTATGGCGGATGAATGTTCTAGGGATGTAATTTTTGAGTAAAACTCGCTCGTTTTGTCCTGTGCGCTGAAAACTTGTTCATATGCGCTAAGCAATGCTGTTGGAATTTAAAATATTACCTTCTGTGCGGCCGTTTAGCAATTCTGAGAGATGGCGAGTCGTAGGCTTCTGCCCCCGTGCCGCTAGTGATGGGGTGTTCGGGGATAAACCTGAGCGCTCTTTTTCCCATGTTTGGGTCCTTCGAGGGAGGCGCTTAGCACAACGAACAAGGCAATCGGACTATAATGCTTGAACCCTCTGACTTAGCCATAGAATTCTATAATTTAAATTTCGGCGAAGCCCCTGGTATTCGAAAGACCGAGTTCGGGGCGCTATCCACGCCTTGGCCGGACAGAGCCGACTCCTCGCTCTAAGCGGCATAAGTCTTTAGGGACTCGAAAAACCTCTCGAATAGCGATCAGCTCTCGCTTCATCATGATAGTCAGTTTTAGCTTTCTCTATTGAGGTGCTCGACCCAGCTCAACTGGGGCACAATCGCAGTAGTTCTCCTAGTGCTACCTTAGCCGATATAACGGAACGTAAGGCACCAAAACATAGGAGCCGGGCAAACCCAACTATTGACCCAAGACATGATTCGGAGCCGATGCATATAATGCTATAAGTTTGGGGTGCCGCACTTGTTAAAGTTTTCAGACTTCTCACACCATATTGAGGGGTACTAAAGCCCCTGGCGTATTTTGGCCGTACCAAAGTGTACGGGTGCAACATGTCGTTAAGGAACATATATTTGTAAAAAAGGTAATGCAAAAATAGACAAAAGCTATGCATTTTTTATTAAAAAGGGCTGCGATCAAAGCAGAATGATACAAATAATGCGATAAGCAAAAGGTTGGACTATTTAACATGTCCTTTCCAGGGGCAGGCTGTGAAATGGTATGCGAAACAGGTATACTGCTCGTGATAGAGACCACCTGGGAGTTCCTTAATGTGGCATGGCTTGTCTGCTTCCCTGGTTCTTGCATCGTTTGTGCGGCAATTGAACTGCCAAACAGGCCTTCCGAAGAATGGAGTCCTGAAAGTAAGAGAAAATTAAAAAATCGGCAGCCCCTGGTGCGGTTTAAGCCGTGTTTCGGGCGTGCCGTGATGGTGCCCCTCCCCCTGTACCCATGGTATTTCTAGAGCGTAGTTATGTACGGGAAGCACTGGCGTCGCATTTTTGCGAAGGCTGGGGTTGGGGCCGTATTGCTACGCCTGCTCAGAACATGCCAAGCGGTCTTGTTATAGGTTACTCTGGGCGCGCTTGACGGTGTCCAGACGTTTAATGGCCGGACTGGAGAACTGCCTGGAGAGGCTGCTTTGTACTTCCGCTGCAAGGGCCGCCGTGTGCTCCTCCATTCGGAGGGAGCGTTCGGTGTTTCCATTGACCGTAATTACTCCTCGAGGGCATGGCATCTTGAGCTTAAGGTATGCGTAGTGAGGTACCGCGTTGAACTTGGCGAATGTGGTTCGCCCGAGCAGTGCGTGATAGCCGCTGCGGAATGGGACTATGTCGAAGATTAACTCCTCGCTTCGAAAATTATCCGGAGATCCAAAGACCACTTCAAGCGTGACTGAGCCTATACAGTTGGCCTCTACACCTGGTATTACGCCTTTAAAGGTCGTCTTGGTGGGCTTAATCCTCGAGGGATCTATGCCCATTTTCTGCACTGTATCCTGGTAAAGCAGGTTCAGGCTGCTGCCGCCGTCCATAAGGACTCTAGTGAGATGAAATCCGTCAATAATTGGGTCTAGAACCAATGCGGTGAATCCGCCATGACGGGTGCTAGTGGGATGGTCCCTTCGATCAAAGGTGATCGGGAAGGAGGACCATGGGTTGAACTTTGGGGCGACTGGCTCTACCGCGTATACGTCCCTTAACGCGCGCTTCCGCTCCCTCTTGGGGATGTGGGTTGCGTATATCATGTTCACCGTCCGCACTTGTGGGGGAAAACCCTTCTGTCCACTATTGTTCGGCGGCCGGGGCTCTTCATCGTCATCGCTATGCAGCCCATTGTCGGTATTTTTGGCATTTAACTTGCCTGCCTGCTTGAACACCCAACAATCCCTGTTGGTGTGATTGGCCGGCTTTTCGGGGGTGCCATTTATCTGGCACAAGCGGTCGAGTATTCGGTCCAAACTGGACGGGCCCCTAGGATTTCTTTTGAATGGCTTTTTCCGCTGACTGGATTTATAGCCTCTGAATCCGGCATTAACTGTCGTATCCGCGGCATTGTCGCCGTTAATGCGGCGCTTCTGCTTGTTGCGACATGACCTGCCACTACTGCCCCTGGTATCCGAATTACCAGGGTTCTTGGTCATATTGTTACCACGAGCAAGCCAGCTGTCTTCTCCCGCGCAAAAGCGGGTCATGAGTGTCGTGAGTGCTGCCATAGATTTCGGCTTTTCCTGTCCAAGGTGTCGGGCAAGCCATTCGTCACGGATATTGTGCTTAAAGGCTGCTAGGGCCTCTGCCTCCGGACAGTCGACTATTTGATTTTTCTTTGTTAGGAACCGTGTCCAGAATTGCCTGGCCGATTCCTCTGGCTGCTGAATTACGTGACTTAGGTCATCGGCGTCTGGGGGTCGCACATAAGTGCCCTGGAAATTGTCGAGGAATGCGGCTTCCAGGTCCTCCCAACAACTGATTGATCCTGTTGGCAAGCTGTTAAGCCAATGCCGAGCTGGTCCTTTAAGCTTGAGTGGGAGGTATTTGATGGCGTGGAAATCATCGCCGCGGGCCATGTGGATATGAAGGAGATAATCCTTGATCCATACCGCAGGATCTGTTGTGCCATCATATGATTCGATGTTTACGGGTTTGAAACCCTCGGGGATTTGATGATCCATTACTTCGTCTGTGAAGCATAGTGGGTGTGCGGCGCATCTATACTAGGCTATATCACGATGTAGCTCCAATGAGCTTTGTCTACTGTGTTCGACCCTACCGGATTTGTGTCCAGCGTGACGGTTACTGTCTCGAGTCATGGGGCGCCCACGCGATCCGTAGACCGATCTTGTTTGCCTTGCCTTGTCCTCCAACATATCTCGCTTGTCAGGCGCATTTTCCCGTGCCTTGGTATGGGGTGCGGCTTGAGTGGAGGGCCGAGAGGCCTCTCTGTCGCGGCCACGAGGTGGCTGGTCGGCCGTATCAAGTGCTGGTGATGTAGGTTTAGGTGCTTCCTCCTCTAATCGGGGTAGCAACCTGCGCTTTGGGTAGCTCTTGGAGGGGCGTTCGAGTTTATGCTCTTCGGCCGCAAGGACTTCAGTCCATCTGTCGACTAGCAAATCTTGATCAGCTCTAAGCTGTTGCTGTTTTTTCTTGAGGCTTCTTGCCGTGGCCATAAGCCTGCGCTGAAAATGCTCTTGCTCGATGGGATCCTCTAGCACGACGAATTTGTCGTCATTGAGGCTTGCCTCGTCTTCGGAGGGAGGCATATGATTATCGTCCTCGACCTCTCTGTCTGCCGCTCTCTCATGAGGGCTGGTTTCTCCATCCTCCTGTGCTGAATCTTGCTGGAGGGGGTTTTCTTCGGCACTCTCTGGAGTATTATTATCTCCCGTGCTAGAATCACCGTACTTGTTTTGGCGGGATTTTGAACGGCGCCGCTGACGCCGGCGCTTAGGCTGTTTCTTGGAGGGGTCATCCTCCGCTGTTCCATTGCCATCTCATTCTTTTGGGGTGTCCACCATGTATATGTCATATGACGAGGTGGCTTTCCAGGGCCCAATAGGCGCTGCTTCTTCATCGTCTCCTTCATCGGCGTCCATACCGTCGATGTCTTCGAAGTCGAAGTCGAGCATGTCGGTTAAATCGTCGACAGTGGCTACAAAGTGGCTGGTGGGTGGGCTTTGAATTTCTTTATCGTCTGTATCCCAACCTTGCTGACCGTAGTCCGGCGAGCGCTCTCCTGATAAAGAGAGAGACTTTAGTGTCTTCAGAATATCGCCGAAAGGCGAGTGCTGAAAGATGTCCGCGACAGTAAACTCCATGATCGGCGCCCAATCGGATTCGATCAGCAGGGGCGCGGAGGGTTCGGAGTCCGGAGAGGAGTCCGGCTCCTTGGAGTCACGAGTCTCGTGGAGTGCGGGGCTGGTGTTTGGCTCGATCACCGTTGGGATCGCAGCCCCTAAGGCGGCGTCCAACCACCCGTCCTTGATCGGTGCAGTTGGCTCCGAATTAAGGGTCGAGGCCGATGCGGGTGCAGCCTCCAAGGCACTGTTCGGCAGCAGAGCTAGATCATGCTCGTTGTGACAGTGTGGCGCGCTCAGCAGTGGCTCGAATCCGTCGAAGATCAAGTCCCCGCGGATGTCAGCCGTGTAGTTTAAACTTCCAAATCTGACCTGACGGCCAGGGGCATAGCTTTCGATTTGCTCCAGATGGCCAAGTGAATTGGCCCGCAGTGCGAAGCCCCCGAAGACGAAGATCTATCCGGGGAGGAAGGTCTCACCCTGGACTGCATCGCTATTGATGATCGTAGGAGCCATCAACCCTAACGGCGACGACACAAAGGAACTCTCAATGAAAGCACCAATGTCGGTGTCAAAACCGGCGGATCTTGGGTAGGGGGTCCCGAACTGTGCGTCTAGGACGGATGGTAACAGGAGGCAAGGGACACGGAGTTTTACCCAGGTTCGGGCCCTCTTGATGGAGGTAAAACCCTACGTCCTGCTTGATTAATATTGATGATATGGGTAGTACAAGAGTAGATCTACCACGAGATCAGAGAGGCTAAACCCTAGAAGCTAGCCTATGGTATGATTGTTGTTCTATATGTTGTCCTACGGACTAAAACCCTCCGGTTTATATAGACACCGGAGAGGGTTAGGGTTACACAAAGTCGGTTACAATGGTAGGAGATCTACATATCCGTATCGCCAAGCTTGCCCTCCACGCCAAGGAAAGTCCCTTCCGGACACGGGATGAAGTCTTCAATCTTGTATCTTCATAGTCCAGGAGTCCGGCCGAAGGTATAGTCCAGCTATCCGGACACCCCCTAATTCAGGACTCCCTCACTCATATTCATCAAGATCAATCAAGCAGGACGTACGGTATTACCTCTATAGAGAGGGCCCGAACCTGGGTAAAACATTGTGTCCCCTGTCTCCTATTACCATCTACCTTAGACGCACAGTTCGGGACCCCCTACCCCAGATCCGCCGGTTTTGACACCGACATTGGTGCTTTCATTGAGAGTTCCACTGTGCTATCAGCAAGAGGTTCGATGGCTCCTTCAACCACCTACAACGATGCTGCCCAAGGGGATCAGTAGTGGAGCCCGGTTGGGGTCGATCGGGGACCTTGTCGCATTTGGGGTTCTTCTCTTATTTTGGTTTCGTAGTCGGACCTTGATTGTATTTGGATGTTGTAATGCTTTATTCATGTTTTTTTGTGTGAAGTGGCGATTGTAAGCTAACTATGTATCTTTCCCCTTTACTTATTTACATGGGTTGTGTGAAGATTACCTCACTTGCGACATTGCTTTCAATGCGGTTATGCCTCTAAGTCGTGCTTCGACACGTGGGAGATATAGCCGCATCGAGGGCGTTACAAGTTGGTATCAGAGCCTTCCCCGACCTTAGGAGCCCCCACTGCTTGATCGTTTTTAGCAGTCGAGTTTGAGTATAGAAAAAAATGTTTGAGTCATTTAGGAATTATATATCGGAGAGTTTAGGAATTCTTTTTACTCCCCAGTCCCTTCATCGCTCTGGTAAGGCATCCTGACGTAGAGTTTTGACTCTTCTCTTCTCAAAATTTCACAAAAAAAAAATTTAGGATCACGCGGGTATCTTGGAATCTTTCCGATGATTTTGTGATGAGAACATTGTTCTTGGTGCCTCCTGTCATTTAGGGGTTGTGGCAGTGTCCCAGGGAGTTGAGCTCCGAGGTGTTGTCATCACAATTTTATCGTTGCAGTTCTGGAATACCTGAGTTTAGTTCGCCGACATCGAAAATCTCTTTTATGCAGTTGTTGGTGAGATAACCTCAACGCCACCCAGTACTGGGGCGGGAGTTCGGGAGTATTGCCATAACTCGTATAACGGATACTTTTCGAAGGTTGAGGTAGACGATTTCCGAAGGTTTCTTGGTTATGTGTTGAAGGATGGATACAGCTGGATGTAGGATTTGCTAGTTTTGGGTGAGATATTATGCTTCCCCTGTATCCCCAACACCTGATTGCATAACCAGAAAAAATTTGGGAGTTTATAAGTGGGAATTCATGTAGCTCTTAGGATATCTTTCCGATAGATGTATGATATGAAATT
The DNA here is from genome assembly GCF_056163025.1 of Triticum urartu. Lineage (NCBI taxonomy): Eukaryota > Viridiplantae > Streptophyta > Magnoliopsida > Poales > Poaceae > Triticum > Triticum urartu. The sequence continues at coordinate 597,353,850 of NC_141874.1, forward strand.
GGGGTTCGACGTCTAGTGGTCCGCCTATCCACGGTCGGTTTTACAGTGGTCTCGTTGTGTCTTAAAGAGTCCTTGTCTTTGCCTACTCGGGGACGCTTCGTATGTCATGTGCACTGCCTTGTACATGATGGTGTTGTACGATCGAGCCCGTGTAGACCCCACCACGAAAACTTCGGACGAAATCTCTATCATATGTTTGTTCCGGCTTATTCTGCAAGCCAATCCTTGTTTTGTTTTGAGTTGTGGTATTCGAGTTGCTTCAATATCAAGTGTTGATTCCATACCTTCCCTAAATGGTGTTCTCATATTCCTATGTGAATACTAATCCTTCTCGTTTATTGAGATTGTCATGTCAATTCTTCTCACCGGCGTGTCTCTCTTCAAGTGGATCCGTTCATTTTCAACATCCGCAAGATTCAATCTCAGTTTTCTCAACGGTGTTTGTTTCATCCATCTCCAAGTTGTCTTTGTTTTTCCCGCCCTCCCACCCCTTTTCTTCAAGGACTTGTATTTCTTAATAAAGTATCCATTTTATTCATGTGAAGACTCTTCATTTTTGTCTTTGAATGTTCTTATCCGGTGATTCTCTTGAAGATTCTAATGGACCTCCAAGTTCGTCATTCTTCATTCTTTTCATCTTCGGTGGTTTCAAGTCAAGCTTTGTGGATCATATCCTTTTTCCTCATTTCAATGCTTTCTCATGCTGGTGCAATTCTTAATCAGTCACCTCTCGCTATTCATTTGTTTCGGACTGCTGAAGATATCTCAGAAGATGCTAGTGTTTATTCTCATGCATTCAAGATATCTCGAGGTTGTTATCTCATTCAAGCCATTTAATTCAACTGGTGCATTCTCCTTTTCAAGTATTCATTTCAACGATGTTTCTTTTAAGTGGGCCCTAACCCACAAGTCTTTTCCCAGGATCTTACCTGACTCTTCTTATTTTCCCGGAGCTATCCTAAAATTTCTTTTCGAAGTTTGACGTGAGAATGAGTTATCATCAAGCAAAATGCCTTTCTCCAAGATCGGTTAAATTCTTTTCATCGTTGGCTAAATCTCTTCGCTTTTGATTCTTCCGGAGCGCCTAAATAATTCATGGTGGTGTTTCTCGTCATCATTCTCTGCTTTTGAAGACCGAAGAAGAGTTTTCCCTTGAATCTTGTTTCGTTCTATCAAAGATTCGTGATTCTAGCTTGTTGCCATCCTCTCATAATTGTTTTTGATTGTGAGAATTCTTTTCACCTATCCGGAGCAATTCAAGATTCTGTTCAGTTTGTTCATCTGGAGTCCATCATCTCAGATTTATTCATTCCAGCTTTCAGCTCTCATTCTCCAAATCTAACCAGTGCATCATTCAAGTATATTCTCTAATCAGTTCATGATCTCTTTGTTCTCTTGTATCTAAACTCTCTCATGTATTTTTGTTCATTTTCAATTCTTATGGTGGTTCGTTCAAGAGTTTTTCTTCCTTCGTGTATCATATCTATGCATTCGTGCTTTTCAAATTCTACCGGTGGATCGTTGAAGACCTTCCCAAGTTCATGCTATAGCTCTCTTCAATCCGTTGCAACTGGAATAAGTAGTATGCCAAATACGTTGCTTGTCATCAATTAAATTGGTGAAGGTTAAGCATAATGTAATTCTGATTCTTGTTTCATCCATATGTTAATCTTTTCTTCCGGAGTTTGTTCACGATGATTAAATTCTTGATTTCAAGTGCTCGTCTTTCTTTCCTGGAGTTCCAAGTTCTAATTATCACGGAGATCCATCTAAATCATTAGAAGGTTTCACCTTGTGTTTCCAACTTCTCTTTATTTTCGTTATTCTTTTTGTTTACCGGAGTTCTTCATGGAGGCTCTACATGATGGTTCATCAATGATTTAATTTCCTTCTCGAAGTGTTCATCAACATTCTTTTCAGAGGAGTTCAAGCATTCTTCTTCTTGCTATCCGGAGTGCAAGTCTTTCTTCCATATCATTGGAGGTGGTTTTATGTCATTCTTGATAATTTGAGTTTGTGTTTCATGTTTTCCCATGTTGTCAAGAATGAGTATCTTAAATCCATCAATCTCTTCATTGGAGTTATCTTGTGTCATGTTTCACCTAAAGCCTTCCCTAAGGATTGTTGCTATCTATGGTGCTCATATATGACCCAATTTCTTCATTTATCCTCCCGGTGAGACAAGTTTTCTCATCTCCATGTTCATATCAATCCAATTCTGCTTCCCGTGAGTGGCAGGTTGACACCTCATATTTTGAGATGTATTCCATAAGACCATATCAAGATTTTTCTTTTTGTTGTTGGTTTTTCCAACAACTCCGTTCGACCCTTCTCCTAAAGATGCCTTTTCAAGCTTTTGTGGGAGAAGTTGGCATTTTCTTCTCCATTCTCCTATTTCATTTATCTATCTTCTATTCTTTTGTTCCGGAGGCATTGTGATGTTCATCTTTTAAACCCATCATCTCGTTTTGTCAAAGATCATGTTCTTCTCATGCCTATCCATTAAACCGGAGTGTTGTGCCCTTTTGCTCAAGTTCTTTTCATTTTATCAAGTTTTTGCCTTCCGTTTCAACCGGAGTGTTGTCCGAATTTGTTCTTCCTTGAAACTCTTCCCTACCGGACTGCTTTCAACTTTGTTCTACTTCGTTGCATTCTTTCTTTAAATTTGTTCAACCTTTTTCAAGGTTCTTTGGTTTCACTCGTTTGTCAAAGGAGCAACTTAGTTTTACCTCTTCTCTTTCTCTTCCGTTTTTCCCTCCGGTGTCATTCTAGATCTCGGGACGAGATCCTCTCGTAGTGGTGGAGTGTTGTAATGCCCCGAGACCCTTGTGCCAGGTGTCGTCCAGTTATTTGCTGTTGTTGCCTTGTCATTGCTTGCGTGTCTTGCATTGCATATCATGTCATCATGTGCATTTCATTTGCATACATGTTCGTCTCATGCATCCGAGCTTTTTCCCCGTTGTCCGTTTTGCAATCCGGTGCTCCTATGTCACCCGGTGTCCCTTTCTACCTTCTTTTCGTGTGTGGGCATTAAACATTTCCGGATTGGACCGAGACTTGTCATGCGGCCTTGGTTTACTACCGGTAGACCGCCTGTCAAGTTTCATACCATTTGGACTTCGTTTGATACTCCAACGGTTAACCAAGGGACCGAAAAGGCCTCGTGTGTGTTGCAGCCCAACACCCTTCCAATTTGGCCCAAAACCCACCAAAACCCTCTCCATCATCTAGAGCGTTCAATCACGATCACGTGGCCGAAAACCGCACCTCATTTGGACTCTCCTAGCTCCCTCTACCTATAAATATGTGGCTCTCCCCGATTTTCGCGCAGTCCAAAACCCTAGCGTCTTCCCACTCCGCCGCCGGACATGTCCGCGCCCGCCGGACACGTCCAGCCTCCACCTCACTCCGACCAACCAGAGGCCGCCGCGTCGCCCTCGCCGCCGCCGCAGCCAACCGGCCATCGCCACCTCAGCGCCTCACCCTCTCTCTCCTCTCCCTTCACCGCGCCGGCCCTGCAGGCCCATCGCAGGCCCGCGGGGCCCAACCGCCGCCGCCGCCACCCACGGAGGACCCCGCGCGCGCCGCCCTCCGTCTTCTCGGCTTCCGGCCGCCGGAGCTGCGCCGGCCACCGCAGAGCACCGCCACCGCGCTGGACTTCGCTCGCCGCGGCGCCGCGCCATCCCACCGGCACCCGCACCTCTCCTCACCGCCATCGCCCCGCCGCCATGTTCCCTCGTCGCCGGCGCCGCCCATCGCCGTTGCCGGTCCGCTCCTCTGCCGTCCAGCGTCCCGTCGCCTCTCCTCGCCGCGGCGCGCCTCGGCAGCTGCGCCGGCGTGCCTCGCCGGCGAGCTCCGTCCTCTCCGGCCGCCGCCCCGTCCCAGATCCGGCCGGGTGGGACGAGATCCACCCGGTCCCGAACCAAACACGCCCCGTGTCGGGGATATACCCCACGGCGTAATCCGGCCGCAAGTTAACCCAGCCAGGACTTGGCGGTTTATCTGAAGACCCCGCTGACACTTGACGAGTTACTGGCGACCCGCCCTAACCTGGCGGTTTACAAGCAACCCACCTAGTCATTATGACTCACTGGTGATCCGGCGTGCGGGATAGACGGATGACAAGGCCCAAGGCCCAGAAGGCTGGTTCATGTTTAATGGTGGGCCGGTTTAAGAAGAAAGGCATGAGGAACGTTTATCTTACAAGGAGTTAAGACCTGGACTTGTATCTGGTTTGTATTAGAGATAGACTAGTCCTAATCCTAATAGGACTCCACATGTAAACCGCCCCTTCAACATATATAAGGAGGGGCAGGGCTCCTCAAAGGGGGGGAAGATTCACAAGTTCCACAAGTTGGACAAGTTAGGTTTAGGCAATAGCTCTCAAGTTAGAGCACTCTTGTAACTGTGATCATCATCATCAATATCAATGAAGCAGGATGTAGGCTTTTACCTCCACCGTGAAGGGCCGAACTTGGGTAAAAACATCGCGTGTTTCATCCCGCTCAACCCCTCTCAAGCTACCACATAGATGTGTTGGCCTCGCGAATAAGTCCTGACACTAAGGACATCTGCCGTGACGTTTCCACGACAGTTGGCACCCACCGTGGGGCTCGCGCACGATGGTGTTGAGTTCTTGGAGGGATCTCTCCCAAGGATTGAGAAGTTTGCAATTTTCCGGATAAGCCGGTTTGAAGGGTGCATCAACTTCAAGGTCATCAGTCCAGACTGGAGATCTATGAGATTTAAGGTTCAAGAAAAAATAGGGTTACAACTTGTCTACCGTCCTTGTTCAACGATCTGTCGAAACCAACAGGAAAGTTATCCACATACGACTTCTCTTGGCGGGTTGTGCGTAACATCTAGCAATCAAACTGTCAAATCACTACATCGCTAAGACCGTCAACTTCCGTTGGAATCTGATCGGACACATTACAAGTCTCGGGAAATCAACTCGTAGCTGCTGGTGTTTTTTCCTTCAAAGTACAGCAATTCGAAGCCAGATCAAGCTTTGGAACGCTGCGTGCAAGAGGCCGAGATCAACACAGGTTCTATACGCGTACAAGTCGCCGAGACCGATTAGTTATCTCTGCCGATTCAACTCGTACAACAGGTCAAAACCTGATGGATTCCAATGCCTCCTCCACGTGAAAAGCCCTCAACTAAACACTTCTTGCTAGAAAAGATCCAAGGAAATACAGCTGGAGTACACACATGGAGAAAGGACAACCATCGTACCTGCGGACTGCCTCGCCTGTGAGGCGCCCCGCAAGAACCTCGCATTGAACCGCCGCTCCGAGTCGCTGGCCCTACACCTTGCCCTTGAGTGGCCACTGCCACATATGCTCTGAGCCTGTGAGTCACCCCGGCCGTCGAGTGGTCTCCGCTGCGGCCGAGGCGTCCACACATGGCCACGGCTGAAGCTTTTGCCTCGGTTTGGTGCACGTCCATTAAAATGCTCTCATCATTGTCGTTCGGATAAATTAGTTATCATCAACATCATGGCGGGTTATTTCCGGCCTAAACACATCAGGTGATACCCATATGAAATATATTTTATTAGCACATATTATTTTTATCAAAGAGCAGTTTATCTTTGCCTTGGTCTACAATACTGTTTATGACAATTGTTCATGAGGCGCTATGTTACGGGCACGGAGCATGCGCTAGCAACGTTCTGCACTGGCGTTTCATCCGTGTCCTACCACCTGGTGAAAGAACGTGAGAAGGTCGTCGTCCCTGTGGCCCAGTTTACATCAGCTTGCCGGGACCGCGCCCGCGATTAACTCGCCCGTCCGAGCCGGTTTACGACACCGGTGTCGATCTTCCCCGTCCGCACCGGTTTACAATGCCGCGGCCGATTCATCTATCCGAGCTGCCTCTGATGTTGCGGTTGTTTTTGTCGTCCGTCTCTCGCGGCCTGGTCTACATCAACATACCGGGCTGCACCTGTCTGCATGAGCTGTTTATTGGGTATGAGCAAGTCACAGCTTGGGTAGCCCAGTTTTCTTTCAAATTGGAGACAAATTATCATCAAACCGTCGTTTGCACTAGATGGTTCAATGGGCAGGCGCACAAGTCGCCGCTACTACAGTTTTGATTAACTTCAAATCGCCAGTTGGAAGAAACCATTGGCCGAGTTGCTGACACGGCTCATATGGGATCATTTGCACCCCGCCGCAGTCACCTCAACCTTCTATGGATTCACATCCTGCTATCAACGCCAATGATATACAAGTTATGCCGGTTTATATCACGGTCAAATATGGAGAGTCTCAAGCCAACTCCTCGAGTCACCTTTGAGACTCGGGGGCTACGATGACATGACTCAGCGAATCTTGCCAGTTTCAGCAAATTTAAGAACCCCAGGACGATGGAGGAAAGGATAACCCGGTCCCGGAGGCTACTGTTATATTGATGAAAGTTTAAAGGCCGTCAGAAAATTTTCGGTTTAGAAAGTATATGACAGTTACAAAATCCCGGTTCAATGAAGAAGATCCGGGTCATCAGAAAGGATTCCAGTTTAAAATCCGGCTCAAGGGAAGTCAGTCTGACTGCAGCTCTCAAATATCCGGTTTATAGTCTGGTTCAAGGGAAATCTGTTCTCCCACAAAGCTCTAAAGCGCTCAAATCCAGTTTAACAATGTCCGGTTCAAAAAGGAATTAACCTCTTCCAAGTTCGAGTTTAAAGGCCGTCAAAAAATTTTCTGGCTGAAAATGAAGATTCCGGTTTAAAATCCGGTTCAAGGGAAAGATGTCTCCCACAAAGCATTGAATCTCTCAATATCTGGTTCAAGATCCCGGTTCAGAAGAATTTATCTCTTGCAAAAAAGTTAAAAATTACAAAAGAGGACCTGCTGCCACGATGTGCGGTTCAAACATGGGTATTCTGCCTTACTGGCCATGACATATTATTGATCACATGGGAACCTCAGCTAAAGTGGGGTATTTGTTCTTGTACATCATGTGTGGTTACACAGAGTTGTTCTAAAGCGGCCTCCGGTTTACCCCTTGAGTTAGCTTTTCAAAAGCATCATGTTATATCACTTGGGGGCATGGTCATGTCCGAACCAATGCAATACCTCTTGATAGGCGAGAGCCACCAGATCACTTGGGGACTTGGTCACATCTGAACCAGTCATGCCTCTTGATCGGCCTAAGGCCACAAAATCACTTGGGGGCTTGGTCGAACCCGAACATTGCCATGCCACTTGATCGGCATAAATGCCACGATTTCATTTGGGGACCTGGCTAGCTTGAACCGTAGCTACACCTATCGGGAGCTTGGTCGTGTCCGACGATGGTAACACCATCTGATCAGATCAATAAGCCTCTTTTTGCAAATAGTTTTATCATTGCCTTTGCTTGATATTTTCTTTGGTAGATATTTATTTCTTTTTGTTGCGTTTTTTAACCGGCAACATTTTAAACCGCTTCACACTGTCAAATTGGCGGAACACGGTCAAATCTCAATCCGGAGACTATCTGCCCGGTTTGATTTTCTGTTACCATCCTATTATGGAGTAAACCGGTGTTTATCACAACCCGGCACGGTTTTATCATAAACCGGCACAATATGGAAGGAGTTATCAATACTCAAGATTGGGGTTATCACCTTTACTACAAAAAGTTGGTAAAACCAACAATATGATTCAATGCCACAGGTATGATCTATTTCATATTTGATTATTCTTAAGTGCAGCCATGGTTATAAACCCGGGTTATATGTTGAGCATTATGACCCGTCCGGCGGTAAACCGCCAGGACACTTTAAACTTGTTGTATGCAGAAACAGGTTGAATAAAGTATGATGATAAATTATCCGGTGTTTATTAAACCGGCCTGGCTTTCGACTATATGTCGCTAGTATGATGATAAATTATCCGGTGTTTATTAAACCGGCCTGGCTTTAAGACGATAAGTTGCCAATATATGATGAGAAATTATCTGGTGTTTATTAAACCGGCCTGGCTTTGGACTATAAGTCGCCAGTATATATTTGGATTGCGCCATTGGAATTATGCGCTTATAAATCATTGGGTATATTATTCAAATAGCCAACATGGCTGGATTTTATTATGGTTATCAATAACCAGTATTATGATTAAGGTTTTCAAAAGTCGCTTTAGCGCAATGGCTATCATATTATCAATAGATATGATTTATTCTACAATTGAAGGAATAGTCCCGAGTTGCTGCAGGCTTACGACCCGGCACTTGAGGGCTATATTATTTCAGTTGAAATTACATCAAATACACAAGTCCCATGTCATTGCAAGCATGCACCATGACACTTGGGGGCTAATGCGAAGACATTTTTTGCTCACCTTATTGAAGACCCGACTCATCATATTATAATGAGCCGGCCCTTGCGGGCTACCAATTGCTCCTGTCAACAATTCAAGGTACACACGTTTTCATCTATTATTGAAGGATCCACTACTCAGTTGGTAAAGCACAAAGCTCTCAACCTTGTGGATATGGGTTCAAGCCCCATGATGGGAGTTACATAATATAATGTTATTCTCAATGAATTATATATAAAGTCCCAGCTCAATATTATCTTACTGAGCCGACCCTTGGGGGCTACACGTTGTTGTTAAAGTCTACATGATCATAGTTTCAAAGTCCCTGCTCATTATTTACATAATGACCCGGCCCTTGGGGGCTACACTGGTTGAAGTTTTTTATGAGCATCAGGAAATTACAAGTCCCAGGTTGCTGCAAGCATGACAACCCGGCACTTGGGGGCTACATATATGGAATATTCAGTTTATATGATTGAGATGAACTAATCGGATTTCTTCAAGGTTGAAACACTTATTGGAGCAAGTCTTAAGTTATCACTATGTTCTCCTCTTAAGACTTGGGGGCTACAGGTATTATGCATATAAAGGAGGAACATCTTCATTTTATCAGTTTTGGGCAAATCAGGAAGATCAATTACATGACCCGGTGTCGACAACAATTATGACCCGGCGCCATCAATATTTACCGGCCATTTTGGTAATATTAAACCGGCAAGTTTTACATCTTCAAACCGGCTGAATATCAAATAAGTATTTTCAGACCCATATTTCTTAAACCGGCAGAGCTGAGTCAAAGGAGTTATTCTTCACAATATTTCTCGGTGACAAGCCAATGTCAGCAAAAATTGATTATGAAGCTGGTCTGTTGACCCGGATTTCTCAGAAGGAGGAAATAACAAGGACTTAAGGATGATCAAGTACCGGTTTACAAAAATTCTTAACCCGGAGCATAACCTGTCAAATTTGTTCTTGTGTTTATTTTGCAGCATAAGTTTACCATGAATAAATCCAAGCTAAACTTGGGGGCTAATGTCGGGGATATACCCCACGGCATAAACCGGCCGCAAGTTAACCCGGCCAGGACTTGGCGGTTTATCTGAAGACCCCGCTGACACTTGGCGAGTTACTGGCGACCCGCCCTGACCTGGCGGTTTACAAGCAACCCACCTAGTCATTATGACTCACTGGTGATCCGGCGTGCGGGATAGACGGATGACAAGGCCCAAGGCCGAGAAGGCCGGTTCACGTTTAATGGTGGGCCGGTTTAAGAAGAAAGGCATGAGGAACGTTTATCTTACAAGGAGTTAAGACCTGGACTTGTATCCGGTTTGTATTAGAGATAGACTAGTCCTAATCCTAATAGGACTCCACATGTAAACCGCCCCTTCAACATATATAAGGAGGGGCAGGGCTCCTCAAAGGGGGGGGGGGAGATTCACAAGTTCCACAAGTTGGACAAGTTAGGTTTAGACAATAGCTCTCAAGTTAGAGCACTCTTGTAACCGTGATCATCATCATCAATATCAATGAAGCAGGATGTAGGCTTTTACCTCCACCGTGAGGGGCCAAACCTGGGTAAAAACATCGCGTGTCTCGTCCCGCTCAACCCCTCTCAAGCTACCACATAGATGCGTTGGCCTCGCGACTAAGTCCTGACACTAAGGACATCTGCCGTGACGTTTCCACGACACCCCGCGTCCCGATCCGCTCCGTCCCGGATCCCTCCGTCCCACGTTGACTTTCGCGGAGGTAAAATTTCGCTAAATCCCCAAGATTTCCATGTATCAAATGCCCTTGTTCATCATGTCGTAACTCCGCATCCGTAGCTCCATTTTAAGCGTGTAGCATATCGAAATGTCCGTCTCAGAGAGCACATAATTTCATCTCATTGCATCATTTTCATTTGAGTTCATCTTGATGCCCGAAATGCTGTTGGAAGTATGCCATTTGACATAATTGTCAGATCTGCTGCTCCATTTAGATATTTGTCATTTTTGCCATGATTAATGTGTGCATGATATGCCCATGATCTCTACATGTGTTTTGTTATATGCTTGGCCATCTTTCCAGAGGTGCCATCCATGTATTTTTGTGATGTGTGTGGTGACTAGCACAAGCTTGCAAAGTGGTGCATTCGTTAATGCTGATTTCAGGGACTTAGCAATTCCACCAAGTCCTTGATCTGTTGATTTCAATATGCCATATGTTCATGTTGTTTCCTAGTGATCCGTGCCTCTTTTGAGGATGATCAGTAAGGGTGTTTTGTTAATCTTGTAGTGCTCTATCCATCCATGTCTTTGTTTGAAATTATGGAGCACCCTAGCTTGAGTCAATCGAGCTCTATTTTTGCTATTTCGTGAATCTGGGCAGATTGTCTACTTGTTAGCGATTTTGCCGAGGATGTTGTAGTTGATCCGTGCATGCTATGTTATTGTTCTTGCCATGCCTAGCTTATATGATATGTATTCTCAATGGGTGTATGCTTAGATTGTCATGCCTTGCTCTGTAGTGAATGCTTCCAGCTCGTAAACATGCCTACTTGCTATCATATTTGCATGCTCCAGTTTTTCACTAAGTCTGTGATCTGATTATGTTTTTGCCATGTTCACATGCTTGCAATTGTATTTTCTGATCCCTTTTGGCTCAAGGTCACTAAGGGACTTTTGTTAAGCTCTTTGAGTAGCTCCATGCCATGCTTTACTTTGCCATGTTAAGTTCCTGTAGCATATAGTTTTCATGCTCCAAAGTGTGCTACCTGATCTGAAATTCCAGACAAGTGTTAATTTCACTAAGTCTGAGATCTGTTTACCAAATGCACTTTTGCCATGCTTATTTGAACCTGCTAATGGATGAATTGGCCGTAGCTCAGTGTTCATCTTTTGTTAAGAATCATGTATGGGTCCCTGCCATGTATTTCGATGCCATGTTTGGGTGCTGTAGCATGTTCATCTTGTTGCATTTAGATGGCTACTTGCTGTATATCGCAGACCGGTGCCATATTTGAATGGCTTGCCATTTCCAAACCGTAACTCTGATTCCTGCGTTCTTTATATCGTTTTCAAGCGATTTCATCTCACCTTTCCAGTGGCACACTTGGATTTCCAAATTGAGGCCAGGTTCATTCATTCCCTTGCAAATCATGCATATGCATCGCATACCGCATCCCGCATATCATAACTTGTTCATGTGTTGGTTGTTTACTATGTTGTGTGCTTCTTTCCGGTGTTTTCTTCTTAGGGTTGGTTCCGTTAACGTCGCATTTGTGAGGACCCGTTCGTCTACATCTTTTTGTCTTCTTCATGGACTCGTTCTTCTTCCTTGCGGGATCTCAAGCAAGATGATCATACCCTCGAAATCACTTCTATCTTTGCTTGCTAGTTGCTCGCTCTTTTGCTATGCCTATGCTACGATACCTACCACTTGCTTACCATGCCTCCTATATTGTTGAACCAAGCCTCTTGCCCACCTTTTCCTAGCAAACCGTTGATTGGCTATGTTACCGCTTTGCTCAGCCCCTCTTATAGCGTTGTTAGTTGCAAGTGAAGATTGAAGTTTGTTCCTTATTGGAACATGGAGATCGTTCCTTGTTGGAACATGGTTACTTGTTGGGATATCACAATATCTCTTATTTAATTAATGCATCTATATACTTGGTAAAGGGTGGAAGGCTCGGCCTTATGCCTGGTGTTTTGTTCCACTCTTGCCGCCCTAGTTCCATCATATCGGTGTTATGTTCCCGGATTTTGCGTTCATTACGCGGTTGGGTAATAATGGGAACCCCTTGACAGTTCGCCTTGAATAAAACGCCTCCAGCAAGGCCCAACATTGGTTTTACCATTCGCCTCCTAGCCTTTTCTTTCCCTTGGGTTCTGCAGACTCAAGGGTCATCTTTATGTAAACCCCCGGGCCAGTGCTCCTCTGAGTGTTGGTCCAACCCAGAGCACCGTGCAGGGCCATCCCTTGGCAACTTGGGTTACGTCGGCTTCTGTATGCTTAGCTTATCCGGTGTGCCCTGAGAACGAGATGTGTGCAGCTCCTATCGGGATTTGTTGGCACATTCGGGCGGTGTTGCTGGATTTGTTTTAACTTGTCGAAGTTGTCTTGTAGAACCGGGATACCGAGTCTGATCGGAATGTCTTGGGAGAAGGTATATCCTTCGTTGACCATGAGAGCTTGTCATGGGCTAAGTTGGGACTCCCCTGCAGGGATTTGAACTTTCGAAAGCCGTGCCCGCGGTTATGGGCAGATGGGAATTTGTTAACGTCCGGTTGTAGAAAACCTGAAGTTGACCTTAATTAAAATACATCAACCGCGTGTGTTACCGTGATGGTCTCTTCTCTACGGAATCCGGGAAGTGAACACGGTGTTGGAGTAATGTTTGATGTAGGTTGTTCTAGGATCACCTCTTGATCATAGTTGTTCGACCGTGCTTTTGCCTTCTCTTCTCGCTCTCATTTGCGTATGTTAGCTACCATATATGCTAGTCGCTTGCTGCAGCTCCACCTCATACCTTTCACCTTACCTATAAGCTTAAATAGTCTTGATCACGAGGGTGTGAGATTGCTGAGTCCCCGTGGCTCACAGATACTTCCAAAACCATCTTGCAGGTGCCGTTGAACCGATCAGGTCACGCAACCAAGCTCAAGGAGGAGATCGATGAAGATCGTGTCCTTTATGTTGTTTCGTTCTAGTTGATCAGTAGTGGAGCCCGGTTGGGGTCGATCGGGGACCTTGTCGCATTTGGGGTTCTTCTTTTATTTTGGTTCCGTAGTCGGACCTTGATTGTATTTGGATGTTGTAATGCTTTATTCATGTTTTTTTGTGTGAAGTGGCGATTGTAAGCCAACTATGTATCTTTCCCCTTTACTTATTTACATGGGTTGTGTGAAGATTACCTCACTTGCGACATTGCTTCCAATGCGGTTATGCCTCTAAGTCGTGCTTCGACACGTGGGAGATATAGCCGCATCGAGGGCGTTACATATGTCTCAAGGAGACGGCCTTCATGCCATAAAATACCTCCCACAAAAACTCAAAGGACCAACAAGGTACTGGTTAAATAGTCTGCCCGAAAACTCTATCGGCAGCTGGGAAGATCTAGAAGACGCCTTCCGCGACAACTTCCAAGGTACATACATCCGGCAACCAGATGCCGATGACTTAAGTCGCATCGTCCAGCAGCCCAGAGATTCAGCCAAGAAGTTCTGGACTAGGTTATTAGTTAAAAAGAACCAAATCATAGACTGTCCGGACGCGGAAGCCCTAACGGCCTTTAAACACAGTGTCCGAGACGAGTGGCTCGCCCGCCACCTCGGTCAGGAAAAACCAAACTTCATGTCAGCCCTTACCACTCTGATGACCCGCTTTTGCGCGGGAGAAGACAGCTGGCTCGCTAGTAGAAGCAACAATGCCAGCGACCCGGGCACTTCCAATGTTCGAGACGGCAACGTGAAACCATGACGTAATAAGCACAAACATGGCAATAGTAATGGGGGAGTGCACGACACAACTGTCAACACCGGATTCAGCGGCCCCAAACCCAGTCAATGAAAGAAGCCATTCAAGGCAAATAGAGACGGACTATCCAATTTGGATAAGATATTGGATAGGCCCTGCCAGATTCATGGCCTTCCCAATAAACCAGCTAACCAAACCAATAGAAGTTGTTGGGTCTTTGTCGGTGTCAAAACCGGCGGATCTCGGGTAGGGGATCCCGAACTTTGCGTCTAGGCCGAATGGTAATAGGAGGCAGGGGACACGATGTTTTACCCACGTTCGGGCCCTCTTGATGGAGGTAAAACCCTACGTCCTGCTTGATTAATATTGATGATATGGGCAGTACAAGAGTAGATCTACCACGAGATCAAAGAGGCTAAACCCTAGAATCTAGCCTATGGTATGATTGTGTGTGGTCCTACGGACTAAAACCCTCCGGTTTATATAGACACCAGAGGGGGCTAGGGTTAGACAAGGTCGGTTACAAAGGAGGAAATATACATATCCGTATTGCCTAGCTTGCCTTCCACGCCAAGTAGAGTCCCATCCGGAGACGAGACGAAGTCTTCAATCTTGTATCTTCATAGTCTAACAGTCCGGCCAATGGATATAGTCCGGCTATCCGAAGACCCCCTAATCCAGGACTCCCTCACTAGCCCTCGAACCAGGCTTCAATGACGATGAGTCTGGCGTGCAGTCTATTTCCATCTTTTGAAGAGTGTCCTCATAGATGAGGTTTAATCCGCTGCCGCCGTCCATGAGTACCTTGGTGAGTCGAAAGGCGTCCATGATTGGACTGAGGACCTGTGCGGCTGGTACTTGGGCTGTTCGGAATTTAGGTTCGTCACTCGGATTGAAGGTAAGAGCCGTGTCACTCCAAGGATTTATTTCTGCTATGTGACAGATTTCGGCCATGCCGCGGAGTGTTCGCTTGCGTCTATTATTTGACGCGAAGGTCTCAAAGACCGTTAACACCGTATTGTTGTCCACGGGATGGTGCTCTGTGGTATTTGGGAGGAGTAGATCCTCACCACTTTTGGCCACCTGCCAGAGTATCCAACATGATCTAAGGCTGTGCGTTGGTATTGCATCTATTGTACTATGAATTTTGCAGGGTCCGTTGAGCCATCCCTCCATTACGGTTCCTTGCCCCGTAGAGGGCTTTTGCTTTTTGGTAGTTAACCCAGGTGTATTGTGATAATGCACCCTTTTATTTCAGACTGGGTTTGTGTTCAGGGCCAGATTATCCCAAAATTTTATTTCGGTTTTCCAGGCGCTTACCATCGCACAGTACTTTCGTACTATGGACGCCAAGTCGGCAAAGCGTGTAATTTCGCGGCGACTTATGGCGTTGAGGATTCCCTTGTCCGTGCAATTATTGCAGAAAAATGAAATTGCGTCTTCCTCGCGGCAGTCCTTTATTCTGTTCATGACCAGGAGGAATCTGGCCCAGTAATGGTGTACTGTTTCTTCGGGCTCTTGCCTAATTTGGGATAGATCGCGTATGTTTCGGTGGGTGGGTGGAATTGAATTCGAATCCTCACCCAATCTGAGACTCAGGGGCCAAGGAGTTTCCGAACTCGGAAGTTTGGATTCTTGGATGTTTTCCGATAAATCTAGCCCACTGCCTGATTCTAGGTTCAGGCCTTGAGTGATGTCCTCCCCTCCACGGGTATCCGGCTTGGAGGGATCGGGAATCCGGACATAGTTAGTCCTTAAGATAGATGAAGGGTTGCCACATTGTTCCTCCACCACTGAAACGTGATGGGTGACCTGGGGAGAGTTGATCTCTCTCATATTGGGTTTAGGCCCAATCTGATCGTAGTCTGTAGCGACTCCCAGGGCGGCGATGCGATCCAAGAGCTCGTTCAGGGAAGAGAGCTCCATTGGATCTAACTGCTCGGCGAGTTCCGAGTTGACGTGAAGATTGCTTTCCATGACCCGAGAAGTCATCATCGGCGCAGCGGCCGAACAGGCGGTCATAAGAAAACCACCTAGCCGGAGGGTTTGGCCTACAGCCAAAGCTCCCTTAGCAACGGTGCCACCTTTAAAGACGGGGCGAGGCATCCTTCCTGATGGCGACGACACGGAGGAACTCTCAATGAAAGTACCAATGTCGGTGTCAAAACCGGCGGATCTCGGGTAGGGGGTCCCGAACTGTGCGTCTAGGCCGGATGGTAACAGGAGGCAGGGGACACGATGTTTTACCCAGGTTCGGGCCCTCTTGATGGAGGTAAAACCCTACATCTTGCTTGATTAATATTGATGATATGGGTAGTACAAGAGTAGATCTACCACGAGATCAGAGAGACTAAACCCTAGAAGCTAGCCTATGGTATGATTGTGTGTGGTCCTACGGACTAAAACCCTCCGCTTTATATAGACACCGGAGGGGGCTAGGGTTACACAAGGTCGGTTACAAAGGAGGAAATATACATATCCGTATTTCCTAGCTTGCCTTCCACGCCAAGTAGAGTCCCATCCGGACACGAGACGAAGTCTTCAATCTTGTATCTTCATAGTCTAACAGTCCGGCCAATGGATATAGTCCGGCTATCCAGAGACCCCCTAATCCAGGACTCCCTCGGTATTCAAATAGGCCGGCAAGTTAAACACCGAATACAAGGGGATGAAGCCGCCCGGCAACGACGACGACGACGACGAAACTCGCCAACCAAAAACCGGGGGTCAGAAGCAGTTTCCCCCCAAAGTAAAGACAGTGAACATGGTACACATGACACAGTCCCCTATAGGGGAATGCATGGAGCGCTCTCCCTGTGCAAAGGATCACACTACGGCTATCTCATCCGAACTACACAACGGGGGCATTACACCGCATACCTCGTCGGCCATTAAGCCACCGGTTTCCATCCAACATGACCGTTCAAATCCCATACAGGACTAGCAGTTTGGCTTCCGCCGTCCGCCGCATATACCCGGACAATCTGTACCGCGCATACATAACTACGCACTTAAAATACCATGGGCACCGGCGAAAGCACAATACGGACGGACCTGAAAGTACCCCCATAACCTTCTCTTTTTTCTAACTTTTTTCCTTCTTCCTTTTTCTTGTTTCCCTCCACAGGTGGCTCAATGGCTGGCCTCGCACTCTATCAGAGTACGGGTTCATACACTCACCCAAGGGATATTTCCGTCAAGGAGTCCCTTCACCGAGGACAGGCAGCGCAGACGTGCGACAGGAGGTCCAAAATAACTTTTTGTAGACCGCACTCTCTATTTCGAGCCTGTAAAGTGCCTTTCTCCTCCGCCTTCGACCCCTGGCATATCAAATAGCCGGGGTTGCGGCTTTGTTATCTATATACACGATTGGCACATCACTCAGATCCTAGTAAAAAATAATCCATTCTTTTCTAAACGGGCCGAGTTTTGCCCCTACGGTTGTCTCAAACGTACAACTCAGCATAACTTGCCAGGGGCTCGGCATGGGAGCAAACGAGTTGCCGACAAAGTCCGAACAGCTCTATAGCGTACTTCAGCGTCGTGAGTTTGTCCTTATATGCATCAACTCCGAATCATGCCTTGGGTCAATAGTTGGGTTGCCCGGCTCCTGTGCTTTCTATCCTACGTTTCGCTCTATCGGCTGGGGTAGTAAAGGGAGAACTACTGCGATAATGCTTCCGGTTCACCTAGTTAAGCACCTCAGTAGAGAAAGCCGAAAACTGACTGTCATGATGCAGCGAGAGCTGGTCAACCACTCAATGACTTATTGGAATCTTTCGCGGTTCCCTCCGTGTCACATGAAGGACCTCTTTCCGGTCAAATATGTAAACGCATCATATGAATAAGCCGCATACATACCAGGAGCTATGTCGTAGACCCACCATAAAACTCCTATGGCTAAGTGAAAGTCTTAACACCCTATTGTCTGGTTGCCTGGTTCGCCGCATTGACACCTCCTTCACGGACCAAGACGTTGGGTCAAGAGTGATCAGATGCTTTTTCGAACACCCCCGTAATTCCTACGAGGGGGCTGAAGCCAACGACTGGAAAACTTTCAGTTCATATACAAACGGCTGCATAGGAGGAACAAAAGCCTTTAGGCAAAATCAAAATATAGACTGATTATAACAATTTTCTTTTACAATTCGTAAAGAGTTCACTCGAATATTATGCCTTTCAAACATTGACCCTCTATCAAGCGGGCAGCCTCTAAGACGTCCTCAAAGTAATGCTCTGGTGCGTGATGGTCCTTGCCCTTGGGTGGACCCTGTGCTGCAACATCGACGGCCTTCATCTTCCCCCAGTATGTCTTGACCCAGGCAAAGGCCATACGTGCACCTTCAATGCACGCCGACCGCTTCACGGCATCGATATGTGGCACCGCATCAGCAAGCCGCCGCACCAAGCCGAAATAGCTATTTGGAATCGGCTCAGTCGGGCATAGCTGAAATATGACGTCCTTCATGGCAGCGCCGAACATCCTGTGAAGCTCAGCCCATTGGGACATCTATTCATTCAGCAGCAGAGGGCGTTTTGATGCGCCGAACTGTGACCAGAAAAGCTTCTCCATTGCATATCCCTCTTGCACTTGGTAAAACTGCGCCGCATCAGATGAACTCTTCGGCAAGTCCAAAAACAGGTCTGGAGAACTCCACACTTGGTTAAGTTGAGCATAATTCGGATCACCAAACTTAGTCTGTAATAAAAATGGCTTACCAGCCGCAACCTCCCTAGCTTGCCGGATCTCCTCATGGGCCGCTCTAGATTCGGACCACGCTTCCTTCGCCTCTCGCAAGGCCTTGTCAAGCTCAGCCGCTTTGGCTTTATTCTCCTTCTCTAGGAATTCACAGCGACTGGTAGCATTTTTTAGTTCGAGTGCCGTCGAGGATATTTTCTCCTCGTCTTGGTGTCGAGCAGCTTGTTCAGCCTTTAACTCGGCCGATGCCTTTTCGGGAGCCGCATTACTAAACCGGGCCTGCTCCTTGGCCTGGGCCAGCTTTGCCTGAAGAATCTCAATGGCGGTGGCACCATCTGCAGCCATGCATATTCCAGTATGCAACTTTTAGCGTCACTCTTATATTACAAACACGTATATGTAAGGATTACTCCGAACACGTACCTTGCGACTCGCCAAGACGCTTGTTGATAAGCGCGATATCAGTATCTGCCTCATCAATCTTGTGTTGCAAATCCTCAATCTCTACAGTCCGGATAGTTTCCGGGGAGGTCACAGCCTGTGTTCCAATTAATCATATTACTCCCTTGGCATATCTTTTAATCCTCTGATCACCTTCCTCGGGAAGCCAATTAGAGTCTTAGGGGCTACTATCTATACACATGTGTATTATTGAATAAAACACAATCGAACATACTAGGATACAAACCTCGAAGCCTCTTAGCAGGCCCACGAAGGTCTCATTCAATACGCTTTACGCGGCCAGGATCTTTTCGACCATCGTGCCCATCAAGATACGATGTTCCTCTGAGACGGACGCCTGTCGCAGCATGTTCGTCAATATATCCGGCGCCTCTGGGTCTCCGGAGGCTGTTGTAGGAGTACGACCTCCCTTTTAAGGGATCTGTTTATTCGTATCCGGCTATAGACCCGAATTTTCGGGGCCTTTATTGTTGGTCCCCGGACCCTGGGCCACCGAAGTATCACCTTCAGGTTGTGTCTTCATCATACCTCGCACCACTTGTTGATCGGGAGAGACCCTCCGCGACGACACCTCAAAGTCGTCCGCCATGTTGGGCGAGGAGATTGGTGGAGGCGACTCGCTTTCCATCATCTCCGGGAGAAGATCCCCTGAGGAAGAGGATTGTTGAAGAAGACTGCGTGCCGAACTACAAAAAAAACATATATTCTAGACGTTACAAGAATGGGGGGATGTGTTTAAAACACCCTTGTTCACTTATGATTTGGCTTGAGGCTTGTCCTTGTCATGGGTCTGCGTGATGACGTTGTCCTCCAAGCCTGACCCACCTGATGAAGGCATCTTGCCTCGTTTAGGAGCCTTTTCCTCCCAATCTTCAGAGACGGCCCTTTTCTTCTCATGGGGGGAAGAGACGTTGACTTCCCCGTCATTTTTGTCTTCGGGCGATGGAATCTTGTCTGGCACACCTTCGGGATGGGGGCCATCTTTGGTCCTCTCTGCCTTGCCCTCCTTCACAGGCATCTGGTACGGTGTCGGGGCTAGCATCCTTGTTAATACATGATCCGCTGAACCTTCAGGAAGGGGGGCGAGACACCTAATCAGCTCTGCTTTCTTTATCCAGCCCTGGAAGGAGATAGTTTGCTCGGTAATGTATTATGACATACTTAAAAAAGGGTGTTCAGAAGTCAAGTGCTTATCGGGGTATCCGGACGGTTACAGTTGAGGACTGTGTCCTTAGTAGTGTCCGGCCAATGTTTTCGTTTTCCGAAAAACAACTTCCACATCCCTTTGTGCGTAATGCTGAAGAAGTGTTGGAGGGTTCGTGCTCCTTCTGGATTGAACTCCCACATACGGAGAGGCCTACGTTGGCATGGTAGGATTCGGCGAATCAGCATTACCTGAATCATGCTGACAAGATCGATGTCCCTCTCGAGGAGGGTTTGGATGCGGATTTATAGAGTCCGCACTTCATCAACTGATCCCCAATCCAGCCCCTTGTTGGCCCAATGATGCAAGCTGTAACGATGGGCCAGGGCGCAACGTGGGTGCAACTACCCACTTGGTGCCGCGGGGCTCCGTAACATAAAACCACTCTCGCTGCCATTGATTGGAAGTTTCGGTAAAAGAGCCTTTTAGCCAAGGAGTTTTGGCGAGCGGGCTGACTACAGCACCGCCGCACTCCACCTGTTCCCCATCGACTACCTTCGGTTTCACACTAAAGGTCTTGAGCCATAAGCCGAAGTGTGGGGGGATTCGGAGGAAGGCCTCACACGTAATGATGAACACCAAGACATGGAGGAAAGAGTCTGGGGCTAGATTGTGAAAATCTAGTCCATAATAGAACATTAGCCCTCGGACGAAGGGATCAAGAGCAAGCCCTAGCCCTCGAAGGAAGTGTGATATGAATACGACCCTCTCGCCAGATCTGGGGGTCGGGATAACCTGCCCTTGAGCAGGAAGCCCGTGGTGGATTTCCGCGGTCAGGTATCTGGCCGCTCGAAGCTTCGCAATGTCCTCCTCTATAACAGAGGAAGCCACCCATCGGCCTTGAGGGCTAGGTCCAGACATAATGGGGAAGCTCGGAGCAACGAAATCGAAACCTTGGGTTCTAGAACTCGAGGTTGGAGAGGCTGAGGACAAGTTTGGCGTCAAAAAGGACGGCCCTTGGTTCCTTTATAAAGGCAGCAGGAATTAAACGCCTCCTCTTGAGCCTGAAAGCCTGCCTATTCCTAAGGGATCTTTCCAATAGAACAGTTGGGTTACCCACTGTCGATGTCAAAACCGGCGGATCTCGGGTAGGGGGTCTCGAACTGTGCGTCTAAAGCGGATGGTAACAGGAGGCAGGGGACACGATGTTTTACCCAGGTTCGGGCCCTCTTGATGGAGGTAAAACCCTACGTCCTGCTTGATTTATTCTTGATGATATGAGTATTACAAGAGTTGATCTACCACGAGATCGGAGAGGCTCAACCCTAGAAGCTAGCCTATGGTATGATTGTATGTTGACCTACGGACTAAAACCCTCTGGTTTATATAGACACCGGAGGGGGCTAGGGTTACACAAGGTCGGTTACAAAGGAGGAGATATACATATCCGTATTGCCTAGCTTGCCTTCCACGCCAAGTAGAGTCCCATCCGGACCTGAGACGAAGTATTCAATCTTGTATCTTCATAGTCCAACAGTCCGGCTAAAGGATATAATCTGGCTGTCCGGATACCCCCTAATCCAGGACTCCCTCAGTAGCCCCCGAAACAGGCTTCAATGACGATGAGTCTGGCATGCAGTGTTGTCTTCGGCATTGCAAGGCGGGTTCTTCTCCATATTTCAAATGTTTGTAAAGCAGTGTCCGGTCCCATAAATGTTTGGACCCCTTGGCTTCTGCGCCCAATAAGGGCTATCTCCCACGCATCGAAGTAATACAAGGCACCAGGGTGTTTTTACATTCGCCGCCCTAACCAGATAAATAAATTGTCTATTAAAAGGATGAGGATTCTCAGATCCGATCCATACCATCCTCCCCCAGCGAGAATCCATCAGAGCGCACTTCGGAAAGATCCATTCCAGCATGGCCGACCTCCGCAGCTCCTCCTCCCGCCCCCGTAGCCCTAAGCCCGGTGATTGGCAGAGGTGTTCAGTCCCACATAGTCCATTAATCAAACTGTAGACTAAGGGATTTCTCCCTCCAGCATACATGCTGCCTGTTCGAGCCGGGCTTGCCACCTACAATGGCGGGGAGCAAGCGGAGAGCTTCCCCAGTCCCTCTACGGGGGAGCGGGTCTGCCTTGTTCCTTGTTTATTAAGGGGACTCGGATTTCCAATTCATCCGTTCCTCCGCGGGCTCCTGGAGTTCTACGGCCTCCAATTACACAATTTCACCCCTGCCTCCATTCTACACATCGCCGGCTATGTCGCTCTCTACGAGTTGTTCCTGGGCTGCGAGGCTCATTTCGAGCTGTGGAAAAGGTTGTTTTGCCTCGTCCCTCGCACATGGTGGGGGTCACTTTATCAAGTGGGCGGAGCCGAAATATGGCGCATCACCGGAACCGGATAGCTGTCCGGTACCCTGAAGAAGTTGTCTGAAGACTGGCCTTCGGAATGGTTTTATATGGAGGATGTTCCCCTTCCGAACCCTGTTCGGCGGGGTCTTCCTGAATTCAGCAATGCTCCTCTGAAGAAACGCCGAAGTTGGCGCCCACGGAGCCCCTAGGAGGAAGACAATGGAGAAGTCCTTTTCCTGATGAACCGGATTAAAGCACTGGCTCAATTAGGATTGACAGTAGTCGAAGTTATGTCGATTTTCATAATGCGGGGAGTGCAACCAGTTCAATATCATGGGAACCCCTTGTGGTGCTTCAACGGGGCGGATGATGCCACCCGCTGCGGGTGCAAGGGTCCGGACAATGCTGCCGCTTTAGCAAAAATTATGTCCGATTTGTTCAAGGGAGAGGAAGAGGAGTTCATCCGCATCAAGCCACGGGATGGATTCTCCATGTACAATCCTCCAAGCTGGGTAAGTTATATCCCCTTACTCCCATTCTTCATGCATTCTTTATTGTAAGTATTCACATTGCCATTTTGCGGCAGGAAGTGCGAAAAGCCATAAAGGAGGTCAGCAGCCCCTCTCCACAACCGGAGGACCCTGACCGGGCCCTCAACTCCGGACTCGAAGAAGATCCGGTCATATTCGTGGAGCTGATAGACTGGCAGTTCTATCAGTAAGTTGCGATGATGCCATGGTGGCCATTACGGCCGACTATCCCGGACTGCTTCCTGCATCGCACGTAAGAAAAACCAAAAATCCCAACTCCAAAAACTAGGATCCCCTTTTAGACACTTCACCTACCATATACATATGACGTTTTTACAGGGAAGGCATTCGGGACGCCCTGCCGAACCTGCAGCAACTTGCCAACAAGAGGCACCGAGGCCGAGCAGGCCAAAAAGGAAGGCGGTAAGGACGGAGACGCCGGCGCAAAGGTTTAATAGAAACCCGCTCTATGGTTGTCGTCTTTCTCGAAATGTAATGACGCCCGTGTTTCTTTAACACAAAAAACGCTTGCCGGAATATGTCCGGCAATGTTGCTAATCACGCTTCCACCAGTCGGGCTCCAGGACCGGACATAGAGGCGGAAGCCGATATGGGGCGGGCGTAGGACAATCCTCCTACAGAGGATGCAGATAGATTATCCGCCACAAATTCAGAAGTGGAAAGCGCCATGAATCATAGGCGCCGTCGAGCCATACTCCGCGACGCTTGTTTCTCACAAGAGGCATTTGATGCCTTCAATTCTGGAGAGGTGTACCTCCGTGCTGCTCAAGATGGTCTAGCCAGAGGCACAGATCAGTATGTAAAGGATGTACGGGTAAGTAAATCTGACGATTATATGTATCAGTAGCCCCTAAGACTTGAAACAGTTAGCGGAACTGATTTAAGGATCATCTTTATTGTGCAGGTTCTTACAGAGAAGAATGCTCGGCTGTCACAGGAGCTGGAGGAATGCAAGGCCCAACTGCGGGACGCTGTTTCCGCATTGAAGGAACCGAAAAAGTCCCCCGCTGGTAACATTTAAAGAATGATGGTTACCATATGGTGTGCGGCGTGGCTGTAGATCTAACAATAGATGTTGCAGATGAATCCGGAGGAAATCCGGAGGACCAGCATGTCGTGCGACAGCTACAGGCTGGCGGACGTGTGCTGAATGAGGTCAGGCAGGAGAAAAACAATCTCCAAGACGCCAATACCAAGCTGAGCGTGGAACTAAAAGACGTTCGAGCCCAGCTTGCAGACTCCGAGAAGGAGAATAAGCGGCTTCGACGCGGCATTTTTAGTAAGTGCTTGAACGAATCCTTTTGAAGAGTTCGGCGAAGAAGCCGACTAACGGCGTTATGTCTGTAGGTATGCTGACGGGTCGTCCCGCAGAGGAAATGCCCGGGTCTGCGGGTGATCTTCTATCCGAGCTCTCACAACTGCAGGAACAAGTTCGGCAGGTGATGCAAGGTATTGCCCAGGCCTCATGGCCATCCGTCTCCTTGCCAGAAGGCGTTGCAGAGCTTACGGAGAAGCTCAAGGGAGCACGGCGGCGCTTCCGGTTATGGAAGATTTCGGCCTGCCGTCAAGGTGCCAGGGAAGCCTGGGCCATGGTGAAGACGCGATATACCAAGGCTCACCCAAATCACATGGCCGAGGTCGGACCTGTGGGGCCCGACGGAGAAGAGATTCCCGTTAGCTTAGTTTATGGGCAAGTAGAATTAGCCGCAAAGTATTCCCAACAGGATTGTAGGCTAGACCGCCTGTTGGATGGTATATAAGAGGAATTTAGTCAGTCTGCATGACTATGTAATTAAAGTGACATGTATAATGTCTTCTAGCCGGATTGTAGATCATTTGTCATGGCGGACCTTTTCGCTTCAACCTCGAGACCCGATAGTCCGGAGTGTATCCGAATACCCGCTCAGTTATATAAGAACCGGGGTATGCGTGGAGACCAGGCGTAAGGGTCATTAGTGCTTGAACAGACAAGTGCCCAACTAGTTATGTTATATTACATGGGTAGTAAGAAACATCTTCCAGGGAGAATAGTTCCGTTAAGGGTTCCTTTCCCTGGGTACGCATGCCCTAAAGTGCATGTCCGGACTGCGATAGGAAACGCAAGAAAAAACATCTGGGGGCACATATGGAAAATAAATAAAAATCATCTTTTGTTCACCGACCGAATATTCCCTTAAGAACGCTAGCTTTCGGCTTCACCCAGTCTGAGGTACACATCCAGCTGACCCGGTAGTAACAATCGCAGAGGTGCTCCCCTTAGGCGCTAGCCGAATTAATGGGAACGTAGGGCATAAATACAAGAGCTAGGCAACCCAGCTTGGCCAAAACTTAAGTCATATCGATGCATATAATGGCGAAAAAAGGTACATGTGGTATAACACATGTGCGGGGAATAAGGCACAGATAAATAATTAAGCTTTTGTGAAAGAAGCCCCCAGGTATGATGAGCGCGGCTAGCGCATCTATAATGTGCAAGCGAGGCACAAGTTGGCCCTTGAAGGCCTAGAGAAAGAATAAAAGAAAGAAAGAAAAACAAAACAGATAATGTATATGCAAAAAATTGACAGAGGAAGGAGACGAACATAGAGTCTGGCACTAGGCATAGAATCTTCGGAGTCTGGCCGTGTTCCATGGGTTCGGCTCGAGTCGATTAGTCGATGCATCCCGCAGACGGTATGCTCCACCGGTCAGAACTTGGTTAATAATAAAGGGACCTTCCCATTTGGGCTCGAGCTTGTTCTTTTCCTTATCCGGCAGGCGTAGAACTAGTTCGCCAACGTTATAAGTTTTGGCCCGTGCTTCTCTGCTTTGGTATCTGCGAGCCTGTTGCTGATAAAATGCGGAACGGGCTTTTGCCACGTCGGGCTCCTCCTCCAGGGTGTCCAGACTGTCCTGCCGATCGAGCTCGGCTTCTCTTTCTTCGTACATGCGCACTCGAGGTGAGTCATGAATTATGTCACAGGGCAAGACTGCCTCTGCGCCGTACACCATAAAGAAGGGTGTATATCCGGTACTACGATTCGGCATGGTCCGCAGCCCCCTGAGTATGGAGTCGAGCTCCTCTACCCAGTGCGTGTTAGACTCCGTTAAGGACCGCACTAATCTGGGTTTAATGCCGCTCATTATAAGACCGTTTGCTTGCTCAACATGGCCGTTGGTCTGTGGGTGATAGACTAAAGCATAATCAAGCTTGATGCCCATTTTGCTGCACCAGAGTTTTACCTCAACGGCCATGAAGTTCGTGTCATTGTTAGTGATGACGCTGTGGGGGACGCCATAACGGTGTACGACCCCGGATATGAAGTCTATCACCGGTCCGGATTTGGCTGTTTTAATAGGTTTGGCTTCTATCCATTTCGTGAATTTATCCACCATGACCAGTAAGTATTTTTTCTTGTGGGTTTCTCCTTTAAGGGGTCCAACCATGTCAAGCCCCCAGATCGCGAAGGGCCACGTAATGGGGATTGTTTGGAGGGCGGTGGGTGGCATGTGGCTTTGATTTGCAAAAAGCTGGCAACCGGCGCAGCGTTGGACCAAGTCCTGTGCATCTGCCCGGGCCGTCGGCCAATAGAATCATGTACGGAAGGCCTTGCTTACAAGAGCCCGGGCTGCAGCGTGGTGGCTGCCGAGTCCGGCGTGAATTTCTGCCAAAAGATTCCGCCCTTCCTCCTCGGAGATGCACCTTTGAAGGACTCCGGTAGTGCTTTTTTTATACAATTCTCCCTCATGGACCCTGTAGGCCTTAGATTGCCGCACTATGCAGCGTGCCTCATTTTGGTCCTCCGGAAGTTCCTGCCTAGTTAGGTAGGCCAGGAATGGTTCTGTCCACGGGGCTATGATGGCCATTATTATGTGGGCTGAAGGTGTTATTTCGGTGGCAGAGCCTCCGATTATGTCAGAGTGTTCGGTATCGAGTGTTGTGGCCGGGTCCGGACTAATATTTCCGGTGTCCCCCTCCCATACAACAGATGGCTTAAACAACCTCTCTAAAAAGATGTTGTGGGGACCGCATCGTGTTTTGCGCCAATGCGGGCGAGGATATCCGCCGCCTGATTATTTTCCCGAGCCACATGGTGAAATTCGAGCCCCTCGAACCGTGCTGACATCTTTAGCACGGCGATACGGTAGGCCGCCATCTTCGGATCCTTGGCATCAAAGTCTCCATTTATTTGGGATATTGCGAGGTTCGAATCCCCACGCACCTCCAGGCGCTGAATGCCCATGGAAACTGCCATCCGAAGACCACGTAACAAGGTTTCGTATTCGGCTACATTATTGGAGTCTGTGTACAGTATCTGTAGTACGTATCGAACTGTATCTCCGGCTGGGGACGTCAGGACGATGCCGGCCCCCAGTCCAGCCAGCATTTTGGAGCCGTCAAAGTGCATAATCCAATTGGAGTATGCACCGTACTCTTTAGGGAGTTCGGCTTCTATCCATTCGGCGACAAAGTCGGCCAATACATGCGATTTAATGGCTCGCCGGGGTTTGTATGTTATGTCGAATGGGAGGAGATCAATGGCCCATTTGGCAATCCGGCCCGTTGCGTCGCGGTTCTTTACAATATCATTGAGTGGCACCTCCGAGGCTACTGTAATTGGACACTCTTGAAAGTAATGTCGCAGTTTCCGGGATGCCATGAATACCGCATAGGCTATCTTTTGATAATGTGGGTACCATGATTTGCATGGAGTGAGGACAGTGGATACATAATATACCGCCTTTTGAAGAGGGAATTTATGTCCGTCCGCTTCTCGTTCGACGATGAGCACTGCGCTTACAACTTGATGAGTTGTCGTGATGTATAATAGCATTGGTTCATCGATGTTTGGCGTGGCCAGGATTGGGTTGGTTGCCAGTATGGCTTTTATTTCTTCCAATCCGGTTGTGGCAGCGTCTGTCCACTCGAAGTGTTCGGTGCGTCAAAGAAGGCGGTAAATGGGTAATGCCTTTTCTCCTAAGCGGGAGATAAAGCGGCTTAGAGCCGCCACACATCCAGTTAACTTCTGGATTTGTTTGAGTTCTGTTGGGGTAGCCAACTATGACAAAGCTCGGATTTTGGCCGGATTAGCTTCAATACCTCTACTGGAGACAATGAAACTGTAACAACCCAATTTTTCAATTTGGAATGTTATGCACTAGATCATCATTGCATATCATATTTATTGCATTTTGGTTGATCCTAGAAATTTTTCGCAACTCAAGGACCCTCGGAGAATGTTGGGGATTTCGTTATTTTCATATTTGAGTTGTCTCAAATTATGAAAATAGGATCATTTGATTTTATTTATTTTATCTTCAATAATTTCTATTACAAAAATATGAGAGAGGGAATAAAATGACTTTCCCAAAATAAAGAAATATTGAGGATTTAATAAAAAATCAAATAAGATTTTATTTGGTTTTATTTGCTATTTTATTTGAATTTAGGAAAAATGTGCGTTTTTCAAAATTGCATTTAGGCCCCAAATAAATGTTCATCATGTGCGGCTTGATTTTAGAAGCCGGGGAAAATTTATTTCGGGATTTTTGGAGTCCGTTTTGTATTTCTTTTATTTGTTTTTCTGCGCGGAATTAATTAAAAAAAGTCCGAACCGACTCCGGGCCGTACCCGAGCGGGACTCCGCCCGGGGCAGCCTTTAAGTAGCGCCGCCCGAGCCCCGCCGCAGCCCACCAGCCCACCCGCGCCCTAACCCTAACCCTAGCAGCCGCCCCGCCGCCGCCGCCGCCGCTGCCGCGCCGCCCCGCGCCGCTGCTGCCGCCGCCCCGCGCCGCCTCGCCGCTTCCGCGCCGCTGCCCCGCCGCCCGCGCCGCTCGCCGGAGCCGCCGCCGCCGCCTCGCCCGCTCGCCGGAGCCGCCCGAGGTAGCCGTGGTTTATTTTTTTTAGATTTTGTTTTTTTATTAGATCGGTTTTATTTTTTGGTTTAGTCTATTTAGTGAGCGTTCGCTCGCTCATTCGTTTTAGCGAATGTGTTCGTCGTTTAGATCCAGTTAACGAACGTTCGTTCGTTAAACTGTTCGTCGTTTTCTTTTTCTCGGATTAAATCCGCGATTTTTCTGATCGCGATTTCTGATCCGATTTTCGTTTTAGTATAACTTTTCGCTCGTTTATTGGAATCAGGCGATTCAAGCGCCTGGAGTTTCGTCTCGAAACCCTCTTTCCGTTTAACCAACTTAAACAAGTTTTTGTTTCGGTAAAAGTTTTCCTAGATCCAGAATAGTAATCGAATCCTATTTCTTTTGCCGTTTGTCTTTCGTTGCTTCGTTCGATTTGATTCTTTTTGCCAACCGGAGTTCTTAAGTTGAACTTTCTAGTTAGATCTCTTATTTGATTTTTACCTGTGCATTAGTTGAGTACTTATTGTATGCTTGTTTGTTTGCGATAGAGTACCCGGAGTGCGCCGCTTGTTACTTCGAATCACTAGGTTTCCCGGATCATCAGCAAGGCAAGTAACACTTTGATCATACCTTGTACTACCCAGTTTTATTGCATTAGATCAATCTCTACACATTGCATGATTAGGATCTAATTAAATTGTGGGTTTGGGAAGTAGTTGAGGTAGTACCTATTAAATTGTGGGTTTGGGAAGTAGTTGAGGTAGTACCTATTGTGGGTTTGGGAGTTACTTCTACGTTTGCTTACTATTACTATGCTATGCTAGTAGACGTGGATTGGGTGAGTGATATCCATGACAGATGTGAGATTTTTAAATCAATGGTTTATCTAAGGTGGCAACTTAAATACACATCTGGGTGGATTGAGGTACCTGGGTATTCCAGGATTGCCTGTACGACCAGACCTCAAACGGTCCAATCTCTGTGCTCCGGTGTCATCCCTGGATCAGTAATGCTGACACCACACAGTACTTGAAAGATTTATAACAGAGTAGCAACCACACACTTATTACATCGAGTGTCTCAATAGAGAACTTATTACAATAAATATGGCGTAAGGCCATGTAATAACGATAACAGCGGAAGGCTTGGAAGATAAGTGAGTCCATCAACTCCAACGGCATCACTAAGTATAGAACCACGACCTAAAACTCCTTAATCGTCGTCTGAAAAGTCTGCAACATTAACGTTGCAGCCCGAAAACGTGTCAGCACATGGAATATGCTGGCAAGTTAACACATAGAGAGTAATGGAATGAATCAGCTATACTATATGCATATTTGGCTGGTGGAAAGCTCTATGGTTACAGTTTTGCGAAAAGCCAATTTTTCCCTACTGCAAAGGAATAAATTTATTTAACTATCATGGTGGTTGTTAAACATTGAGAATGATTGACAGCATTCTCAATCCCAATTAAACATCATTAAACAAACCCCGTCAAACTTAATTTTATAGTAACATGTTGAGATTCACATGATAATCCAAGTACTAGATACTCAAGATGTCCATAACCGAGGACACGGCTAACCATGATTAGTTTATACACTCTGCAGAGGTTTGCGCACTTTTCCCCACAAGACTCGATCTCCTCCGTTGAATTTCTTGCACTACATGGTGTTTGAGAAACGGATGATCGAGACATAGTCTTTCAGAAGCGCTAGCTCCTTTCGATGGGTAGACCGTACCACCTACATCCCCTACATCTGCTAGTCTACCACTGTAAGAGTTTGCACGACTTAGTCAACTATGCTAAAGCCCATAATAGCTTGTGGCTGCACACGGAAGTTTCTAGCATGAAAAATCTCATGATCCCTTTGAGCCTGGGTGGCGGTCCAAAAGAAAACAGGCAATCCTGGAATACCCAGGTACCTCAATCCACCCAGATGTGTATTTAAGTTGCCACCTTAGATAAACCATTGATTTAAAAATCTCACATCTGTCATGGATATCACTCACCCAATCCACGTCTACTAGCACAGCATAGTAATAGTAAGCAAATGTAGAAGTAACTCCCAAAGGTTTGATAATAAACAGGTAATAGGTACTACCTCAAATACTTCCCAAACCCACAATTTAATTAGATCCTAATCATGCAATGTCTAGAGATTGATCTAATGCAATAAAACTGGGTAGTAGAAGGTATGATCAAAGTGTTACTTGCCTTGCTGATGATCCGGGAAACCTAGTGATTCGAAGTAACAAGCGGTGCACTCCGGGTACTCTATCACAAACAAACAAGCATACAATAAGTACTCAACTAATGCATAGGTAAAACTCAAATAAGAGATCTAACCAGAAAGTTCAACATAAGAACTCCGGTTGGCAAAAAGAATCAAATCGAACGAAGCAACGAAAGACAAACGACAAAAGAAATAGGCTTTGATTACTATTCTGGATCTAGGGAAACTTTTACCAAAACAAAAACTTGTTTAAGTTGGTTAAACGGACAGAGGGTTTGAAGAAGAAACTCCAGGCGCTTGAATCGCCTGATTCCGATAAACGAGCGAAAAGTTATACTAAAACGAAAATCGGATCAGAAATTGCGATCAGAAAAATCGCGGATTTAATCCGAGAAAAAGAAAACGACGAACAGTTTAACGAATGAACATTCATTAACTGGATCTAAATGATGAACACGTTCGTTAAAACGAATGAACGAGCGAACGCTCACTAAATAGACTAAACCGAAAAATAAGACCGATCTAATTAAAAAACAAAATCTAAAAAAAATAAAAGGCGGCTTTTTTTAGCCCAAAAGGAATTGTGTCGAAACAGAAGGGACCGTATGGTGTGGTGAATGCCGTAGCGGCTTGGTCGGACTCCGCCATCTTGATTTGGTGGTAACCGGAGTATGCGTCGAGGAAACACAATGACTCGTGTCCTGCGGTAGCATCAATAATTTGATCAATGCGGGGGAGGGGGAAGGGATCCTTTTGGCAAGATTTATTGAGGTCCTTGAAATCGACACAAAGGCGCCAGGATTTATCCTTGTTTGGTACCATCACCAGGTTTGCTAGCTAGTTCGAGTGTTTTATTTCTCTGATGAATCCGGCCTCCAATAACTTGGCTAGTTCCTCTCCCATGGCCTGTCTCTTAGGTTCGGAGAAACGCCGAAGAGCCTGCTTGACCGGCTTGAATCCCTTTAGGATATTGAGGCTATGCTCGGCCAGCCTGCGTGGGATTCCTGGCATGTCCGAGGGATGCCAGGCGAATATGTCCCAATTCTCGCGCAGGAACTCTCATAGTGCAGCGTCCACGGCGGGGTTTAACTGTGCCCCGATGGAGGCTATTTTTGTAGGGTCCGTTGGGTGGACTTGGAATTTGACTATTTCATCCGCTGGTTTAAATGAGGTGGACTTGGATCTCTTGTCGAGTATCACATCGTCCCTGTCCACCATGGAGCGTAGCGTGGTTAATTCCTTGGCCGAGAGGGCTTTGGATAATGCCTCGAGGGCCAGTGCAGCTGTTTTGTTTTCGGCGCGGAGTGCTGTGTCCGGATTACTGGCGAGAGTGATGATTCCGTTGGGCCCGGGCATTTTGAGCTTCATGTACCAATAATGGGGTACAACTTGGAAGATCGTGAACGCCTCACGTCCTAAAAGGGCGTGGTATCCACTGCTCAACGGGGCCACTTGAAATGTGATTTCTTTGGACCTATAGTTCTCTGGCGTACCGAATACCACATCTAGTGTGATTTTCCCAGCGCATCGTGCTTCCCGACTGGGTATGATTCCTCTGAAGGTTGTGCAACTTTGCTCAATGCAGTTCCAGTCTATTTCCATTTTCTGAAGAGTTTCCACATAGATGAGGTTTAATCCGCTGCCGCCGTCCATGAGTACTTTGGTGAGTCGAAAGCCGTCCACGATTGGACTGAGGACCAGTGTGGCTGGTGCTCTGGCTATTCGGAATTTAGGTTCTTCACTGGCATTGAAGGTAATAGCCGTGTCACTCCATGGATTTATTGCTGCTACGTGGCAGGTTTCGGCAATGCTGCGGAGTGTTCACTTGCGTGTCACATCCCTAGTTCTGGTATGGTCCTAGGCTTGCTTTGTGCATCATGTTTAAATTTCAAATGAAATTGAAATGGGGATGTTTCAAACCCTAGCACCAAAGCAAATTCAAATAGGTTCAACTTAAAATGGATTTTCAATGAACCCAAAATGCTATTGAAAAATGTTCATGCTCTTTGGATAATGTTGGGAACAACAACCAGAAGTGATGCACATTTTTGCTACACATTTTTGATTTCTGAATCAATGCATAAATATTTGATTTGGAGCTGTTTAAATTATATAAATATTTTAATGGCTCCAAAAATGTTGGGAATTGGTAAGGGCCTCTGGAATATTATATCTAGATGCCACAAATATTTTCAACATTTATGAAAGTGTTTTAACATTTCTTTTGGATACAAAAAAAATGTCAGAAATAGAAAAATAAAATAGGAAAAGGAATTTACCTGACTTACCTGGCGCCCCACCCCAGCCCAGCAGTGGCCCGGCCCAACTGGCCGTTGCCAGTCGTCTCCATCGCCAGGAGGCAGCGGCGAAAGGGAGCACGGCGAGCGTGCATGCCCGCCAGGCAGCTGCTTGCTGCCTCCTCTCCCTCCTCGGCGCTGTCCACCCCCGAGAGCTCCACCGAGCCCCCCTGGTCTCTCTCCATCCCCCCTCGAATGCTCTCCCCTCCTCTGTTCTTCCCACCTGAACACCTCCGTCGCCACCGCTCGCCACCACCACGGACACCGCCATCCCGGCGACGCCCTGAGATGCCCAAGATTTCCGCCTAGTACCCCTCTTCCTCCTCGTCGAACTGTGCAACGCCGGATGCCCCCGAGCGCCTCCACGCCGTTTTCTTCAACCTCCCGACGCCGGAGATCTCCATCGCCACCCCGCTTGCTCCGGCCCCTCCCCGAGCCCACTGACCAACCCTGCGGAACCGCTGTGAGCTCGTACGCCCCTCGCCCCTCTCCCCGTCGACGCGTTCGTCCTCTAGCCATGTTTTCCACCTCGGCCGAAGCTCGATGCCACCGTCCATGGTGCCGCCGCAGCCACAGCTGCTGCCACCTGCGTCCGAGCTCATCAGCGCGCTCAGCGCACCCCTACGAGCACGATGCACTCACCAGCTCCTCCCCTGGTGCTCCGTAGCCCCGTTTCCATCGACGTCCGAACTCCGCCGTCGCTCCGTTCGTCGGTGCCGTCGACTCCGGCCACCCCAGCCCCTCTTGTGTGCTTCCCTGGATGCGGCGCACGCCCAGCTCCACGCAGAGCCCCTCCGCCATCCTTTTGGTCGCCTGAGGGCGAAACCCGAGCCTCCGTCGTGCGTGCTGTCGCCGGCGACGAGCCGCCGGCGTGTTGGGCCTTTGACCACGGGTTTGACCTCCCCTGGGTCATTGACATGTGGGGCCAGCCCCATCTAATTACCTAGTTTAGGGTTAACTAAAATAGGATTATCCCTGTGACACTGACATGCGGGCCCCACCATCCAGGTTTGACCTAGACCGAGCCGTTGACCTGCTGACGCCTCTGTGACGTCACGCTGACGCGGTAATTGATTTCTGGATTTTAAATAATTTAGAGAATTCCAGAAAATAGTTAAAACTTCTAAAAATCATAGAAATTAAACCGTAGCTCAGAATGAAATAAATTATATATGAAAAATCATCAGAAAAATTCAAGGAATCCATTTATGCTAGTTTCATGCATGAAAAAACAACTTATACTTGCTGTATAAGTGAAAACGTAATAATGGCATGTTATATATTTAATTTGGGGTTTGCATATGAACCCTTGGTACATATGGACTTCAACCAAATTGATGCTAGATGCATTAGGGCAAATCATAGCATCTTTGAAATGTCATCTTCATGCATCATATTGTTGCATATGGTTGTTTATTGATTGCCGGCACTGTCCCCTCTCGGTAGGTTCTACTCCGGAAGGTGTCGCGAGTACCTGTCTGAGGAGCAGTGTTTCTTCGTGGATCTATCAGGCAAGCAAACCCCCTTGAGCATCTCGATAAATCCCGCTCTCTCGCTCCTTTTACTGCATTAGGACAACAACGATTCAAACTGCTACTTTCTGCTGCGGTAGCTGAACCCATTCCTCTGCATGACCTATCATTGCCACAGTAAATAGTTGAAACCCACTAGCATGAGTAGGAGTTGCTTGAGCCTTGATGTGCCTGCTCATCCATGCTTGTTTTACTTTATGCCAGCTATGCTTAGAGTTGTGTCAGGTCTGATTCATCGGGAATGAATCGGAGTGGTGAACATGTCCTACCGATAAAGGCTAAGTGTGGAACACGTTTTGGTAAAGGTAGCGATGAGAGGCCATGTAGGAGTACATGGTGGGTTGTCTCATTGGAACTGTCCTTAAGCACTGAGTTCTGTGTATGTTATCCAAGTCCAGTTACTACCACACATTGGGTTCCGGTTATCCGGCCCCACTCGGCTTATTAATCCGCTTGATCTCTGTCCAGGAGTTGCAACTAGTTTCTGGCGTTTGTAGGTAGTGCTACTTGTCTACCAGGTGGTGTCCGACGGGACGGGCTTGGGACAGACTAGGCACCGTGGCACGGTGTACCAAGTGGCACCCGGATGGTGGGCTTGGGAACCTTGCACACATCGTTTGGGGCCGTGAGCGACACCCCGGCCGGATCTCCTTGCGGATGGAACCCGAATAGGTGATAAACCTGGACGAGAGACTTGTGTGGTTAGTCAGGTCGTGGCCGACACCCTCGCCCGGCATCCGCTTGAAGGTTGCCGAGGTACATGACGTGTACAGGGCTATAAGTGGCGAGAGCGTGTGTGACGAAGTACACCCTTGCAGGGTCAACATTATCTATTCAAATAGTCGTTTTCCTCGGATATGGAAACTTGGAGGACTTATGTAGTACATAGACAACTTGAAGTGGATACTCTAAAATCCACAAGATAAGCGTGAGTGCTATGGATGGCCTTCTCGTAGGGAGGCAGGAACGGATCCATAGTGGAGTATTGATATGGTGAATATGTGGGCTCGTGTGCGTCTTCTCACCTCAAAGAAGTTTCTGATACTCGTAGTATAGGTTAGCCACTGAGTCAAAGCTGGCTTGCTGCTGTTAAACTCCACCACCCCCTTTGTTGATAATGTTGCATATGTAGATAGTTCTGATGTAAGACTTGCTGAGTACCTTTCTAGTCACGTTTTCTTATTTATGTTTTGCAGTTGGTTACACTAGTGGCTTCGACGAGTAGCTTGTATCCCAGCTACGATCTTGTACCCTTGGGAGGGTCGTGTTTAGTCAGGCTTCTTAGTCTTTTCCTTTGTAGTTGTCTGTACTCAGACATGTAATGCTTCCATTGCTTGTATGCTCTGAATGATGGGTCATGAGACCCCTGTTTGTATTGAATGTTATATGGCTCTTCTAGGCCTTTATCTATATGAGTTTGAGTTATGTTGTGATGCCTTGATGTACAGCACATACTTGCATGTTATGCGTACGTGTAACGTGTATTGCTATGTGTGGGATCCGACAACCTAGTTGTTTACCTCTGATAGCCTCTCTTATGGGGAAATGTAGTCTTGTGCTTCCATGTGCCATAGTAGTCCGCTACAGCCCGGTTCACCAGAGTCCTGCTAGCCCAGCACTACTGCTCCGGAACACTTGACTGGCCGGCATGTGATTCACTTCGTTCCTGTGTCTGTCCCTTCAGGGAAATGTCACGCGGTGACATCCGGAATCCTGTCTAGCCTGCTACAACCCGGGTTCCTGGAGTCCTGTTAGCCCAGTGCTACAGTCCAGATTCATACGCTGTTGACCGACATGCTTGAGGTTGATTCATGTATGCCTGTCCCTGTAAGTTAGTGCTACTTTGGGTTCACGACTAGTCATGTCGGCCCGGGTTTTCTGTCATATGGATGCTAGCGACACTATCATATACGTGAGCCAAAAGGTGCAAACGGTGCCGGGCCAGGTAAGGTGGCACCCGTGGGAATACCGTGCGTGAGGCCGCAAAGTGATATGAAGTGTTACATGCTAGATTGGTGTGACTTAGGATCAGGGTCCCGACAGCTTTGGTATCAGAGCTTGACTGACTGTAGGATTACCAAGCCAAACTGGTCGAAGTTGAGTCTAGAAATGCTTTAGTTATATAAGGGAATTGATTGTGGAAGGAAACGTAAGGCTCTTTTTACTCCTTTACCTCATGTCATTCTTTCTGAGTCAGCCTCTTCTTTTCTACGAGGGTTAAGGCCTAGGCTTCTCCTCTATCTCTCAGGGTGACGTGTTACTAAACCGTAAAGTCTTAGGATTGTTGGGTTGAGTCTCCGTACAGTTCTACTACTTCCGTGTGTCCTCAGTTTGACCTAGAACCTTGATATTATGATGCTGATTGATTATGTTATTCCTTTGATGAATGTCTCAAAAATCCCTTTGAGCATTTACAGTCGTTATGCTGCCGAAATTGTCCCAGGATTTCAAGAGTTTCCAATGCTTTTGCATTACATTCCGCATCCTTATGTCGATGCTAATTCCATCCTTGTTTCCTTGGTTTCTGTGCCAGGATGTCGTCTGCTAACCGAGGTTCAGTTGCTCATAGCAAGAACCACGGAGATGGTAGGGATGAGGATCCTCCTGACCATCCTTTGATGGCAGAGTTCTTGTTAGCATCCGAGAGGAACAAGCATGAGACTAACCGCTTGCTGGCACAGATTGAGCAGAACACCGCACATCAGCGTAAGAAGTTGGTTTCCATCATCGACTTCATTGATCTGAAACAACCACCTTCCATCATTCCATTGAGCCACTCGATGTAGATGACTGGCTCCGGAGCATCACTCACAAGTTGCATTCTGCGAGCATAGCTGAAGGTGACAAGGTCACCTATGCTACCTATCACCTGGAAGGTCCTGCTAGTATTT
Organism: Triticum urartu; assembly: GCF_056163025.1. Taxonomy (NCBI): domain Eukaryota; kingdom Viridiplantae; phylum Streptophyta; class Magnoliopsida; order Poales; family Poaceae; genus Triticum; species Triticum urartu. Next base: position 597,391,620 of record NC_141874.1, read on the forward strand.
GGTGGCAGAGCTATGAGGCTATGCTTCCAGCTGGTCAGATTCCTACCTGGAGGGATTTCACCGAGGCTTTTCGTGAGCACCACATTCCTCAGGCTCTCATTAACCGCAAGAGGGAAGAGTTCTGTAGTTTTTCCCAGGGTAAGCTGCTTGTTGATGCTTACAGTAGAGAGTTTGGAAGCCTCGCCCGCTATGCTACAGAAGAAGTGTCCACGGACGCTAAGAAGCAGGCTAGGTTCTGGAAGGGTCTCAACCCTAAGTTGCATTGTGATCTCCACCTGCATCATTGTGATACTTTCTAGGCTCTTGTGAACAAGGCCATTAATGCAGAGACAGCTCAACTCACTTACGAGGAGTCTCGAAAGCACAACCATGATCTGGGTTCTTCCTCCGCTCTGGCTCTCAGAAGCGACGGATTTGGATTCCGAACTCAGCTCTTCCACCTCGATATGCACCGAGGCCATCCTATGTGGCGCCTCACCCAAGTCAGCAACGTGCTCCACCCAGACCTATTAGTGGACCACTTGCCAATGTAGGTCCACGTCCTACCTCAGGAACTTGCTTCACCTGCAGAGAACCGGGACACTACGCACGTGACTGCCCTCAGTCCAGTTATACTCCACCCCAGTCTAAGAGGTCTGTTGGCCGTGAAAAGCCATCAGGCAAGATGATCAGTACCAAGCCAGCCTCCATTGAACGAGCATGTGTGCACCATGTCTCAGCTACAGAAGCTCAAGATGATCCCGACGTCGTACTGGGTATGCTTCTTGTCAATTGTCACCCAGCTTCAATTCTGTTCGATACTGGAGCATCCCACTCCTTCATATCCGAAGGATGTGCTCGGTTGCACGACATGTCATTTTGTGATATGCCGACTCCACTAATAATCCAGACACCTGGTTCCAAATGGCAAACCTCCAAGGTAAGCCATGGTAATGAAATCCTTGTTGACAGACTAGTATTCCTTGCTTCTTTGATATCTCTAAAGTCCTCAGATATTAACATCATCTTGGGTATGGACTGGATGACAGCTCATCATGCCAAGATCGATTGTTACACTAGATCTGTTCAACTTACACATCCATCTGGCAAAATAGTCACTGTCTCCACTAGAGTTGCAAGGCGTCAACTCTATTCTCTTAATGCTAGCCCTCTTTCAGACCTTGAAGATATTCCGGTAGTCCGTGACTTCCCGGATGTTTTTCCAGAAGAACTGCCAGGTGTCCCACCTAACAGAGATGTAGAGTTTGTCATAGAACTTATCCCAGGAACTGTTCCAATCTCTAGGAGACCATACAAGATGGCACCTTTGGAGTTAGCCGAGCTTAAGAAACAACTTGATGAGTCCTTGCAAAAGGGTTTCATCCGTCCCAGTTCTTCTCCTTGGGCTTGTCCTGTCCTCTTCATCAAGAAGAAGGATGGTACGGATCGGATGGTTGTAGATTATCGTCCCGTTAATTTGGTCACGATAAAGAACAAGTATCCGCTCCCCAGGATCAACGACCTGTATGTTCAGCTTGCTGGATCCTCAGTCCTTTCCAAGATGGATTTGAGGTTAGGCTACCACCAAATCAAAATCAGAAACGGGGACATCCCCAAAACGGCCTTTGTCACTCGTTATGGTCAATACAAGTACACCGTGATGTCTTTCGGCCTAACCAATGCTCCAGCTACTTTCTCCCGCTTGATGAACTCGATCTTTATGGAGTACTTAGATAAGTTCATCGTGGTTTATCTCGATGATATTCTTATTTACTCGAAGAATGAGGAAGAGCATGCCGAACATCTTAGGCTTGTGTAAGGAAAACTCAGAGAGCACCGCCTTTATGCCAAGTTCTCCAAGTGTGAATTTTGGTTGCCAGAAGTGACCTATCTGGGCCACGTGATCTCTGGTAAGGGCATTGCTGTCAATCCCGAGAGAGTTAAAGCCGTTCCCGATTGGACACCACCCGAAACAGTGAAACAAGTTAGGAGTTTCCTTGGTCTAGCCAGTTATTGTCGCCGCTTCGTTGAAAACTTCTCCAAAGTGGCCAAACCCCTCACGGAGCTTCTCAAGAAAGATAAAAGGTTTGAGTGGACCCCACAGTGTGAGCATAGTTTTCAGGAACTGAAAAGACGCCTGACTTCTGCGCCCATACTCATGCCACCGGATTTCACCAAAGACTTTGTTATCTATTGCGACGCTTCGCGTCAAGGACTAGGTTGTATTCTTATGCAGAATCGTCATGTGATTGCCTATGCATCTCGATAGTTGCATCCACATGAGGAAAATTATCCTACACATGATCTGGAGCTTACAGCCGTAGTCTATGCACTTAAGACTTGGCGACATTACATTCTTGGTAACCGTTGCGAAATCTACACTGACCATCAGAGTCTCAAGTATATCTTCACCCAACCGGATCTGAATCTCAGACAGAGACGTTGGTTGGAGTTGATCTCGGATTACGACTTAGGAATCACCTACACCCCAGGCAAAGCCAATGTCACGGCTGATGCTTTAAGTCGTAAATCTTATTGCAACAACCTCATGTTGCAACAATGTCAACCACCCCTCCATGAGGAATTCTGTAAGCTTAACCTTCACATAGCTGCTCATGGTTCCCTTTCTAGCTTGGTGGCGAAACATGCCCTTACGGATCAGATCATAGAGGCTCAGAAGCATGATACGGGAATCTCCCGAATCAAGAAGAATATTTCCAAGGGAGTTGCTGGCTGTTTCTCTATGGATGAACGAGGTGTGGTTTAATTTGGAAACCGTTTGGTGGTTCCCAAATGTCAACAGATGCAGCAACTGATCCTTAAGGAGGCCCATGAATCCCCTCTCACAATTCATCCCAGTAGTACAAAGATGTATCAGGACCTACGCCAGAGGTTCTGGTGGACTAGGATGAGGAGAGAAATCGCTCAGTTTATTGCCAACTGTGATGTTTGTCGTCGCGTTAAGGCAGAGCATCAAAGACCTGCTAGCACCCCTCAACCTTTAGCTATTCCCGAGTGGAAATGGGACAAAGTTGGTATGGACTTCATCACCGGCTTTCCCAGGACCAAGAAGGGAAATAATGCTATCTTCGTAGTCATTGACCGTCTTACAAAAGTGGCTCACTTCCTACCTGTTCGAGAGAGTATCACTGCTAGTGAGCTCGCTGACTTATATATCTCCCGAATAGTGTCACTCCATGGTGTTCCACTAGAGATCAATTCAGACCGTGGCAGTCTTTTCACCTATCATTTCTGGGAAAGTTTCCAAACTGCCATGGGCACCCATCTTTCCTTCAGCACCGCTTTCCACCCTCAATCAAGTGGTCAGGTGGAAAGGGTCGACCAAATTCTCGAAGACATGCTTAGAGCTTGCGTTATCTCATACGGTATGGATTGGGAGAAATGTCTTCCCTTTGCCGAGTTTGCTTATAACAATAGCTACCAATCCAGTCTTAAGAAAGCACCCTTCGAGATTCTGTATGGACGAATGTCGAACACCTTTGAACTGGTCAGAAACCGGTGAAAGACAATTCTTTGGACCGGATATGATCCAGGAGGCAGAAGAGCAAGTTCGCATCATCTGTGAGAATTCGAAAACAACCCAATCTCGTCAAAAGAGCCAGTATGACCGTCGTCATAAGGAAGTGGCTTATGAAGTTGGCGACAAGGCTTACCTTCGGGTTACTCCTTTGAAGGGTACCCATCGTTTCGGTATCAAGGGCAAGTTGGCTCCTCGTTACATCGGTCCTTTTCGCATTCTCGCTAAACGAGGAGAGGTTGCCTACCATTTGGAACTACCCCCACATCTTTCTCGAGTTCATGATGTCTTCCACGTCTCTCAACTCAGGCGTTGCTTCTCGGATCCCATCCGCGGAGTGGACCACGAAATGTTTGATCTCCAAGATAACCTCACTTATCGAGAGTACCCCGTTAGCATTCTGGATCAAGCAAAGCGTGTCACTCGACGTCATAACATCAAGTTTCTCAAGGTTCAATGGTCTCATCATTCCGAGAGAGAAGCTACTTGGGAGCAAGAAGATCGTCTTTGACTTGAGTACCCTGCTTTCTTTCCGCCAACTCCTGAATCTCGGGACGAGATTTCTTCGAGTGGGGACGAGCTGTCACATCCCTAGTTCTGGTATGGTCCTAGGCTTGCTTTGTGCATCATGTTTAAATTTCAAATGAAATTGAAATGGGGATGTTTCAAACCCTAGCACCAAAGCAAATTCAAATAGGTTCAACTTTAAAATGGATTTTCAATGAACCCAAAATGCTATTCAAAAATGTTCATGCTCTTTGGATAATGTTGGGAACAACAACCAGAAGTGATGCACATTTTTGCTACACATTTTGGATTTCTGAATCAATGCATAAATATTTGATTTGGAGCTGTTTAAATTATATAAATATTTTAATGGCTCCAAAAATGTTGGGAATTGGTAAGGGCCTCTGGAATATTATATCTAGATGCCACAAATATTTTCAGCATTTATGAAAGTGTTTTAACATTTCTTTTGGATACAAAACAAATGTCAGAAATAGAAAAAGAAAATAGGAAAAGGAATTTACCTGACTTACCTGGTGCCCCACCCCGGCCCAGCAGTGGCCCGGCCCAAATGGCCGTTGCCAGTCGTCTCCCTCGCCAGGAGGCAGCGGCAAAAGGGAGCACGGCGAGCGTGCATGCCCGCCAGGCAGCTGCTTGCTGCCTCCTCTCCCTCCTCGGTGCTGTCCACCCCCAAGAGCTCCACCGAGCCCCCTGGTTTCTCTGCATTCCCCCCCCCCCCGAACGCTCTCCCCCTCCTCTGTTCTTCCCACCCGAACGCCTCCGTCGCCACCGCTCGGCACCATCGCGGACACTGCCATCCCGGCGACGCCATGAGATGCCCAAGATTTCCGCCTAGTACCCCTCTTCCTCCTCGTCGAACTGTGCAACGCCAGACGCCCCCGAGCGCCTCCACGCCGTTTTCTTCAACCTCCCGATGCCGGAGATCTACATCGCCGCCCCGCTTGCTCCGGCCCCTCACCGAGCCCACTGACCAACCCTACGGAACCGCTGTGAGCTCGTACGCCCCTCGCCCCTCTCCCCGTCGACGCGTTCGTCCTCTAGCCATGTTTTTCCACCTCGGCCGAAGCTCGATGCCACTGTCCATGACGCCGCCGCGGCCACAGCTGCTGCCACCCGCGTCCGAGCACATCAGCATGCTCAGCGCACCCCTAGGAGCACGATGCACTCACCAGCTCCTCCCCTGGTGCTCCGTAGCCCCGTTTCCATCGACGTCCGAACTCCGCCGTTGCTCCGTTCGTCGGTGCCGTCGACTCCGGCCACCCCAGCCCCTCTCGTGTGCCGGCCGAACTCCAGTGAGGCTGATGTGGCGGCTTAATTAGCGCTAATCCCACAGCCTAATCCCCCCTGAGACTGACAGTGGGCCCCAGAGCCAAGTCAAACCCTGGTCAGTGCGTGTTTGACCCGGGGTTAACCACTGTGTCACTGACGTGTTGCCCCCACACGTCAGGTTTGACCTGGTCAGCCCTGCTAACACCTCTATGATGTCACGCTGATGCAGTAATTGATTTCTAGATTTTAAATAATCCAGAGAATTCCATAAATAGTTAAAACTTCTAAAAATCATAGAAATTAAACCGTAGCTCAGAATGAAATAATTTATATATGAAAAATCATCAGAAAAATGCAAGGAATCCATTTATGCTTGTTTCATGCATGAAAAACCAACTTATACTTGCTGTATAAGTGAAAACGTAATAATGGCATGTTATATACTTAATTTGGGGTTTGCATATGAACCCTTGGTTCATATGGACTTCAACCAAATTGATTCTAGATGCATTAGGGCAAATCATAGCATATTTGAAATGTCATCTTCATGCATCATATTGTTGCATATGGTTGTTTATTGATTGCCGGCACCGTCCCTTCTCGATAGGTTCTACTTCGGAATGTGTCCCGAGTACCTGTCTGAGGAGCAGTGCTTCTTCGTGGATCTATCAGGCAAGCAACCCCCCCCCCTTGAGCATTTCGATAAATCCCACTCTCTCGCTCCTGCTCCTTATACTGCATTAGGACAACAACGATTCAACTGCTACTTTTCTGCTGCGGTAGTTGAACCCATTCCTCTGCATGACCTGTCATTGCCACAGTAAATAGTTGAAACCCACTAGCATGAGTAGGAGTTGCTTGAGCCTTGATGTGCATGCTCATCCATGCTTGTTTTCTTTATGCCAGCTATGCTTAGAGTTGTGTCAGGTCTGATTCATCGGGAATGAATCGGAGTGGTGAACATGTCCTATCGACAAAGGCTAAGTGTGTGAACACGTTTTGGTAAAGGTAGCGATGAGAGGCCATGTAGGAGTACATGGTGGGTTGTCTCATTGGAACCGTCCCTAAGCACTGAGTTCTGTGTATGTTGTCCAAGTCCACTTACTACCACACATTGGGTTCTGGTCATCCGACCCCTCTTGGCTTATTAATCCACTTAATCTCTGTCCAGGAGTTGCAACTAGTTTCTGGCGTTTGTAGGTAGTGCTACTTGTCTATCAGGTGGTGTCCGACGGGACGGGCTTGGGACAGACTAGGCATCATGGCACGGTGTACCAAGTGGCACCCGTATGGTGGGCTTGGGAACCCTGCACACATCGTTTGGGGCCGTGAGCGACACCCCGGCCGGATCTCCTTGCGGATGGAACCCGAATAGGCGATAAACCTGGACTAGAGACTTGTGTGGTTAGTCAGGTCGTGGCCGACTCCCTCGCCCGGCTTCCGCTTGAAGGTTGCCGAGGTACATGACGTGTACAGGGCTATAAGTGGCGAGAGCATGTGTGAAGAAGTACACCCCTGCAGGGTTAACATTATCTATTCGAATAGCCATTTTCCTCGGATTAGGAAACTTGGAGGACTTATGTAGTACATAGACAACTTGAAGTGGATACTCTAAAATCCGCAAGATAAGCCTTCTCGTAGGGAGGCTGGAACGGATCCATAGTGGAGTATTGATATGGTGAATATGTGGGCTCGTGTGCGTCTTCTCACCTCAAAGAAGTTTCTGATACTCGTAGTATAGGTTAGCCACTGAGTCAAAGCTGGCTTGCTACTGTTAAACTCCACCACCCCCTTTGTTGATAATGTTGCATATGTAGATAGTTCTGATGTAAGACTTGTTGAGTACCTTTGTACTCACGTTTGCTTATTTATGTTTTACAGTTGGTTACACTAGTGGCTTCGACAAGTAGCTTGTATCCCAGCTACGATCTTGTACCCTTGGGAGGGTCGTGTTTAGTCAGGCTTCTTAGTCTTTTCCTTTGTAGTTGTCTGTACTCAGAAATGTAATGCTTCCGTTGCTTGCATGCTCTGAATGATGGGTCATGAGACCCCTGTTTGTATTGAATGCTATGTGGCTCTTCTAGGCCTTTATCTATATGAGTTTGAGTTATGTTGTGATGCCATGATGTACAACACATACTTGCATGTTATGCGTACGTGTAATGTGTATTGCTATGTGTGGGATCCGACAACCTAGTTGTTTACCTCTGATAGCCTCTCTTATGGGGAAATGTAGTCTTGTGCTTCCATGTGCCATAGTAGTCCGCTACAGCCCGATTCACCGGAGTCCTGCTAGCCCAGCACTACTGCTCCGGAACACTTGACTGGCCGACATGTGATTCACTTCGTTCCTGTGTCTGTCCCTTCGGGGAAATGTCACGCGGTGACATCCGGAGTCCTGTCTAGCCTGCTACAGCCCGCGTTCCCGGAGTCCTGTTAGCCCAGTGCTACAGCTCGGAATCATACGCTGTTGATCGACATGCTCGAGGTTGATTCATGTATGCCTGTCCCTGTAAGTTAGTGCTACTTTGGGTTCACGACTAGTCATGTCGGCCCGGGTTCTCTGTCATATGGATGCTAGCGACACTATCATATACGTGAGCCAAAAGGCGCAAACGGTCCAGGGCCAGGTAAGGTGGCACCTGTGGGAATACCGTGCGTGAGGCCGCAAAGTGATATGAAGTGTTACATGCTAGATTGGTGTGACTTAGGATCGGGGTCCCAACATTGCGCCTATTATTTGACGTGAAGGTCTCAAAGACTGTTAAAACCGTATTGTTATCCATGGGATGGTGCTCTGTGGTATTTGGGATAAGAAGATCCTCACCACTTTTCGCCACCTGCCGGAGTATCCAACATGCTCTAAGGCTGTGGGTTGGTATTGTATCCGCTGTGCTATGAATTTTGCAGGGTCCGTTAAGCCATCCCTCCAATACGGTTCCGTGCCCTGTAGAGGGTTTTTGTTTCTTTGTAATCAACTCGGGTGTCTTATGATAGTGCACCCTTTTACCTCGGACTAGGTGCATATTCGTAGCCGGATTATCCCAAAATTTCATTTCGGTTTTCTAGGCACTTTCCATCGCATAGTACTTTCGTACTATGGACGCCAAGTCGATGAAGCGTGATATGTCACGGTGACTTATGGCATTAAGGATTCCCTTGTCCGTGCATTTATTGCAGAAAAGTGAGACCGCGTCTTCCTCGCGGCAGTCCTTAAGCTTGTTCATCACAAGGAGGAATCTGGCCCAATAATGATGTACTGTTTCGTGGGGCTCTTGCCTGATGTGGGAAAGATCGTTTATGTATGGGTGGGTGGGTGGGTGTGAGTCCGGACCCCTACCCGATCTGAGACCCAGGGGCCGGGGGATTTCCGATCTTGGAAGTTTGGATTCCGGTATGTTGCCCGATGAGTCTGGCCCGCTGCCTGACTCTAGGTTCAGGGTTTGGGTGATGTCCTCTCGTAAATGGGTATCCGTCTCGGAGAGCTCAGGAATTCAGACATAGTTAGTCCTCAAGATAGAGGAAGAATCGCCGCATTGTTCCTCCACCACCGCAACATGATGGGTGACAGGTGGAGAGTTAATCTCCCTTCGATCGGGTTTAAGCCCAATCCGATCATAGTCCATAGCGACTCCCAAGGCGGCGATGCGATCCAAGAGTTCGTTTAGGGAAGAGAGCTCCATTGGATCCATCTGCTCGGAGAATTCCGAGCCGATGTGGACACTGTTTCTGATGACCCGAGAAGTCATCGTCCGTGCAGCGGCCGAACAGGCGATCATGACAAAACTGCCTAGCCGGAGAGCTTGGCCGACAGCCAGAGCTCCCCCGGCGGTAATGTTGTTTTTAACAATGAGATGAGGCATCCTTCCTTATGGCGACGTCATAGAGGAACTCTCAATGAAAGCACCAATGTCGGTGTCAAAACCGGCGGATCTCGGGTAGGGAGTCCCGAACTGTGCGTCTAAGGCGGATGGTAACAGGAGGTAGGGGACACGATGTTTTACCCAGGTTCGGGCCCTCTTGATGGAGGTAAAACCCTACATCCTTCTTGATTTATTCTTGATGATATGAGTATTACAAGAGTTGATCTACCACAAGATCAGAGAGGCTAAATCCTAGAAGCTAGCCTATGGTATGATTGTATGTTGTCCTACGGACTAAAACCCTCCGGTTTATATAGACACTAGAGGGTGCTAGGGTTACACAAGGTCGGTTACAAAGGAGGAGATATACATATCCGTATTGCCTAGCTTGCCTTCCACGCCAAGTAGAGTCCCATCCGGACCCGAGACGAAGTCTTCAATCTTGTATCTTCATAGTACAACAGTCCGGCCAAAGGATATAATCCGGCTGTCCGGATACCCCATAATCCAGGACTCCCTCACCCACGCTCGTGTTAATGAGAATCCCACAATAAGGGGACACGATCTCTATTTTGACAGAGCGTGCCAATAGCAACCGCGCCTCGGAACATGGAACGTCGGGACAGGAAACGGTTCAAAAAGTCGGGCGAGCGTGACGTCACATTATAAAAGTTGTCATCAGATTGGACTCCTAGAATATTATATTCTCTCCGCGGTTGTGTGTGGTGTTGTGTTACAGGTCCGGACACGTTCAAATACGTCCGAAGACTATCTAGGAGTTCAGAGGAAGGAACCCGCCTTGCAATGCCGACGACAGATCTACGCGCCAGATACGTTGTCATTGAAGCCAGGTTCTGGGGCTTGATAACCCACAAGTATAGGGGATCGCAATAGTTTTCGAGGGTAGAGTATTCAACCCAAATTTATTGATTCGACACAAGGGGAGCCAAAGAATATTCTCAGGTATTAGCAGCTGATTTGTCAATTCAACCACACATGGAAACTTAATATCTGCAGCAAGGTATTTAGTAGCCTATGGAGAATTATGCCGGATGCGATCGATCATGTAACAGTCATAACCTAGAGTGACACAGAACTAGCTCCAGTTCATCAATGTAATGTAGGCATGTATTCCGAATATAGTCATATGTGCTTATGGAAAAGAACTTGCATGACATCTTTTGTCCTACCCTCCCGTGGCAGCGGGGTCCTATTGGAAACCAAGGGATATTAAGGCCTCCTTTTAATAGAGTACCGGAACAAAGCGTTAACACATAGTGAATACATGAACTCCTCAAACTACGGTCATCACCGGTAAGTATCCCGATTATTGTCACTTTGGGGTTAACGGATCATAACACATAATAGGTGACTATAGACTTGCAAGATAGGATCTAGAACTCTCATATATTGATGAAAACGTAATAGGTTCAGATCTGAAATCATGGTACTCGGGCCCTAGTGACAAGCATTAAGCATAGCAAAGTCATAGCAACATCAATCTCAGAACATAGTGGACACTAGGGATCAAGCCCTAACAAAACTAACTTGATTACATGATAGATCCCATCCAAACCCATCACCGTCCAGCAAGCCTACGATGGAATTACTCACACACGGCGGTGAGCATCATGAAATGGGTGATGGAGGATGGTTGATGATGATGATGGCGATGGATTCCCCTCTTCGGAGCCCTGAACGGACTCCAGAGGAGGCCTCCCGAGAGGTTTTAGGGCTTGGCGGCGGCTCCGTATCGTAAAACGCGATGAATTCTTCTCTCTGATTTTTTTCTCCCCGAAACACAATATATAGAGTTGGAGTTGGAGTCGGACGAGCTCCAGGGGGCCCACGAGGTAGGGGCGTGCCCCCCACTCTCGTGGATAGGTGGTGGGCCCTGGCCTTCATCTTTTGCAAGGATTTTTTATATTTTCCGAAAAGTTGTCCCGTGAAGTTTCAGGTCATTCCGAGAACTTTTGTTTCTGCACATAAATAACACCATGGTAATTCTGCTGAAAACAGCATCAGTCCGGGTTAGTTCCATTCAAATCATGCAAGTTAGAGTCCAAAACAAGGGCAAAAGTGTTTGGAAAAGTAGATACGACGGAGACGTATCAACTCCCCCAAGCTTAAACCTTTGCTTGTCCTCAAGCAATTCAGTTGATAAACTAAGAGTGATGAAGAAAAACTTTTACAAACTCTGTTTGCTCTTGTTGTTGTAAATATGTAAAGCCAGCATTCAATTTTTCAGCAAAGATTATAACTAACCATATTCACAATAACGCTAGGGTCTCAACTTTACTCATATCAATGGCATAACCAACTAGCGAGCAATAATAATAAATCTCAGATGACAACACTTTCTCAAAACAATCATAATATGATATAACAAGATGGTATCTCGCTAGCCCTTTCTGAGGCCTCAAAACATAAATGCACAGCACCTTTAAAGACCAAGGACTGACTAGACATTGTAATTCATGGTAAAAGAGATCCGGTCAAGTCATACTCAATGTAAACTAACAATAATGAATGCAAATGACAGCAGTGCTCTCCAACTGGTGCTTTTTAATAAGAGGATGATGACTCGGCATAAAAGTAAATAGATAGGCCCTTCGCAGAGGGAAGCAGGGATTTGTAAAGATGCCAGAGCTCGGTTTTGAAATAGAGGTGAATAATATTTTGAGTGGTATACTTTCATTGTCAACATAACAACCAAGAGATAGTGATATCCTCCATGATACACACATTATAGGCGGTTCCCAAACATAATGGTAAAGTTTATACTCCCCCTTCCACCAACAAGCATCAATCCATGGCTTGCTTGAAACAACGAGTGCCTCCAACTAACAAGAGTCCCAGGGGGAGTTTTCTTTGCAATTGTTTTGATTTGATTTGCATAAAGCATGGGACTGGGCATCCCGGTGACCAGCCACTTTCTCGTGAGTGAGGAGCGGAGTCCACTCCTGTTGAGAATAACCCGCCTAACATGGAAGATACGGACAACCCTATTTGATACATGAGCTATTCAAGCATACAAAACAGGATATTTATTTGAAGGTTTAGAGTTTGGCACATGCAATCTTGGAACGGCAGGTAGATACCGTATATAGGTAGGTATCGTGGACTCATATGGAATAACTTTGGGGTTTATGGAGTTGGATGCACAAGCAGTATTCCCGCTTAGTACAGGTGAAGGCTAGCAAAAGACTGGGAAGCGACTAGCTAGAGAGCGACAACAGTCATGAACATGCATTAAAATTAATCAACACCGAATGCAAGCATGAGTAGGATATAATCCATCATGAACATAAATATCGTGAAGGCTATGTTGATTTTGTTTCAACTACATGCGTGAACATGCACCAAGTCAAGTCACTTAAATCATTCAGAGGAGGATACCACCCTATCATACCACATCATAACCATTTCAATAGCATGTTGGCGCTCAAGGTAAACCATTATAACTCATAGCTAATCAAGCATGGCACAAGAACTATGATCTCTAGTTGTCATTGCAAACATGTTTATTCATAATAGGCCGAATCAGGAACGATGAACTAATCATATTTACAAAAACAAAAGAGGTCGAGTTCATACCAGCCTTTCTCATCTCAGTCAGTCCATCATATATCGTCATAATTGCCTTTCACTCGCACGACCGAACAATGTGAATAATAATAATTGTGCATGTGCATTGGACTAAGCTGGAATCTGCAAGCATTCAATAAACAGGAGAAGACAAGGCAATATGGGCTCTTTTGTCAAATCAACAATTATGCATATAAGAGCCACTTCAACAATTTAATCATGGTCTTCTCCTATCGACCCCCAAAGAAAACAAAAGAAATAAAACTATTTACACGGGAGAGCTCCCAACAAGTAAAAGAAGAACATGAAATCTTTTTGGGTTTTCTTTTTAATTACTGCTACAAGCATGGAAAGTAAACTAATTAAAAGCTACAACTAAATTTTTTTGGTTTTTCTTAAGGTTTATTAAACACGCAAAAAGAAAGCATAAAAAGGAAAGTAAACTAGCATGGATGATACAATGAAAAAGTATGAGCACCGACATCTAGCAATGAGTGTGTGAGCATAAATGTAATGTCGGTGGGAAATACGTACTCCCCCAAGCTTAGGCTTTTGGCCTAAGTTGGTCTATGGCCACGGTTGGCCTGGTGGATATCCATAATAGTAGTTGGGGCCGTACTGAGATGAAGCGGCTATCGCCTCCTGCGCTGCAGCATGGCGACGAGTGGCCTCCGCTCTCCTCTCGTACTCATCTGCCTCCTCTCTGGTAATAACATATCTTCCTTTTGCCTGATGACCAAAGAAGGCAGGAGCAGGGAGAGTAATATGGACAGCACGACGTCTGTCAAAGATTAGTCGATACTGGAGAGGTGATTCATTCCTCTCGACAAATTGGTGGTGAACCATAGCATTAGTGTCTAGGTAAGCAGGGGGTAATTCAATATCATCTTCGCTTATGGCTATACCAAGAAAATTAGCTATGCGGGTTGCATAAATTCCTCCAAAGAAATCTCCATTAAATCTATTAAGATGCAACCTACGTGCAATAATGGCTCCCAAATTATAAGATTTATCTCCTAACACGGCACTCCTAAGAATACTAAGGTCAGGGACACACATGTGACATGCCTCATCTTTACCATTCATTCATCTACCTATGAAGATAGCAAAATAATGTATAGCAGGTGAAAGTGCGTTATAAAGACTAGAGGGGGTGAATAGGCGATTTTTATGAAATTCTTCACTAAGGAATTTGCCGGTGAGGAAATTCCTTAGTGAAGAACTACTAGCAGCGGAATAAGTACTCAAAAGTAAACATAACTGAAGACAAGCATGGTCATCATGATGAAATGAAGTCAAGCACAGAGTACTGAAAGCGTAATCACAGGATAACATAGGATGAAGACAAACAGACTGAAGAAATTGAACTGAGGAAATTGAGAAGGTCTTCAGTCAAAGTCTTCAAACACAGATATGAACAAGCACACAACACAGTTATGAGGAAATGAAAGAGTTGAGGAAATAGAACCAGTAAGCTTGGTGAAGACAATGATTTGGTAGACCAGTTCCAATTGTTGTCTTAGTTGTACGTCTAGTTGGAGCGGCTGAGTATTTAAACTCGAGGACACACAGTCCTGGACACCCAGTCCTGAGCATGCAGCTGAGGACACCAAGTCCTCACCGTATTCTCCTTGAACTAGGGTCACACAGAACTCATCCAATCACTCGTGGTAAGTCTTCAGGTGACTTCCGAACCTTCACAAACTTGGTCACTCGGCGATCCACAATTCCTCTTGGATGCTCTAGACCTTGACGCCTAACCATCTGGAAGAAGCACAGTCTTCAAAGGTAACAAGCATCGGATCCACGCAAGATCAATCTCTTTAGTGATGCTCAATCACTTGGGGTTTGTAGGTGTTTGGGTTTGGGTTTTTTCCTCACTTGATGATTTTCGCTCAAAGTCCTCGGAGGATGGGTTGCTCTCAAATGACAAGTGTCAGTTTCTCTCGGAGCAGCCAACCAGCTAGTGGTTGTAGGGGGCGGCTATTTATAGCCTAGGGAGCAGCCCGACATGATAAGACATAAATGCCCTTCAATGATATGACCATTAGGTGGATAGATATTTTGGGACAGTTGGCGCATAGCACATCAACGGTCGGAATTTTGAGTAGCAAAATCCTCAGGGCTATCATGTTCCTCACTATGTAGGCAATCTGCACTAGCGAATTCCTAACTCCTCGGTCAGAACAAATTCCTCGGAGACCAAAAGAACTTCGTCTCTGTCGCTGAAGAATATGACTGAACTGTATGAGATTTCCAATGGCTTCACTCGAAGGGATTGGTAGGTGTAGGATTTTGAGTTGAGCATCACATGGAAATTTTTCCTTAGTATTTCCTCGACCCCTTTAACAGTACGGTGTTTCCTATGACTCAAGAAAGAGAAAATGAAACTACGAAAACAAAAGTCTTCACGCTTCATGTTCCTTAAATGAATACCAAGTCTTCAAGGTCAAACCAATTTCTTCACTTTCAAAGTCTTCAGAAAGTCTTCAGAGATTTAAAGTCTTCAGTCGAAGAACTTCATTTTTAGGGGTCGACTTTCTCTGTAAATATCAAACTCCTCATAGACTTACAGACCTGTGTATACTCACAAACACATTACTCCCTTAACCTATAAGTCCTCAATACACAAAAATCACTAAGGGGCACTAGATGCACTTACAATCTCCCCCTTTTTGGTGATTGATGACAATATAGGTTAAGTTTTCAACGGGGATAAACATATGAAGTGTAAATACTGATATTGAGGAATTTGATTGCAAGATATAGAAGAACTCCCCCTGAAGATGTGCATAGTGAGGAATTTGCTTTTGAAGCAATGCACACTTGAAGAGTTGAATCATGGAGATCTCCCCCTATATCTTGTAATTCATACACGCATTTTACATATAACAGTGTAGAATTTGAAATGCATGATGAAATATGGTGACTGATGTAATTCAGCATGCGTGCATTAGCATATATGAGGGATAAGCATGCAGTAAAACATATCAAGAGTATCAGAGCAACATCGGGTTTAAGTTTACAACTCGATCCAATAAAGTCTCAGAAGAACGAGAGTTGTAACTTGAAAAAAACGCCCATATAGAAAGACCCGCTTGAAGACTAACTCAAAATTCTCCCCCTTTGTCATCAAATGACCAAAAGGATCGGATATGAGGACTAACGCCCCTAAAGAATATCAAGTTGATGAAGGAGCACCAACGTTGTTGGGGTCGTTTGTCGTAGTAGGGCCTGCCGCAGTGTCATCCAAGTCTTCATTTTCTTCATACAGATGTGACTGAATTGCCCAGGTGCGACCGAACACTTCATGGAGGTAGTAATGATTTTTCTTCACTGCATTGTGTGTAGCAGTCATGTTGTGAAGAAATGAACCAAACTGACGCTTAACCCATTTATGACTTTGGTCCACCTTCTAGTGAAGACTAAGCAGAAGCTCACGATCAGTCATCACACGAGGAGCAGTGGCTTAAGGAGTAGACTTGGGTGCATTGGCAGAGTCATGTGTGGCAGAGTCATCATTGGTGGAATAAGAGGCAGCTTTGCGAAACTGTCCATCCAATCGACGAATGCCTTCATCTATAATAGCTGGTGCCTTGCCCTTTTCATCAACTGAGGAATAGGTCTGCTTGAGGACTTCAATCGGGGGCAAGTAGCTAAGGTGATTCTGAAAATCATCTTTGTAGTTGAGTGAAGACCTTGTCCTGAGGAATCTCATAATCCAAGGTGCATAAGGCTTCAGCTCAAATGGAGACAGTGCAACATTTGCCAGAGTCCTCATGAAGAAATCATGATAATTGATAGGAATGCCATGAATGATGTTGAATACCAGATTCTTCATGATGCCAACAATTACCTCATCAGATGAGTCGTGGCCTTTGATAGGACTCATTGTCCTCGTAGGAATACGATAGACAGTTCTGGGCACATAAAGTAATTCCTTCACAAGGAATTTGGTTCTTGGGGCCTGACCTGGCTTCAAAGGTTTCATCAGAACCTGCATATAGTGATTTGTAAGCTCAGGTTCACTGTAGATGCAACGAGCTTCATCAAGGGGAGGACTGAGTGGTAAGGCATGAAGCAATTCAGAAGCTGGTGCAGTGTAGTGAGTGTTTTCAGACATCCAGTCCAGCACCCATGAATTTACATCTTCAGAATCTCCTATGATGTGTAGCGTTGCATAAAATTAAAGAATCCGTTCTTCATTCCAATCACAGATGTCAGAGCAAAAGTTTAACAGTCCAGCGTCGTGAAGAACACTGAGGACTGGCACGAAACATGGCAGAGATTCCATATCCACGTGAGGAATTTGCTCATGGTAGAAGATTTTCTCTTTGTTGAACAGCACTGAGGAATACAAATTGGCTTGACTAGCAGTCCAGAAACGCCTCTTCCTAATGCGAGGAGAGTTATAAGGGTTGTAGTCTTCGAAGAATACATGCTCGCCAAAGAAATCATCATCCTTGAACTTTTGCTTGCGTGAGAATGGATCCTTTGGCTTGGGCAAATGAGTGTTAGTGAGTTGCATCACGACCTCAGGAATCGCAATCTCAGGTTCTTCAGGCTAAGGAATTTCTAGTTCCTCTTCAGTGGCAGTCTATGTCTTCGGATGTTCAGCAGCAGCAGTTTCTTCAGCGCTAGTGGCTAGAATTTCTTCATGCACAGATGAAGTGGGGTGAGTTTCTTCAGAGCCCATTTGAATAGTTTGTGCAGGTGACTGAGGTATTTGCTGCAACGGTGTGAACATTGGAGAGTTTGGATGCTGACTTTCCCAGAATTCATCACTTATTACGGGTGTGGAGCAGCCAAAGTCCACATCTTCATCTTCCATTTCTTCAACGCCAGCCTCTTCAGCTATGAGCTGAGGCATGGGCGAGGAGATGACACGTGTTGAAGGGCTCGTATCCACTTCAATTTCTTCATCAATCTACTCTGATGAAGCAGCAGAATGATTTTCTTCATCAGATCCGCTAGGGATCTCATATTCTTCACCAAAAGGAACAAGGTCCTTTGATGGCATGGTTGAGATCGGAATAGCATCAATGGGATTAGCAAATGAATTGGTCAAAGGCTTCATCTTCTTCGGAGCTGAAGAATCTGAAGTAGCTGATGCTTTCCTTTTCTTCACTGCTGCACGCTCTGCAGCCTTGATCTTCTTCACATCTGATGCAGATGGAAGGATCAGAGTTGGTGTTGGCGCAGGAGGAGCAGAGGAATCTGGTTGATTTTCTTCATGCACAACTGATGCAGTTGCCCAGATTTCTTCAGTTTCTTCAGGTGCACCACTAGTGGATGCCCTGGCAATTTCTTCAGCGGCTGGAATGCAGTCATCAGCCCTGGAACTCACATTTTCTTCAGCAGCCTGATTGTCATCAGCAGTGCTGACATTTTCTTCAGTAGGCTGAGCAGATGCTTCAGCCTAAGGAATTTCGTGTTGCGTTGGGGCTGCAACATTGGAGGTGAACTGTTCTGTTATCTTTACAAATATAACTTTGGCTCCCAGCCAGTCAGCATAATAGCGATCAAATTCATCACTCGGTTTCTTGATTTCTGATTGGAGAGTAACAAGTTCTTCAGGTGAAAGCTTTAGAACGTTTTCCTTCAGAAAGCGCTCTTTTTGTACTGTGCTTTCTTCACCCTCCTCCCCTGTTCAAATTTCCATTTCTCTTCATCAATGAACTGAGTCAGTACATGACTTTGACCAGGAGTGAGGTTCATCTCAACAGAGGTGTGTTGTGGTCCTTGTGCCACAAGTCAATGAAGTCGAGGATCAACTTGGGATCCAAAAGAAGTGGCACATTTGTTCCCTTGGCTCTAGCGGCCCTGACTTGCCTATCTCTGATGATTTCAGCAAGTTTATCATCATCGGCTTGGTCTTCATCAGACGACACTTGGAAGGCAACTTGCTTCTTCTGAGTACTAGGGCGAGGACCTCGTCCAGCAGTGGCCTTTGTCTTCAGTAGAGAGGGTCCCGTTGAGGAAGTTGGTGCAGCTGAGGAACTAGCTGAAGCTCCTGAGGCAATTGAGATGCCTGCAGTCCTTCGGCATGAGGCAAGATGCACAGGTGCTGAGGACTTTGTCAGAACAGCCGAGGACTTTGGAGGAGCTGAGGATTTTGAAGGAGCAGGAGTAGCATGAGGAATTTGCCGTGAGGGCTTTGAGGATTCTGGCCGTGAGGGCATTGCTGAGGAACTTGGCCTTGAGGGCACTGTTGGTGAAGCACTTGGCTTGCACGCAGGCTTCTTTGACATAGCCTTCTTCAGCTTGACAGTAGAGGCCTCAGCAGAGGCAGCAGCAGCAGCAGAGTCTTCATTGAATTTCCTCACTGCTTCTCTGGATTGCTTAGCCAACTTGGCTTGGTGTTTGGCCCATTCGTCAAGATAGTCCTCACCGCGCTTGAGGCTGGTGGGATCTGCTATTTGGCCAGGTGCCAATGGAGGTCTTGGGCATGGAGGATTGAGTGCGAATTTCTTCATGTACTTGGGAGTGACATATCTGTACTCCCTCCACTCTCTATCCCATCTCCTCTCTATCTTCTGAATGCGCACCTTGCACTCATTCTTGGTTTCCTCAGTAGGTCTGCAGTACCCAGCATATATTTCATCAGGGATCTCAAACATTGTATTGACCCCAGGCCTCTTTCCTCCTTTCTGTGGCTTCTTACCGTCAGCCATTTTCTTCAGTTGAGAAATTTGGGCAATTGAATTCTCTGAAGAAGTATGCAACTTTTCTTCGAGGAATGCTGCAAATGAGTTAAGTTGATGAGAACCTAGTGATTCAGCAGCTGACATGAGTACCTATGAACAGAGTATAGTTGCGAGGAATTTGGAGAGGTCATATGCGTTCTCAGAAGGTTTTTCAAAAAGTAACAAGTTTGAGGAATTTGACCAGATGAGTGTTGAAGAGTTTCACTAAGCGTTCTTTGTCTTAGGTTCCAGAGTTTTATAGATCGAAGATCCACACAATTGAGGAATCTTGAAGAAAAATGATGCTTAGAGAAAAGAATCAAGAACAGATGACTTGTGAGGTGTTTAGTGTGTGAAGATATGAATAAAAACACCTTTGAAGATTTTGTAGATAATCATTCGAATCAACAAAGGCAGTAAAAGTAACTTTTAATTACCCTGGATGAAGAACACGATGAACAGTGAAGTAGAGAGGTGAAGTTCGTCTGTGTAGATCTTCCACGCCCTAACTCGGCGGAGGAAGATGGCTACGGTGGCGGCGGAGCAAAGATTTCCACGGACGGCGCGAGTACGACGGCGACGAGGTCGAGGCAGTGAAGCTCTTCCTCACCGGCGATGATGAAGTAGCGGCGGCGCTAGGGTTTGACAAGCTCGAGCGGGAGAGAGGTCGAGCGGAGTAAAAGAAGTGAGGAAGGGAAGGAGGGGTATTTATAGGCACGGTGAAAAACTGTTCACCCGAAGAAATTGGACGAACGTGCCCCTGACCCTTCTCATTCGATTGACATGTGTCACCCACGTATTGAGAGGTGGAGATCGTGTGCGATTGTGGGTGAATGGATAAGTGTATCGTGGTATGCGGAACGGTTTGAGCGGCAAAGCCGAAAATTTAGACAGGATAGGTTTTAAAGTTTCGTTCGCAATTTCTTCAGCTGACAAGGACACAGTGAAGATTTTGAACGAGTTTCAAATAGAACGCATATGAAGAATTTGTGAATAGATTGGGCTGAGTATAGCATAGAGGGGAAGGGTCCGATCACATTCACTTAGCAGAAAAATCAACTTGAAGAATTAGCAATAAGTGAATGTTGTAGAGGACATAAACTAATATATATATATATAGCTAGTGAAGAAAAATGACGGAAATAATGAAGACAATGCAAAGTTGAAGAATATGAACAACTGAGGAATTTCAACTTTTGGTGGTGGCATGACCCACCGTATAAGAATGATGATTTTAGACATCGCGTACATTTATCGTAGGGTTCTGAGAATCAAATTCTTCGTTAATTTCTTCACACTAAGAGTGTCATTCTTCATTGATTGAAGAAAAACCGTTTCTTCATGTGTTGCACATCTAAGTCATCATTTTTGCATAAGTGTTAGGACGAGTGTCCTTTTCAAAGAACATTCAAAGATTCTAGGATATTTAGCTCGCACCGCAACTTGCTAAATCTCTTCTCATCCAAGGGCTTTGTGAAGATATCTGCTAGCTGTTCTTCTGTCTTCACATGCTCAATAGAAATGTCGCCCTTCAACACATGATCATGAAGAAAATGATGACGAATCTGAATGTGCTTAGTCTTCGAGTGCTGAACTGGGTTGTGAGCAATCTTGATGGCACTCTCATTGTCACAGAAGAGAGGCACATTCTTCATGTTGACGCCGTAGTCCTTGAGAGTTTGCTTCATCCATAGCAATTGAGCACAGCAAGAACCAGCGGCAATGTACTCAGCTTCAGCAGTAGATAGTGATACGCAGTTCTATTTCTTCGAGGACCAACAGACCAAAGATCGTCCGAGGAAATGACATGTACCAGATGCTGACTTGCGGTCCACACGATCACCAGCATAGTCAGAGTCAGAATATCCAATGAGATCAAAAGCCGAGCCCTTGGGGTACCATAATCCAAGTGTTGGTGTGTGAGCTAGATATCGAAGAATATGCTTCACAGCCTTATGGTGTGATTTCTTCGGTGTAGCTTGAAATCGGGCACACATGCAAACACTAAGCATTATGTCTGGCCTAGATGCACATAAGTACAATAAAGAGCCAATCATGGAGTGGTATACCTTATGATTGAAGTCAATACCATTTTCATTAGTGCACAGATGGCCATTTGTGGGCATAGGAATTTTGATGCCTTTGCAATCTTGCATGCCAAATTTCCTTAGTACATCCTTGAGGTATGTCTCCTGGGATATGAATATGCCATTGCGTTGTTGACGAATTTGAAGACCTAAGAAGAATTTTAACTCTCCCATTATAGACATTTGATATTCTTCACTCATCATATAGGCAAATTCATCACTATAACGTTGGTCAGTACAGCCAAAGATAATATCATCAACATATATTTGGCACACAAACAATTCACCATCATAAGATTTAGTGAAAAGAGTAGGGTCGAGTGAACTGGGTTTGAAGCCTTTCTTCATGAAGAATTCCTTCAAGGTATCATACCACGCCCGTGGGGCCTGCTTGAGGCCATAGAGGGCCTTGTTGAGTCTGAAGACTTTGTCAGGATTCTTTGGATCTTCAAAACCTGGGGGTTGAGCAACATATACTTCTTCCTCAAGCTTACCAATGAGGAATGCACTTTTCACATCCATTTGATATAAAGTGATATCATGATGGTTAGCATAAGCAAGTAATATGCGAATAGCTTCAAGTCTAGCAACAGGTGCAAAAGTTTCATCAAAATCAATTCCTTCAACCTGTGTGTAGCCTTGAGCTACGAGCCATGCCTTATTCCTCACCACAAGGCCATTTTCATCTTGCTTGTTGCGGTAGATCCACTTTGTGCCAATGATATTGTGCTTGCGAGGATCTGGACGTTTGACCAGTTCCCAGACATTGTTGAGCTCAAACTGATGTAATTCTTCTTGCATGGCCTGAATCCACTCAGGCTCCAGAAATGCTTCATCTACCTTAGTGGGCTCTGTAATAGAGACAAAAGCATAGTGCCCACAAAATTTAGATAAATGTGAAGCTTTTGAGCGTGTGAGAGGACCTGGCGCTTTGATGTCATTGATGATCTTTTCAACTTGGACTTCTTTTGCAATGCGAGGATGAGCTGGTTGTCGTTGAAGAATTTGATCAGCATTCTCTTCAGCACCATTTTCTTCAGTATTTTCTTTAGGTGCATTAGCTCGACGTTCTTCATGTTCTGGAATGAATTCTTCAGCAAATTCTTCAGTAGGAATGACATCCTCAGTAGCCTTGAACTTGATAGTTTCCTCAGGTGCTGGTTCATCTATCACAGTAGGTAGGTGCTCTCTTTGCGAGCCATTAGTTTCATCGAACCGCACATCTACAGTTTCAACAACCTTGTGAAGAACATTGTTGAAGACTCTGTAGGTGTGCGAGTCCTTTCAAGCATAAAACCTCCATGTGCTTTCAGTGCAAATTTTGAGTTGTGATGAGGATCTCTAATCCAACATTTAGCACCGAATACTTTGAAATAACTTACATTGGGTTTCTTATCAGTGAGGAGTTCATAGGCAGTCTTCTTGAAGAATTTGTGAAGACATACCCTGTTCATGATGTGGCACGCAGTATCAATTGCCTCAGTCTAGAAACGACGACGCGTTTTGTATTCATCAAGCATAGTGCGAGCCATCTCAGCAAGAGTCATGTTCTTGCACTCCACGACGCTGTTCTGCTGAGGAGTATAAGGAGCAGATAACTCATGAGTAATACCAAGTTCATCAAGATAGTCATCGAGACCAGAATTCTTGAACTTAGTGCCATTGTCACTTCTGATGTGCTTGATCTTCACACCAAAGTTGGTTGAATCCCTCGAGGAAAATCATTTGAAGACTTCCTGCACTTCATGTTTGTAAGTAACAAGGTGTACCCATGTGTAACGAGAGTAATCATCAACAATAACAAAGCCATATTGAGATGCTTCATTTGAAACAGCAGAATAATGATTAGGACCGAAGAGATCCATGTGAAGCAATTCAAATGGGCGAGTAGTGGTCATGATAGTCTTCGCTGGATGCTTGGCCTTTGTCATCTTCCCAGCTTCACAGGCTCCGCATAGGTGATTCTTAAGGAATTTGACATTCTTGATGCCAATGGCATGCTTCTTCTTCACAAGCGTGTGCAGATTCCTCATGCCTGCATGACCAAGTCATCGATGCCAGAGCCAGCCTTCTGAAGCTTTTGCAAGTAGGCACACGGCTGGTTGTGGTCCTGTAGAGAAATCAACAATATACAGGTCTCCTCTCCTAAAGCCTTCGAAGACTTTGGAATTGTCAGCTTCCATAACCACAACACAATAGTACTTGCCAAAGACAACAACCATATCAAGATCACAAAGCATTGAGATAGACATAAGGTTATATCCTAAGGACTCAACAAGCATGACTTTGTCCATGTGTCGATCCTTTGTGATCGCAACCTTAACTAGACCCAATACCTGACTTTTGCCTTTGTCGGCAAAGATGATATGCTTCAGATGCAACGGAGATAATGGAGTATCCATCAATAGATTATTGTCATCAGTCATGTGATTTGTACATCCACTATCGAGGACCCACTCAGTGGCTTTGGGTTGATCATCCTGCAGATGAATTAGTGCAGCTTACAAACTCATATACTTCATCAATGAAGAATATGACATCAATTCATCAGATCAATTTCATCAAGCAAGAGAACAGATAAAGCAGTATGAGGACGTGAGAAATGAAAGTTCATTTCTTCATGATTAGCCTGCGTCCTATCAGGCATGCTTAGGTCTCCATCAAATTCTTCAGACGATTACGTACGTCTGGAGACCTGACCCTGCAGAAGAGATTAGTTCTTTTTCTTCACCACCCACATCTGAAGGGGTGGCAAAGAGTTCATCATTCTGCGAGCTCCATACGAGAAGGATGGCATAGAAGCTAGTCCACTTTGTTTCACATAAGAGGGGTTAGAGTAAGCAGAGAAATTCTTCGAGGACTTATGGACATAATGATTTAAAGAATAATGCACATATCCATAATCCTTAGATCTTCCCTGCAAAACAGACGGGTTAGCACGATGATGTTCATATGAGGACTTTGATCCTTTTGAGGAATATGATCCATGTGAGGAGTTTGGTCCGTATGAGGACTTGGATCCATATGAAGAATTTGGTCCATATGAAGAATTTGATCTGGGGTTCCTATTCTTCACAGGTGGCGTCATGATGGCATTCACCTAAAGATTTTCACGGCATCTTTTGGGAACCCAGATTTTCTTCACAGGGGAACCGTTCCTACAGTTAGTGCCAACATATCTAGCAAATACTTGACCATTCTAATTTTTGAACTGTTTATAGTTGGAGTCAAATGACTCATCATCAGAACGAGGAGATTCACATGCAAATTCAGATAAGTTAGATGGATCAACTGGAGGTCCCTTTGCAGCAACCCATGTAATTTTGGGATACTGCTCAGGCTTCCAATATGTACCATCAGCATTGAGTTTCCTCTCAAAGGCAATACCCTCTTTCCTAGGGTTCCTATTGAGGATCTTCTTTTTAAGCACATCACAAAGAGTCTGATGCCCTTTGAGGCTTTTGTACATGCCTGTCATGTACAATTCCTTCAGCCCTGCATCGTCAGTGATACTAGCAATGTCCTCAGATGAGGAATTAGTGATAGCAGAGGCATGTGAAGAATTTGAAACATTAGCAGCATTTGAACATTCAGGTGAAGAATTAGCAGATTCACGTTCAATGCATTTCAAATAAGGAGGAACAAATTCTTCCTGAGAAGCGCTAATTTGTTGAGCAAGTAATGAATCGCGCTCCTTCTGAAGATCTTCATAACTCACTCTTAGCTTCTCAAGGTCTTGCTTTCTTTGAAGAAATTCATAAGAAAGCTTCTCATGATCGGATAAGAGAGTGTTATGATGACCTTGAAGTTTGTCAAACCTAGTCTGAAGTCTCTGAAGATTTTCAGTCAAGGCTTTAGTGCGATCCATTTCTTCACCCAACATATCATCACTTTTGTCTAGCATGTTTTGAACCTTTTCAAGAGCCCTTTGTTGTATTACAGCAATCTTAGCAAGTTTAGAATAGCTGGGCTTAAGGTTTTCATCAGATTCATTCTCACTTGAGTCAGAGGAGGTATATTTGAGTACCTTGGCACCCTTTGCCATGAAGCAATAGGTGGGAGCGTAGTCATCATCGCCTTCATCAACCTTGTTGGTGAGGTCATTTTCTTCAGTGTTGAAGATAGACTTGCTCACAAATGCAGTAGCGAGAGCTAGGCTCGCCACTCCGGATTCGGACTCCTCAGATGACTCTTCTTCCTCATTTTCTTCAGATTCAGCCTCAGAGTCCATTTCCTTGCCAATGAATGCCCTAGCCTTCTTGGAGATACTCTTCTTGTGATATGAAGACGTTGAGGATTTTGATGATGAAGATTTTGTGGATTTCTTCTTTTCTTCGCATCATCAGAACTGTAACCCTTGTATTTCTTCTTCTTTGATTCCTTTTCCCACTAAGGACAATCTTGAATGTAATGTCTAGGTTTCTTGCATTTGTGACAGAGCCTCCTCTTGTAGTCACTGGATGAGGAATCATTGCTCCTTGAGGGTCTTCCAAGGAGACCACGTCTTGAGAACTTTTGGAACTTCTTCACCAGCAGAGCAAGATCATGGCTTAGTTCTTCAGGATCACCAAGGCTGCTACTAGAGTCTTCATCTTCAGACTTAGATACCGCCTTGGTCTTCAGTGCGTGTGATCAGCCATAGCTCGAACCATAGAGATCTCTTTTTCAGCAAGTTGGAACTCATGAGTATTTAGCCTCTCGAGAATATCAGCGGGATCAAGTGACTTGTAATCAGGACGTTCTTGTATCATCAATGCCAGAGTGTCAAATGAGGAATCAAGCGATCTCAGCAATTTCTTCACCACCTCATGGTCGGTGATGTCAGTGGCACCAAGTGCTTGAAGCTCATTTGAGATGTCAGTGAGGCGATCGAAGGTTTGTTGAACATTTTCATTGTCAAGTCTTTTGAAGCGATTTAAGAGATTGCGAAGAACATCAACTCGAGAGTCACGCTATGTTGAGACTCCATTCACTTTGGACAACCTGTCCCAGATAAGCTTCGCCTGTCTCCAAAGCACTCACTCTGCCATACTGTCCTATGCTCAGATGACCACATATGATATTCTTCGCTTGAGAGTCGAGTTGCTTGGATCTCTTCACATCAACAGCATTCAGAGAAGGTGTGACTGAGGGAACACCATTTTCCACAACATACCAGAGATCGTTATCAATTGCCACAAGATGCATTCGCATCTTATTCTTCCAGTAGGGGTAGTCCGTCCCATCGAAGGTAGGACACCCACCAGGGACCTTGATCATACTTGCAGTTGACATAACTAAACTCCAGGCGGTTAAACCAAAATCACACAGAACAAGGGAGTACCTTGCTCTGATACCAATTGAAAGTGTGTTATATCGACTAGAGGGGGGGTGAATAGGCGATTTTTATGAAATTCTTCACTGAGGAATTTGCCGGTGAGGAAATTCCTTAGTGAAGAACTACTAGCGGTGGAATAAGTACTCAGAAGTAAACATAACTGAAGACAAGCATGGTCATCATGATGAAATGAAGTCAAGCACAGAGTACTGAAAGCGTAATCACAGGATAACACAGGATGAAGACAAACAGACTGAATAAATTGAACTGAGGAAATTGAGAAGGTCATCAGTCAAAGTCTTCAAACATAGATACGAACAAGCACACAACACAGTTATGAGGAAATGAAAGAGTTGAGGAAATAGAACCAGTAAGCTTCGTGAAGACAATGATTTGGTAGACCAGTTCCAACTGTTGTCTCAGTTGTACATCTAGTTGGAGCGGCTGAGTATTTAAACTCGAGGACACACAGTCCCGGATACCCAGTCCAGAGCACGCAGCTCAGGACACCGGTCCTCACCGTATTCTCCTTGAACTAAGGTCACATAGACCTCGTCCAATCACTCCTGGTAAGTCTTTAGGTGACTTCCAAACCTTCACAAACTTGGTCACTCGGCGATCCACAATTCCTCTTGGATGCTCTAGACCTTGACGCCTAACCGTCTGGAAGAAGCACAGTCTTCAAAGGTAACAAGCGTCGGATCCACGCAGGATCAATTTCTTTAGTGATGCTCAATCACTTGGGGTTTGTAGGTGTTTGGGTTTGGGTTTTTTTCCTCACTTGATGGTTTTCGCTCAAAGTCCTCGGAGGATGGGTTGCTCTCAAATGACAAGTGTCAGATTCTCTCAAAGCAGCCAACCAGCTAGTGGTTGTAGGGGGCGGCTATTTATAGCCTAGGGAGCAGCCCGACATGATAAGACATAAATGCCCTTCAATGATATGACCGTTAGGTGGATAGATATTTTGGGACAGCTGGCGCATAGCACAGCAACGGTCGGAATTTTGAGTAGCAAAATCCTCAGGGCTATCATGTTCCTCACTGTGTAGGCAATCTGCACTGGCGAATTCCTAACTCCTCAGTCAGAACAAATTCCTCAGAGACCAGAAGAACTTCATCTTTGTCGCTGAAGAATATGACTGAACTGTATGAGATTTCCAATGGCTTCACTCAAAGGGATTGGTAGGTGTAGGATTTTGAGTTGAGCATCACATGGAAATTTTTCCTTAGTATTTCCTTGACCCCCTTTAACAGTACGGTGTTTCCTATGACTCAAGAAAGAGAAAATCAAACTATGAAAACAAAAGTCTTCACACTTCATGTTCCTCGAATGAATACCAAGTCTTCAAGGTCACACCAATTTCTTCACTTTCAAAGTCTTCAGAAAGTCTTCAGAGATTTAAAGTCTTCAGTCGAAGAACTTCAGTTTTAGGGGTCGACTTTCTCTGTAAATATCAAACTCCTCATAGACTTATAGACTTGTGTATACTCACAAACGCATTAGTCCCTTAACATATAAGTCTTCAGTACACCAAAATCACTAAGGGGCACTAGATGCACTTACAGCAGGAAAGTGAATGCTCCCTATGGTAGCTTGTGTTATATCTCTAGATTCTCCCACAGTTATGCTAGCAAGAAAATCTCTAAATTCAGATTTGCGAGGATCCCTTATACTACCCCATTGTGGAAGTTTGCAAGCAGTGGTAAAATCCTCTAAGTCCATAGTGTAAGAATTTTCATAAAGATCAAATAGGACAATTGGAGAATTACGTGAAGATGAAAATTCAAACCTCCTCACAAAGGAACTAGTGAGATGGTGATACTGGCTGCACTTCTCTTCCTCGAAGCTCACAAGATCAGCGTTACGCAAATATGCGTTAAATCCTTCCTTAATTCCCGCTCGACCCATAAAGTTTTTCGAAGGCCATTCACAAGGACGCACTGGAGCGTTTCTTGGTGGCTCATCATCAGCATCACACATTGCAAGCCTGGGTCCTTGCTTCCTTGAAGAACCACCTTGGAACATTTTCTTAAGCATATTTCTTCCTCTGAAAAATTCTGAAATTTTTTAGTAACTTCAAAATAAAAGTAAACCAAACTCAATAATATTGATAGCAACTACTCCTACAAGTGCCTAGGGCCTATATCATGCATGAAAACTACTTGGAACCATATAAATTTGACATGCAAGCTCAAGAACATGGTCACCTAGGCAGCAAAAATCTGCAATGAATGAAGCACTAGAACAAAAACTAATTGGACCAATGGAGGAGTCACATACCAAGGAACAATTTCCCCAAGCAGTTTTGTGAGAGGTGCTTTGAGCAAGGAGATCGAAAATGGCAGCAAAATGAGCTTGGACTCGGGTTTGAGCCGGATATTCGTGTTTGGGGGAGGAAGAAGGAGTGTGTGGGTGAAAGGAAAAGTGGAGGAGGGCCACCATGGGCCCACGAGGCAGGGGGCGCGCCCTCCACCCTTGTGGGCAGGTGGGTGACCCCCCTGCTGTGTTCTCAGTGCCAAATATTCTCAAATATTCTAGAAAAAAATCATATTTAAATTTCAGGGCATTTGGAGAACTTTTATTTTTGGGGTATTTTTATATTGCACGGATAATTCAGATAACAGATAGAAAAATACTTATTTTTATTTTATTTAATATAAATAGCATAAAGTAAAAGGAAGGTACAGAAAATTGTGCCTTCTAGTTTCATCCATCTTGTGATAATCAAAAGGAATCCACTAACAAGGTTGATCAAGTCTTGTTAACGAACTCATTCCGAATAACATGGAACCGGAGAAATTTCGAATAACACTATGTTACCTCAACGGGGATATGCACATCCCCAATAATAAGATTATCATATTTCTTCTTGACAGTAGGAAGGGGAAATTCAAAACCTCCAAATATAATCGATGGAATTTTTCCAATAGAGTTGATACTATGAACTTGAGGTTGTTTCCTCGGAAAGTGTACCGTGTGCTCATTACCATTAACATGAAAAGTGCCATTGCCTTTAGTGCAATCAATAACAGCCCCTGCAGTACTCAAAAAGGGTATTCCAAGAATAATAGACATACTATCGTCCTCGGGAATATCAAGAATAACAAAGTCCGTTAAAATAGTAACGTTTGCAACTACAACAGGCACATCCTCACAAATACCGACAGGTATAGCAGTTGATTTATTAGCCATTTGCAAAGATATTTCAGTAGGTGTCAACTTATTCAAATCAAGTCTACCATATAAAGAGAGAGGCATAACACTAACACCGGCTCCAAGATCACATAAAGCGGTTTTAACATAGTTTTTTCCGATGGAGCATGGTATAGTTGGTACACCGGGATCTCCAAGTTTCTTTGGTATTCCACCCTTAAAAGTATAATTAGCAAGCATGGTGGAAATTTAGCTTCCGATATCTTTCTCTTATTTGTAACAATATCTTTCATATACTTAGCATAAGGATTCATTTTGAGCATATCAGTTAATTGCATACGCAAAAACATAGGTCTAATCATTTTAGCAAAGCGCTCAAAATCCTCATCATCCTTTTTCTTGGATGGTTTGGGAGGAAAAGGCATGGGTTTCTGAACCCATGGTTCTCTTTCTTTATCGTGTTTCCTAGCAATAGAGTCTTTCTTATCATAACGTTGATTCTTCGATTGTGGGTTATCAAGATCAACAGTAGGTTCAATTTCTATATCATTATCATTACTAGGTTGAGCATCATCATGAACATTATCATTAACCTTATCACTAGTTTCAGGTTCATTACCAGATTGTGTTTCAGCATCAGAAATAGAAATATCATTTGGATTCTCGGGTGTTTCAGTAATAGGTTCACTAGAAGCATGCAAAGTCCTATCATTTTTATTTTTGCTCCTTTTAGAAGGACTAGGTGCATCTACATTATTTCTCTGAGAATCTTGCTTAATTCTCTTAGGGTGGCCTTCAGGATACAAAGGTTCCTGAGTCATTTTACCACCTCTAGTCATAACTCTAACAGCATTATCATTATTCTTACTATTCAATTCATTGAGCAAATCATTTTGAGCTCTAAGTACTTGTTCTACTTGAGTCGTAACCATAGAAGCATGTTTACTAATAAGTTTAAGTTCACCTTTGACATTAGCCATATAATCACCCAAGTGTTCAAGCATATTTGAATTGTATTTCAATTGTCTACCAAAATAAGCATTAAAATCTTCTTGCTTAACCATAAATTTATCAAACTCATCTAAGCATGGGCTAGCAAACTTAGTAAATGGGATTTCAGCTTTATCATATCTATAGAGAGAACTTACCTTTACTACCTGTGTCGGGCTATCAAGACCATGAGTTTCTTCAATAGGTAAAGGATTAAGACCACATGTTTCTTCAACAGGCGGTAATTTAAGACCATGTATTTCTTCAATAGGAGGTAAATTCTTATCAGCTTCAGCTTTAATACCTTTTTCTTTCATAGATTTCTTTGCCTCTTGCATATCTTCAAGACTCAGAAATAGAATACCCCTCTTCTTCGGAGTTGGTTTAGGAATAGGCTCAGGAATTGGCTCCGGAGGTGTCCAATTATTTTCATTTGTCAACATATTATTCAATAGAATTTCAGCTTCATCAGATGTTCTTTCCCTGAAACAAGGGCAAAAGTGTTAGTTCCATTCAAATCATGCAAGTTAGAGTCCAAAACAAGGGCAAAAGTGTTTGGAAAAGTAGATACGACGGAGACGTATGAGGGCTACTGAGGGAGTTCTTGACTAAGGGGTCCTCGGGCGTCCGGCCTGTTAGCCATGGGTCGAACTGATGGGTTGTGAAGATACGAAGACCGAAGACTGCACCCGTGTCCGGATGGGACTCTCCTTGGCGTGTAATGCAAGCTTGGTGACCAAATATGTAGATTCCTTTCTTTGTAACCGACCTTGTGTAACCCTAGATCCTCCCGGTTTCTATATAAACCGGAGGACTTAGTCCAGAGGAGAGACATTATCATAACCAAACAAGCTAGGCCTCTAGGGCTTAGCCATTACGATCTCGTGGTGGATCAACTCTTGTAATACTCATATTCATCAAGATCAATCAAGCAGGACGTAGGGTATTACCTGCATAGAGAGGGCCTGAACCTGGGTAAAACATTGTGTCCCCTGTCTCCTGTTACCATCGACCTTAGACGCACAGTTCGGGACCCCCTACCCGAGATCCGCCGGTTTTGACACCGACACCCGCCTAGACTGAGGTAAGTTACTGTGGTGAGCTCGTGGAGGAACTTGAGAACTCGCTAAAGCACGCCTTAAGTCTACCTTAGGGAATAAAACAATAGTCTGATTACATGAGGGGCTCCCCCTCCCCAAAATGCACTCACATCATCGGGGGCCATGCCCGAGCTCTTTGCGCGCAGGTTCAGAACAAGGAGCATGGGCTCAATCGGACATGTCACTCGCAATGTCTTCCGAATCGCTCCCGGACATGCTACCCGCGTCGTCGCCAGCATCGTCTTCACCATCATTGACCACGTGGCTTTCATCTGCCACGACCACCACATCGTTGTCATCAGAAGTGAAAGCTCTGACTAGAGCATCCATGTTATCATCCACCCAACGCGCCAGGTAGCCCCGGGCACTAGGGCGATGGTGGCGTCGAAGTCGAAGTTGGGGTCGGCATTCTAAAGATGATTGAAGACGTGGGAAAATGCGCGCCCGAGGAGACCACCGCTCTTTTCGTCAACGAGCTCGCGAGCCCTCTCAGCCCAGTCCTCCAGGCGTGTCACAACATCGGTGAAGAAGCGAAGGTGGCCGGCGTAGTATTCTGCATGAGGATGAGGGGCGTATTCATCACAGATGATGCCCAGCACCCGGTTGGCCCTCACCCTGAGGTCTTGGAGCATGGGGGGGTGTTCGCGCTGCAACGTATGTCGGCAGATCGCCTCTTCCCTGCTCTGTTGCACAAGGGACTCAGCAGTGGTAACTCGCTGCTGAAGCGGGAGCAGCTCAGCACGGGCGGAGGCCAACTCGACCTGCACGGAGATCAAAGCAGTTGCGGAAGCCTTCTCGCGCTGCTCCGCCTTAGTCAACCTCAACCTGAGGGCGGTGGTCCTGCCCTCAGCTTTGGCTTCCACGAGCTTCGGCTTTAGGTCGTACCTACTAGCAAGATCAGCGCAAGCCTCCTCCACCATGCGGTCTACTTCCTCCCGGATACTGGCCTCGCGTGCGCTGACGGCATCTTCCGCCTGAGCAACCTGACACTCCCTCGTCTCCAACAGATCGAGCTCGAGGCTGCGCTCTGTGGACTCCAGCATTAGCGCTTCCTCGCACTTCAAGATCTCCTCCTTGTTGGACAGCGCCCCCTTCATCGACGCCAAGGCAGCTCTATGCGCCTCCGTCTGCTGCTCCAGGAAGGCATTCAGGGTCTGAAGCTCCTGCCTGCACTTCTTGGCAACCTCGTGGAGGTGGTGTGCCTCCCTGGCCTCCTCCAAGGCTTGGGCGCTGGCCTCGTGCGAGGTTGTAAGGGATGCGTCGGCTTTCGCATTGGCATGCTCACGCTGGAGGCGCCCGAGGTTGATGGCCACCTTCAATTGACACCATTCATCCACCAGCCAAAGACCCTTAGTTTCAAGGCGAGCATCTACATCCACAAGCTCTTCCCCGAGCCGACTCAGGGCACTCATAGCTTCCTGGAAGAGCTCGTGATGGATGGCACCCCGCCTGCACGCAAGCTTGAATGCGCAACCGGGTCCGTCCTCCATGCCGGGAGTTGTTGAAGAGGTTCAAGGTGGCTCGCCTCCTCCCAGCAGGGGGATGGAGGCCGGCGCCTTTCCAGCCGCCCTTCGAGCCCCGACGGGGGCCCGGAGGGGCGGAGGCTCGTTACCCGAAGGAGAGGCCGGAGCTGAGGCCACCCAGCTGTGAGCAATAACCAGAGGAGGAGCCCTCGGCACACCTTCCGCACCCCAAGCAAGGCCGCGAAGAGCGGACGGCAAGAATGCGGGGTTGAGACGCCAAGCCGGTGTGCTTGCCTCTCCAGCCAACCTCACACCAAGTGCTACAGGCTGGCTTGAGGCGCTCAAGGTCAGCAGAGGACTTGAGGCAGGAGGAGGTTGTTTCTCGGGAGACTTTTTCGCCTTGGCAGAAGGGACCCTGAGGAATCACGGTTAGGAGGAGAAGTGGCACCCTAGAAATTACAAAGATAAGGTACTCACTCGTCAATAGTGATGTACTTCCTCTGCTTCAATGGCCGGAAGGCATCACCATTGTAGCCTGGAGATCCCCTCCTCTTGCGAAGCGCCGCCAAGTTCGGTCGGAGCTGGCCGAAGCCCTAGGCACGGTCACCAAGTCCGGGCGCGGATGGTGTGACCCCTGGGGAGGCGACCTCAGGGGTGCCAGACCGTGTTGAGACCTCGGCACTCGCCTCGTGGAGGTTTACCGAGGCCTCGGGGGCTCCACCCTCAGGAGCATCGGACTGCGTTGCCTCCCAGTCCGTCTTCTCAGGACGACTCTCTAGGGTCCCGAGGGACGGCACTTCAGGAGCCCCGAGTGGAGCCCATTCCTCAGCAGCAGCATCGCCATCACCCGATGGCAACCGCCTCCCTGGGCCCACTCTCGAGGCGGGCCTTGCGCTCGTGGCAGGAAGAGGGGCCACGAAGACAGGGCTCTCGTGAGGCCCTTCAAGGCCAACTGGGTGTGGTCCCCATTCATAGAAGAGGGGCATCTGCTTCATGAACTCCACCTTGTTAGAGCAGCAGTACAGAAGACAACCCTCCTCCGGCAGGTTGGCTGGCATCGGGTCGCCTGTCAGGAGCTCGAGCACCGTCCGCCGCGCCTCAGGAGGAAGAGCTGGAGCCTGAAGCCTCATATGATCCCCGTAGCCAGAGAAGATCCACATTTGCCGAGAGAGGTGCTGAAGCAGAGCGATGTGACACCGGATGAACTCCTTCACCACCATGGGCACCGTCACACCAATGTCCATCAACCTGGCGAACCGAAGCCACACATGGGCGAGCCGCCGATCGGTGAGCTTCGCGTGCCCCCAACCGGAGCTCGGAGCAGCTGGAACCCGAGGGAGCAACAGTAAGGGGCTGCGCACGCCAACGTCCACGAACACCCACCTCTTCCTGAAGTCTCTGACAACTAGCGAGAGCTCAAAGTCAATCCCCGAGCCGGCCGTCGCCACAACATCCTAGAGGGATACACACCCGGAGCGTTGGAGAGGATCTGTCAGGTGCAGCGAGAAGAAGTGGCAAAGCAGAGCCACGGAAGGGGCAATGCCCACCATGTCTTTGCAGACGAAGGCGAAGACAGCAAGGAGGATGATGGATTGGGGATCAAGATGCAGCGCGTTAATCTGGTAATGCGAGAGCACCGCATTGAAGAAATTGGAGAAGGGGGGAATCAAGCCTGCCCAGAGGGCGTGGAGATGAATGGGGACCTCGGTTGTCGTCCTGTCAACTTCGGCGCGGGAAGCAGGCCAGGCCACCGTTGCCCCCCGCTCATTGAAATCGGCGGCGAGCGTCGGGTGCACCTTGCCCGTCACCTCTTGGTTGAGCACCACCGATCGCTCGATGGCGGGCTCGAGGACCAGCATCATGGGGGCCGAGGTACGGGACTCCTTCTTTCCCGTGTTCTTCTGGCTTGGTGCCACGGCGGTGGGGTAGTTGGTGTCAGATTGGGCCAGGGAGAGAGATCTGCAGCCTTCTGGAAGATGGGGGAGCGGCAGAGAGTTCTGCCTGTAAAGGAGGAGGAGCTACGAAGACAACGGTGGTTGCCTAGCCAGGCAGAAATCGAGGTTGCGTGGGGAAGTGGAGGCGCCCACGTCCCGTCGATCGCCACACATCAATCAAGACCGCAGGCTATTGGGGCCCGCGGTGCTCTACACTTGACCCTTGGCTTCGCCGCAAAGCCAAGCACGAGCATGCCTTGGGCCCGGGGGCTACTATCGGCGTCTTGGGAACGGGGGTACCCAAACTTGCCTGCTTGCAGCCCATGGCGTGGCTCCACCAGCAGCCTGGTACGACCCATCTTCATCAACCAACACTCAAGACCCTCGCGAGGGGCCAAGCCTCACGAGGCAGACGACACAAGACCTCCTCAAGGGCAGCCTCACTAGGCTGGCTCGCGAGGAGCAGAGAGATCAAGGCAAGCGGCACCTCGTGAGGTTTCCGTGACGTGAGCCATGACGACCAAGGCCAGGCGGGCGCCAGTGGGTGCAGAGTGCCAGTTTCCTCTATGGTGCTAAAGAGGCAGGCACAGGCGGGGAGTCCCGAGGCGTCAGCCAAAGGTTTCCATATCCGTGCAACTAGACCAAGACCAGCGGGACGGCAAGAGGAGGTCATCACGGAGCCCACGACAGCGTCACCACCAGGGCCTTTGGTAGGCGAAGACCACCTTTTGTCAGGATAACTTGTACTTGTTGTCCCCCTTCAAATTGGTCGTTGTGGGATCCCTTCCCGCCTAATATTTGGCGAGAGGACCCGGGCCTCTATAAATAGGGCTAGCAACCCCCATAGTAGAGGGCGGATCATTCAGCTCATCCCTAGCCACACAAGCTCATCGAGCTCAAGAACACCTCTCCTCAGGAGGGTGTTCTTCCCTTGTACTTGTTCATCCCCAGCCTATAAGGCAATCCACCACACCACACTGGAGTAGGGTATTACACCACAACGGTGGCCCGAACCAGTATAAACTCTTGTGTCCTTTGTTCCTTGGGTTCGGCGAGCTAGGCTTTGAGATCGTTGCGGGAGTGTGAGCTAGGGGGAGAGAGATCTTCGTGCGCACCCCAGTGTTCGAACATCAAGGGTTTGCCGGAACCCGTAATCCGACACTAGGGACCCGAAGGTCTACAAAAACTACTCACGCATCATCGGAGAGGCACCAATGGAGGTGGTGAACCCCATACGAGATGGTGTCTAGACTGGATCTGGTGGTTCTGGACTCTGCGGCGGCTGGATGAATATTTCGTCGACTCCCCTAGGGTTCTGGGATTTATGGGGTATTTATAGAGTAAAGAGGCAGTCTGGGGGGCACCCGAGGTGGGCACAACCCACCAGGGCGCGCCTGGGCCTCCTGGCGCGCCCTGTGGGATTGTGCCCCCTTAGGGTACCCCCCAGGCGTAGCCAGGGCCCGTTGTGTTCCTTCTGGCCCATAAAAAATCTCCGTGAAGTTTCGTGGCATTTGTACTCCATCTCATATTGATTTTCTACGATGTAAAAAACACAGAAAAAACAGGAACTGGCACTTGGCACTATGTCAATAGGTTAGTGCCAAAAATGATATAAAATGACTATAAAATGATTATAAAACATCCAAGATTGATAATATAACATCATGAAACAATAAAAAAATTATAGATATGTTGGAGACGTATCAGCATCCCCAAGCTTAACTCCTACTCGTCCTCGAGTAGGTAAGTGATAAAAATAGAATTTTTGATGTGGAATGCTGCCTATCATGTCATATCATATTCTTTTCTTCATAGAATGGACAATTGGACTTTTATGTGATTCTAAGCAATAGTCTAGTTTTTGACATAATAATTTAGATACTCAAGCATATCAACAAGCAACCATGTCTTTCAAAATATCAATGCTAAAATAAGTTATCCCTAGCCCATTATGCTCAAACATTGATCCATTCATGAAACACACTCGAATATTAGCTACACCCAATACTTAAGTATGATCATATAGCCTCCTAATGCTACTTTTGTAAGAGAAGATGAGAATCAAATTCAAAATAAAAATTACGTAAAGTAAAAGAAAGGCCCTTCGCAGAGAGAAGTAGGGATTTGTAGAGGTGGCAGATCTCAAAGTGAAAAATTAGAGATAAAAACATTTTGGTAGGTGTATCCATCCCACCAACAAAAACGACTTAGAGTTCCCAACACTTTCCATGCTAGATATGCCATACGCGGTTCCCAAACAAAAAAAGTTTATTCCTTTTTCCACCATACTTTCACTTTCCATGGCTAACCGTATCCACGGGTGCCCTCCATACCAACACTTTCCAAGTAATTTATTATTTGACAACATAAAGTAAATTTTCATTTTTTTGCATTTCGGGACTGGGCATCCATAAGACCTTTGCCTTACTCTCGTGCAATGACAAGTGAATAAACACTCATCTTTAGAATAACACATCCAACATGGAACATATTAGCCACCCCTCACCACTCTGTGAGCAAAACAAACACACAAAAGAGAAGTTTATTTTGAAAATTAGAGATGGCACATGCAAATTTTCTTAGAACGGCAAAAGAATACCGCATATAGGTAGATATAGTGGACTCATGTGGCAAAATTGGTTTAAAGGATTTTGGATGCAGAAGTAGATATCATACTTGGTGCAAAGTGAAGGCTAGCAAAAGATTGTGAAGCGTCCTACCAAGAAACGATAATCTCATAAGCAAGCATTAAGCATAAATAACACCGAATAATGCACCACAAGTAGGATATAATTTCATTGCATGACTATTGACTTTCGTACTTGCATAGGGAATCACAAACCTTCACACCAATATTCTTACTAAAGCATAATTACTCACCAACATAACTCACATATCACATCATCATATCTCAAAACTATTACTAAGAATCAAGTTTATTTTGTCCGATGATCTTCATGGAAGTTTTTATTATATCCTTCTTGGATATCTATCACTTTGGGACTAATTTTCATGTGTTGCTTTTCATAAGTTCAAAAATATATAAGTGAAGATCAAGAGCATAGTTTTTCTTCATCCTCTCAAAATAATTTAAGTGAAGCAAGAGAGAATTTCTTCAAAAATACTAAGCACACCATGCTCAAAAAGATATAAGTGAAGCACTAGAGCAAGTCATATTGCTCATAAAAATTTAAGTGAAGCATACAGAGCAATTCTAACAAGTCATGACATAATTTTGGCTCTCCCAAATAGGTGTGTCCAGCAAGGATTGATGACTTAAAACACCAAATAAAACAAGCAAAGACTCATATCATACAAGATGCTCCAAGCAAAACACATATCATGTGACGAATAAAAATATAGCTTCGAGTAAAATACTGATAGTTGTTGGAAGAAAGCGGGGATGCCACTCAGGGGCATCCCCAAGCTTAGTTGGTTGCTCATTTCTGGATAATAGCTTGGGATGCCGGGGCATCCCCAAGCTTAGGCTCTTCTATCCTTCCTTCATCCATCGTAAGATAACCCAAAACTTGAAAAATTCAATCACACAAAACTCAACAAAACCTTTGCGAGATCCGTTAGTATAAGAATAATAAATCAATACTATAAGTGTTGTATCAAACCAATTCTTATTTTGTTCTTGAATTATATCTATTGTATTCCAACTTTTC
Source organism: Triticum urartu (assembly GCF_056163025.1). Taxonomy (NCBI): domain Eukaryota; kingdom Viridiplantae; phylum Streptophyta; class Magnoliopsida; order Poales; family Poaceae; genus Triticum; species Triticum urartu. The sequence goes on from NC_141874.1 coordinate 597,430,786, forward strand.
CATGGCAAAAACTCATTAAATAAAACCATAGAGCCATCAAAATAAGCACACAACACAAAGAAAAAAGAATCTATCAAAACAGAACAGCCTGTAGCAATCTCACTATTTCGAATACTTCTGTAACTCAAAAACTCTAAAAAATTAGGACGACTTGTGTAATTTGTATATCGATCTACTGCAATTGTAATGTGTATTTTATCGCTCTATGGTAAAAACTGATAATTATTTTCGTGAACGCAAAAGTTTCTGTTTTTCAGCAAGTTCAAACAACTATCACCCAAGAAGATCCTAAAGGCTTTACTTGGCACAAACACTAATTAAAACACAAAAAACACAATCATAACAGTAGCATAATTTTGCTAACACTCAAGAACAGAAAGCAAAAAAACAAAAATAAAAATAAATTTTACTCATTGGGTTGCCTCCCAACAAGCGCTATTGTTTCACGCCCCTAGCTAGGCATAAGATTTCAACGGTGCTCACACAAAAGATAAGAATTGAAACACAAAGAGAGCATCATGAAACATATGACAACCACATTTAAGTCTAACATACTTCCTATGCATATGAATTTTATAAGCAAACAAATTATCAAAACAAGAAACATCTAACATATGCAAAGAAGAGGAATAAAACATTGACGATCTCAACATAACGAAAGGTAATTTAGTAACATGAAATTTTCTATAACCATATTTCCCGCTCACAAAATAATTTCATGTAAGATCGTAATCAAACTCAACAATATACCTATCATATAAAATTTTCTCTTCATGATCTACATGCATGCAGAGTTGACACTCTTCCAAAATAGTGGGATTATCATCAAATAAAGTCATGACCTCTCCAAACCCACTTTTATCAAAAGTTTCATAAGATTGATCACTCTCCAAATATGTGGGATTATTTTTTACCTAGAGTTGACACTCTTCCGAACCCACTTTCAATATTATTGCAAACATATTCATCATTAGGCTTAAATAAATTTTCAAGATCATAAGAAGAATCAGCCCAATCATGATCATTGCAACAAATAGTGGACATAGCAAAATTAGCATCCCCAAGCTTGGGGTTTTTCATATTATTAGAACAATTGAAATTAATAGAATTTATAGTAAAATCATTGAAATCATGCTTTTCATTCAAGGAACTATCATGAATCACTTCATAAATTTCTTCATCACAATTTTCAGATTCACGAATCTCAAGCAAAACTTCATAAAGATAATCTAGTGCACTCAACTCACTAGCAAATTGTTCATCATGATTGGATCTTTTAAAAAGATTAGCAAGGGGATGAGGATCCATATCAATAGATTTTTAGCAAGCAAAGATGCAAGCAAATGCAAGACACGTGGCAACACAAGCAAACACGAGATCTGACGAGAAAAAGGCGAACGAAAAAAGGGTGAATAAAATGGTAAATTTTTGTGAAGTGGGGGAGAGGAAAACGAGAGGCAAATGGCAAATAATGTAAATTGCGAGGAGATGAGATTTGTGATTAGGAACCCGGTATATGTTGAAGATCCTCCCCGACAACGGCGCCAGAAATTCCTTTTGATATCACTTGAAGCTACGTCGGTATTTCCCCAAAGAGGAAGGGATGATGCAACCCAGTGGCGGTATGTATTTCCCTCATATATGGAACCAAGGATATCGAACTAGTAGGAGAACCAAGCAACACAACATAAACAGCCCCTGCACACAGATAACAAATCCTCGCAACCCGACGTGTTGAAGGGGTTGTCAATCCTTTCCAGGGTACGGCACCTCAAGATAGGCAAACGAACGTGAGGTAAATTTGTAGTAGATTGATAGATCGGACGCGAACAAAATAATTAACGATAAATTGCAGCAAGGTATTTTTGGGTTTTTGGATTAATAGATCTGAAAATAAAAGCAAATAAAAAATAGATCGCAAAGGCAAATAATATGAGAAAGAAGACCCGGGGGCCGTAGGTTTCACTAGTGGCTTCTCTCAAGAAAAATAGCAAAAGGTGGGTGAACAAATTACTGTTGGGCAATTGATAGAACTTCAAAAACTCATGACAATATCTAGGCAATGATCATTATATAGGCATCACGTCCAAGATTAGTAGATCGACTCCTGCCTGCATCTACTACTATTACTCCACACATCGACTGCTATCCAGCATGCATCTAGTGTATTAAGTTCATGGAAAAATGGAGTAATGCAATAAGAACGATCACATGATGTAGACAAGATCTATCTATGTAGAGACATACCGATCATTTTATCCTTAGTAGCAACGATACATACGTGTCGGTTCCCTTTCTGTCACTGGGATCAAGCACCATAAGATCGAACCCACTACAAAGCATCTCTTCCCATTGCAAGATAAATAGAACAAGTTGGCCAAATAAAACCCAAATATCAGAGAAGAAATACGAGGATATAAGAGATCATGTATAAAAGAGATCAAAGAAACTCAAGTACTTTCATGGATATAAAAAGATAGATCTGATCATACACTCAAAGTTCATCGATCCCAACAAACACACCGCAAAAAGAGTTACATCATATGGATCTCCAGGAGACCATTGTATTAAGAATCAAGAGAGAGAGAGATGAAGCCGTCTAGCTACTAACTACGGACCCGAAGGTCTACAAAGAACTACTCACGCATCATCGGAGAGGCGCCAATGGAGGTGGTGAACCCCATCCGAGATGGTGTCTAGATTGGATCTGGTGGTTCTGGACTCTGTGGGGGCTGGATGAATATTTCGTCGACTCCCCTAGGGTTCTGGGATTTGGGGGGTATTTATAGAGTAAAAAGGCGGTTCGGGCCCGAGGTGGGCACAACCCACCAGGGCGCGCCTGGGCCTCCTGGCGTGCCCTGGTGGGTTGTGCCCCCTCGGGGAACCCCCCTAGGTGCAGCAAGGGCCCGTTGTGTTCCTTCTGTCCCATAAAAAATCTCCTTGAAGTTTCATGGCATTTGGACTCCGTCTGATATTGATTTTCTGTGCTGTAAAAAACACGGAAAATAGGAACTGGCACTTGGCACTATGTCAATAGGTTAGTACCAAAAAATGATATAAAATGACTATAAAATGATTATAAAACATCCAAGATTGATAATATAACAGTATGGAACAATCAAAAATTATGGATATGTTGGAGACGTACCAGTTCCCTCCACGCATATGAATCATGTTGGTCCTCCTCCCAAGCTTGTGAAAAATGAGGATTTTGTCGCTTGGGTCTATCGCTTTAAACGTCATTTAAATCATAGTTCTACTAATCTTTGGAGAATTATTGAGCAAGGTTTCTACCCGCATGACCCAAGCAACTTCACTCCTAGAGAAGCCGCGGATCATCAATTCAATGAGACCACTCTCTTCATTCTCCAAGAAGCAATTCCACCCGAAGATATTGCGCATCTCCGTCCTTTCATCACGGCCAAGGAAGCATGGCAACATGTTGTTTCCATTTACAAGGGAAGCGCAAGTATCCAACACTCAAACTTTGAAGTGGTGCAACATAAAGCCGATGAGTTCACAATGAATGAAGATGAAGAACCTCGAGAGCTTTACCGAAGATTAACCACTCTCATGGTCTCACTCCAAGAACATGGGAGCAAGGATACGGATGACAATTGGATCAAGCGCAAGTTTCTCAAGGCCATGATGCCTTAGCATAAGTCCATGTCCTCCGTCATCCGTCAAAGTCCGGACTTTCACGCCTTGTCCTCAAGTGAAGTGTTGGATGATTTTTTGCAATGGGGATCTTGGACAAGACCGCCGACAATGTGGTGTTGCATTCTCAACGAGCAAAGAAGCCCAACCTTGCTTTGAAGGCCAGTGCTAGTGTGGAAGAAGAGGGTAAAGAGGAAGAAGAGGAGTGATACCAAATATGCTTATCATGAGCACATGGCTCTCGCTTCACGGCAATTTTGGAGCAAGAAGAACTCAATGCCCAACTTCAACAAGAACAACTCAAGTGGCGCCGAGGGCAAACCACGTGGGAGGACATGCTATAATTGTGGCAATGTGAGCCACTTTGTTGCGGAGTGCCCGTACGAGAAGAAGGAAGACAATGGTGGCAAGCTTATCCAAAAAGACAAGGCCAAGTCCTTTCCCAACAAGAACACCTTCACCAAGAAGACTCCTCCCAAGGGGTTGGTGGCACAAGAAGAGTACAATGAGGATGACAATGAAGATGGTGAGACAGTTTCCATGGCCTCCGTTGCCATTGCAACAACTTCACGGGTGTCCCTCTTTAATTCACCCAATGAGAACATCACCGCCAAGTGCCTCATGGCTAAATCTACCAACAAGGTAACCCCCAACATCAAAACTACCATCACTACTAATCCTTCCTTGACGGATTGCATTGATGAAAGTGAGGGGTCGAAGGAGGAAGAAAACGAATTTGAGTCTTTTATGAGTAAGCTCAAGGGTAAACCAAAGAAGCACTTCGTTGTTCTCTTGGAACAACTTGGTGAAGCCAATGACATGATCGAGGCTCACGAAGATACCATCTCTAAGATGGCAGGGCATAGTCGTGACTATGCCGGTGAGATATCGGATCTCTCTAATGCGCTTGAGGAAGAGCGTGGTCATCGTTTGGCTCTTGAGGAGTCACACAACGATGATCGTGCTAAATTAAAGAAAGATCTTGATCATGCTCTTGTTGTATCTCGTGTGCTCAACTCCGAGAAGGCTAAACTTGGGGTTGACCATGCTAAACTTACGGAGGAGTTTGATATACTTGACAAGGCTCACAAGGCCTTGAAGAGTGCTCATGCTAGCCTCAAAGAGTCTCATGATCAACTCCAAGTGAAGCTAACCAAGGAGAAAGCCACTTTTCCTCATATGGTTTTAATTGATAATGCAAATGCTACTAACCCGTGTTGTGAGCATGTGCATCTTGTGGAGGAGAATGCCAAGTTGAAGGAGCAACTTGAGAAAGGCCTTGTATCTTGCTTACAAGGTGAGAAGAACCTCAACGACCTTTTGAGCAATCAAAAAGAAGTTGTGGGCAAGGAGGGAATTGGGTTTGCACCCAAGTCCAAGAATAAGAAGAAGAATGACAAGGCCAAACGACCTCCTCCTCTCAAGCAAACTTTTGTGAAGGAGGGAGAGGGTGCTTCTAAGGAGAAGAAGAACAATGTGAAGGGTGGTGAGGTCAAGAAGGGCAATGCCACTCCTTCCAACAAAGCCGGCGACTTTAACCCTTCTTATGTGTTATGCCACACTAGTGATGGGCATGTTTATGCCAAATTTGTTGGTTCTCCTTATGAGTACATTGAATGGTCTATTTGGGTTCCTAAGACCTTTGTTACTAACATCAAAGGACCCATTACAAAATGTGTACCTAAAACCAAGCATTGATCTCTTGTAGGTGTTTGCTTCCGGTAGGGGATCATAGTTGCTCGATAGTGGAGCCACAAATCATATGACCAGAAGCAAGGACTTGGTGGTGGAAGTGCAAAAGGTTTCATCTATGCCCACCAATATAATGTCGAGTGGGGTGATGGCTCATCTTCTAAGGTATTGGGTCTTGGCAAGGTTTTCATTTCTCATGATCTCATGATCGAGAAAGTCATGCTTGTTGAGTCCCTTGCATACAACTTACTTTCCATTCATCAACTTGCACTCATGGGCTTTCCCATTTTCTTTGATATTGATACCTTGTCCCTCTTGTGGAGCAAGACTTTTAAAGTTGCCTTTGTTGGGAATGTTGAGAATGGTCTTTGTGTGATTAACTTTTCGGAGCGACCCACTAAGATCGCCACATGCCTACTGGCTAAATTTGATGTGGGATGGCTTTGGCGTCTCCATTTAGCCCATGTCAATATGAGATCTTTGCAAAGTCTTCTCAAGGGGGACCATGTACGTGGACTAACATGTTGGGGGACACAGTATTTCAAAATTTTCCTACGATCACGCAAGATCTATCTAGGAGATGCATAGCACCGAGAGTGGGAGAATATGTCTACGTACCCTCGTAGAATGAAAGCGGAAGTGTTATGAAACACGGTTGATGTAGTCGAACGTCTTCGCGATCCAACCGATCAAGTACCGAACGCACGGCACCTCCGCGATCTGCACACGTTCAGCTCGGTGACGTCCCTCGTACTCTTGATCCAGTTGAGGCCGAGGGAGAGTTTTGTCAGCACGACGGCGTGATGACGGTTGTCGGTGTCAAAACCGGCGGATCTCGGGTAGGGGGTCCCAAACTGTGCGTCTAAGGCGGATGGTAACGGGAGGCAGGGGACACGATGTTTTACCCAGGTTCGGGCCCTCTTGATGGAGGTAAAACCCTACGTCCTGCTTGATTAATATTGGTCATATGGGTAGTACAAGAGTAGATCTACCACAAGATTAGAGAGGCTAAACCCTAGAAGCTAGCCTATGGTATGATTGTATGTTATAGTTGTTGTGTCCTACGGACTAAAACCCTCCAGTTTATATAGACACCGGAGAGGGTTAGGGTTACACAAGGTCGGTTACAAAGGAGGAGATGTCCATATCCGTATTGCCTAGCTTGCCTTCCACGCCAAGTAGAGTCCCATCCGGACACGAGACGAAGTCTTCAATCTTGTATCTTCATAGTCCAACAGTCCGGCCAAAGGATATAGTCCGGCTGTCCGGAGACCCCCTAATCCAGGACTCCCTCAATGGTGATGATGAAGTTACCGACGCAGGGCTTCGCCTAAGCACTACAACGATATGACCGAGGTGAAATTCTGTGGAGGGGGCACCGCACACGGCTAAACAATCAACTTGTGTGTTCTAGGGTGACCCCTGCCCCTGTATATAAAGGAGCAAGGGGGAGGCCGGCCGACCCTCGTAGGCACGCCAAGGGGGGAGGAATCCTCCTCCTAGTAGGAGTAGGACTCCCCCCTTTCTTAGTCCTACTAGGATAAGAAGGAAGGAGGGGGGAAGAGAAGGAAGGAGGGGGCGCCGCCCCTCCCCCTAGTACAATTTGGACTAGGCCCATGGGGGGCACGCGGCCAGCCCTTGACAGCCCCTCTCTCTCTCCCCTAGGCCCAATAAGGCCCATTACTTCTCCGATTGTTCCGATAACCCTTCCCGCACTCTAATATATATCCGGTGACCCGAGGAACTCATATGGTTTCCGAATATAGTCAAATATATCAATATTTATGTCTCGACCATTTCGAGACTCCTCGTCTTGTCTGTGATCACATTCAGGACTCCTAACAACCTTCGGTACATCAACACACATAAACTCATAATACCGATCATCATCGAACGTTAAGCGTGCGGACCCTATGGGTTCGAGAACTATGTAGACATGACCGAGACTCACTTCCGGTCAATAACCAATAGTGGAACATGGATGCTCATATTGGCTCCTACATATTCTACGAAGATCTTTATCGGTCAAACCACATAACAACATATGTTGTTCCCTTTGTCATCGGTATGTTACTTGCCCGAGATTCAATCGTCGTTATCTTAATACCTAGTTCAATATCGTTAACGGCAAGTCTCTTTACTCGTTCCTTAATGCAACATACCGCAACTAACTCATTAGTCACATTGCTTGCAAGGCTTATAGTGATGTGCATTATCGAGAGGGCCCACAGATACCTCTCCGATACTCGGAGTGACAAATCCTAATCTCGATCTATGCCAACTCAACAAACACCATCAGAGACACCTGTAGAGCATCTTTATAATCACCAAGTTACGTTATGACGTTTGATAGCACACTAAGTGTTCCTCTGGTATTCGGGAGTTGCATAATCTCATAGTCATAGGAACATGTATAAGTCATGAAGAAAGCAATAGCAATAAACTAAACGATCATAATGCTAAGCTAACGGATGGGTCTTGTCCATCACATTATTCTCTAATGATGTGATCCCATTCATCTAATGACAACACATGTCCATGGCTAGGAAACTTAACCATCTTTGATTAACGAGCTAGTCAAGTAGAGGCATACTAGGGACACTCTGTTTGTCTATGTATTCACACATGTACCAAGTTTCCAGTTAATACAATTCTAGCATGAATAATAAACATTTATAATGATATAACGAAATAAAATAATAACTTTATTATTGCCTCTAGGGCATATTTCCTTCAGTCTCCCACTTGCACTAGAGTCAATAATCTAGTTCACATCGCCATGTGATTTAGCACCAATAGTTCACATCTTTATGTGATTAACACCCATAGTTCACATCGCCATGTGACCAATACCCGAAGGGTTTACTAGAGTCAATAATCTAGTTCACATCGCCATGTGATTAACAACCAAAGAGTAATAAGGTGTGATCATGTTTTGCTTGTGAGAGAAGTTTAGTCAGCGGGTCTGCCACATTCAGAATCGTATGTGTATTTTGCAAATTTCTATGTCTACAATGCTCTGCACGGAGCTACTCTAGCTAATTGCTCCCACTTTCAATATGTATCCAGATTGAGACTTAGAGTCATCTGGATTAGTGTCAAAGCTTGCATTGACGTAACCTTTTACGACGAACTTTTTGTCACCTCCATAATTGAGAAACATATTCTTATTCCACTAAGGATAATTTTAACCGCTGTCCAGTGATCCACTCCTGGATCACCATTGTACCCTCTTGCCAAATATGGTGAGGTACACAATAGGTCTGGTACATAGCATAACATACTTTATAGAACCTATGACTGAGGCATAGGGAATGACTTTTCATTCTCTTTCTATTTTCTGTCTTGGTCCGGTTTTGAGTCTTTACTCAACTTCACACCTTGCAACACAGGCAAGAACTCCTTCTTTGACTGTTCCATTTTGAACTACTTCAAAAACTTGTCAAGGTATGTACTCATTGAAAAACTTATGAAGCGTCTTGATCTATCTCTATAGATCTTGATGCTCAATATGTAAGCAGCTTCACCGAGGTCTTTCTTTCAAATACTCCTTTATGATTTCCAGAAAATTCTACATCATTTACGAACAACAATATGTCATCACACATACTTATCAGAAAAGCTGTAGTGCTCCCACTCACTTTCTTGTAAATACAGGCCTCACCGCAAGTCTGTATAAAACTATATGCTTTGATCAACTCATCAAAGCATATATTCCAACTCTAGGATGCTTGCACCAGTCCATAGATAGATCACTGGAGCTTGCACACTTTGTTAACACCTTTAGTATTGACAAAACCTTCTGGTTGCATCATATACAACTCTTCTTTAATAAATCCATTAAGGAATGCAGTTTTGACATCCATTTGCCAGATTTCATAAAATGCGGCAATGGCTAACATGATTCGGACAGACTTAAGCATCGATAAGAGTGAGAAAATCTCATCGTATTCAACACCTTGAACTCGTCGAAAACCTTTTCTGACAATTCGAGCTTTGTAGATAGTAACACTACCATCAGCGTTTGTCTTCCTCTTGAAGATCCATTTATTCTCTATGGCTTGCTGATCATCGGGCAAGTCCACCAAAGTCCACACTTTGTTCTTATACATGGATCCCATATTAGATTTCATCGCCTCAAGCCATTTTGTGGAATATGGGCTCATCATCGCTTCCTCATAGTTCATAGGTTCGTCATGCTCAAGTAACATGACCTCCAGAACAGGATTACTGTACCACTCTGGTGCGGATCTTACTCTGGTTGACCTACGAGGTTCGGTAGAAACTTCATCTGAAGCTTCATGATCATCATCATTAGCTTCCTCACTAATTAGTGTAGGAATCACTGGAATCGATTTATGTGATGAACTACTTTCCAATAAGGGAGCAGGTACAATTACTTCATCAAGTTCTACTTTCCTCCCACTCACTTCTTTCGAGAGAAACTCCTTCTCTAGAAAATATCCATTCTTAGCAACAAAGATCTTGCCTTCGGATCTATGATAGAAGGTGTACCAAATAGTTTCTTTTGGGTATCCTATGAAGACGCACTTCTCCGATTTGGGTTCGAGCTTATCAGGCTGAAATTTTTTCACATAAGCATCGCAACCCCAAACTTTAAGAAACGACAGCTTAGGTTTCTTAATAAACCACAGTTCATACGGTGTCGTCTCAACGGATTTAGACGGGGCCCTATTTAACATGAATGTAGCTGTCTCTAATGCATAACCCCAAAACGATAGTGGTAAATCGGTAAGAGACATCGTAGAACGCACCATATCTAATAAAGTACGGTTATGACGTTCGGACACACCATTATGCAGTGGTGTTCCAGGTGGCATGAGTTTGTGAAACTATTCCACATTGTTTTAATTGAAGGCCAAACTTGTAACTCAAATATTCGCCTCCACGGTCAGATCATAGAAACTTTATTTTCTTGTTACGATGATTTCCCACTTCACACTGAAATTCTTTGAACTTTTCAAACGTTTCAGACTTATGTTTCATCAAGTAGATATACCCATATCTTCTCAAATCATCTGTGAAGGTCAGAAAATAATGATACCCACCGCGAGCCTCAACACTCACCGGACCGCATACATCAGTATGTATTATTTCCAACAATTCAGTTGCTCGCTCCATTGTTCCGGAGAACGGAGTTTTAGTCATCTTGCCCATGAGGCATGGTTCGCAAGCATTAAATGATTCATAATCAAGTGATTCAAAAAGTCCATTAGCATGGAGTTTCTTCATGCGCTTTACACCAATATGACCTAAACGACAAATAAGTTGCACTATCATTATTAACTTTGCATCTTTTGGCTTCAATATTACGAATATGTGTATCACTACGATCGAGATTTAACAAACCATTCACATTGGATGTATGACCATTGAAGGTTTTATTCATGTAAACAGAACAACAATTATTCTCCAACTTAAATGAATAACCATATTGCAATAAACATGATCCAATCATATTCATGCTCAACGCAAACACCAAGTAATATTTATTTAGGTTCAACACTAATCCCGAAGGTCGAGGGAGTATGCGATGGTGATCTTATGAACCTTGGAATCACTTCCAACACACATCGTTACCTTGCCCTCAACTAGTCTTTGTTCATTTTGTAACGCCTGTTTTGAGTTACTAATCTTACCAACTAAACCGGTATCGAATACCCTGGGGTTACTATGAACACTAGTAAACTACACATCAATAACATGTACTCCCTCTATAAACTAATATAAGAGTGTTTAGATCACTAAAGTAGTAATCTAAATGCTCTTATATTACTTTACGGAGGGAGTATATAAAATATACCTTTGTTCACTTTGCCATCCTTCTTATCCGCCAAGTATTTGGGGTAATTCCGCTTCTAGTGACCATTCCCTTTGTAGTAGAAGCATTCAGTTCTAGGCTTAGGTCTAGCTTTGGGCTTCTTCACGGGAGTGGAAAACTTGCTTTCCATTCTTCTCGAAGTTCCCTTTCCTTCCCTTGCCCTTTTACTTGAAACTAGTGGTTTTCTCAACCATCAACACTTGATGCTTTTTCCTGATTTCTACCTTCGCCGGTTTCAGCATCGCGGAGAGCTTGGGAATCATTCTGTTATCCCTTGCATATTATAGTTCATCACAAAGTTCTAGTAACTCGGTGGTAGTGACTGGAGAACTCTGTCAATCACTATCTTATCTGGAAGATTAACTCCCACTTGATTCAAGTGATTGTAGTACTCAGACATGCTGAGCACATGCTCACTAGCTAGGCTATTCTCCTCCATCTTGTAGGCAAAGTACTTTGTCAGAGGTCTCATACCTCTTAACACGGGCATAAGTCTGAAATACCAATTTCAACTCTTGAAATATCTCATAAGCTCCATGTCATTCAAAACATTTTTGAAGTCCCGGTTCTAAGCCGTAAAGCATGGTGCACCAAACTATCAAGTAGTCATCATACTGAGCTTTTCAAACATTCATAACATCTGCATCTGCTCCTGCAATAGTTCTGTCACCTAGCAGTGCATCGAGGACATAATTCTTCTATGCAGTAATGAGGATAATCCTCAGATCATGGACCTAGTCCACATCATTGCTACTATCATCTTTCAACTTAGTTTTCTCTAGGAACATATCATAAATAAAACGGGGAAGCTATACGCGAGCTATTGATCTACAACATAGATATGCAAATACAATTAGGACTAAGTTCATGATAAATTAAAGTTCAATTTAATCATATTACTTAAGAACTCCCACTTAGATAGACATCCCTCTAGTCATCTAAATGATCACGTGATCCATATCAATTAAACCATGTCCGATCATCACGTGAGATGGAGTAGTTTTCAATGGTGAACATCACTATGTTGATCATATCTACTATATGATTCATGCTCGACCTTTCAGTCTCAGTGTTCTGAGGCCATATCTGCATATGCTAGGCTCTTCAAGTTTAACCCAAGTATTCTGCTTGTGCAAAACTGGCTTGCACCCGTTGTATGTGAACGTAGAGCTTATCACACCCGATCATCACGTGGTGTCTCAGCACGACGAACTGTAGCAACGGTGCATACTTAGGGAGAACACTTATACCTTGAAATTTAGTGAGAGATCATCTTATAATGCTACCATCGAACTAAGCAAAATAAGATGCATAAAGGATAAACATCACATGCAATCAAATATAAGTGATATGATATGGCCATCATCATCTTGTGCCTTTGATCTCCATCTCCAAAGCACCGTCGTGATCACCATCGTCACTGACTTGACACCTTGATCTCCATCGAAGCATCGTTGTCGTCTCACCAACTATTGCTTCTACGACTATCACTACCGCTTAGTGATAAAGTAAAGCAATTACATGGCGATTGCATTTCATACAATAAAGCGACAACCATATGGCTCCTACCAGTTGCCGATAACTGTGTTAGAAAACATGATCATCCCATACAACAATTTATATCACTACAAAAAAAGACACACCCGTGACATTTTGGGCCGAACGAAAAATATTTATGTCATACCTATGACACTTCTATGAAGATAATTGTGACAAAACCCGGTATCATCATATATGTGGTGGGGTCCTACTTGTATGACAAAAAAATCATGACAGAAAATGGGCTTTTCGTCCTAGGAGGGCCGGAGACGCAGCTGCATGACATTCTTTGGGCCGTCCATGACAGAAAAACCATGGTAGAAGCGAGGGCGAGGAAAATATCGGGGTGTTACCGGTTACGGTGGGTGGTCGGGGCCGAGCGATGTGCGTTTCTCTCGTACACGCATGCGCGTGGGTGCGAGGCGTTGGGCTCTAACTGAACCCGAGCGATTGCACTGCAGGCTACGCGTTACTGAACCCGGCAATCAATCGATGGCTGTTAACTGAACCCGATCAAGTGATTCCTTCGCTACTGCTGCTAACTGAAGCCGATCGATGCTACCTCTGGATGAACAGTGAGTGTTGTGGGGGGGTTGGATGAACAGTTCCCGGTGGGGGTGGATGAACAGGACCCCGTGGTGTTGCCTCTGGATGAACAGTACCCTGATCGATCGAGCCGGTTGGGGCTAGATGCACAAGACCCCGTGGAGGGCAGGATGAACAGTAGACGGTGGAGGGCAGGATGAACAGTAGCCCGTGGAGGGGTGGTTGGACAGGAGCCCGTGGAGAGGGCTGGTTGAACAGTAGCTGGTGGAGTAGCGCGCGGTGGAAGCTGGATGAACAGGAGCCCGTGGATGAACAGTCGCAGGTGGAGGTTGGAGGAGGTCGACGGTGGATGAACAGTAGCCCGTGGAGGCTGGAGGGGGTCGATGGTGGAGATGAACAGTATCCCGTGGAGTCCCGTTTTGCGGTACGCCACACCCCTCCCGATGAACAAGACCCCCGTTTCGACCGTAGCGCTCCAACACGAGTTTGTTTCCTCCGTTTTGTGGTACGCCACACCCCTCCCGATCAACAGGACCCCCGTTTCGATCGTAGGAGGTCCGTTTCATCCGTTTTGTGGTACGCCAGACCCCTCCCGATGAAGAAGATCCTATTTCGAACGTGGCCGGTCGAACACAAGGCCGTTTCCTCCGTTCTGCGGTATGCTAGGCCTCGTTTCCATCAGCTGTTCCATCCAAGCCCTCCCGATGAACACGACGACGCATTTCGTTCCAACCCAGTCGGTTGGCTCCCCATGAACACGATGACGACGCTGTTTCTTCGTTCCGACCCAGCCATGTACACGAACCCTGGTCGTATGTACGCATGAGTAGGCATTCGAGACCCCGCTTGTATGTACGTGTGTGGCCGTATTTACTTTCTTGCACCCTGGCCGCTGTACGTACGTGTACATGCTACGTGTGCGCCTCTACTACGACACGTGCGTACCTCTACATCGACCAGTATGTACGTACACGTTCGCGACCAGAATGACAACGCTACGTACGCTTCGACCAGGTGGGTCCCGACTGTCAGGCACTTCCTTGCGTGCGAAGATGTAGCTGGTGGGTCCCAGCAGTCAGGGGGCGAATCGTTTTTTTTGCCCGGGCGCACTTCCTTGCATGCAAAGATGTAGATGGTGGGTCCCAGCAGTCAGGGGAAATGTTTTTTCATGAAATACGGTGGCCCATCCGGTGGGTCCCTGCTGTCAGGTGGAGGAATAATTATTTTGCGCGTAATAAGGAGGCACTTCCTTCCTGCGGCCCTGGACCCAGCTGTCAGCCTCTCCACGTATAGTCCATGTCCGATACCCGTTCCTTGACCATGTTGACCACGCCGCGCCGAGAGCACCAGGGCGGGGGACGACGGCGAGCCCTAGGAAGGGCACGACGCGGAGCCGGGGAAGACGCGGAAGTGGATGCCCACGCGTAGAGGAGTACGAGGGTTCACTGGTTCGCTGCAGTGTGAGGCTGCCGTCACCGCAGAATAACAGGGGGTGTGGGTGAGTAGAGGGATGGCCTGGCCAGCGGTGGGAATAGTAGGGGGCGGTGAGGCCTCCGCTGCAGCACAGCCGGCCACGGGAGGCAAGAGCATGCGGCACAACCGGCGCTGCTTTGGGTGGGGGGAGCAACAAGACCAGAGGTTGAAGAAGCACTACGGCCGTTGGATGGACATCATACGGTCACTGGAGCTAGAATCGTTCATATTGACTAAGTTGACAAAGCACTCCGTTCCCATCAACTTAGTAGGCCCACAAGTCAGCCTCCCACCAAGGTGGGTCCCAACCAGCAGGGGGAGTATTCATTTTTTTGTGCGTAATAAGGAGGCACTTCCGGTGGGTCCAAGCTGACAGCGGGGGGAATGTTTTTTTCACGCAATACGGTGGCCTGTTCGGTGGGTCCCAGTAGTCAGGGGGAAACGTTTTTTTCACGAAATACGGTGGCCCGTCCGGTGGGTCCCTGCTGTCAGGTGGAGGAATCATTATTTTCCGCGTAATAAGGAGGCACTTCCTTGCTGCCGTCGTGGACCCAGCTATCAGCCTCTCCACGTACAGTCTATGTCCGATGGAAGCCGTTCCTTGACCACGTTGACCATGCCGCACCGAGAGCACTAGGGCGGTGGACGACGACGAGGCCTAGGAAGGGGACGACGTGGAGCCGAGGAAGACGCGGCAGTGGAAGCCCACGCGGAGAGGAGTACGAGGGTTCACTAGTTTGGCTGCGGTGTGAGGCTGCCGTCGCCGCGGAATAACAGTGGGTGTGGGTGAGTAGAGGGATGGCCTGACCAGTGGTGGGAGTAGTAGGGCACGGTGAGGCCTCCGCGGCATCACAGCCGGCCACGGGAGGCAGGAGCACGCGGCACGACCGGCGCTGCTTTGGGCGGCTGGAGCAAGAAGACGAGAGGTTGAAGAAGCACTACACCCGTTGGATAGACATCGTACGGTCACTGCAGCTAGAATCATTTATATTGACTAAGTTGACAAAGCCCTTGGTACGCATCAACTTAGTAGGCCCACAGGTCAGCCTCCGAAACGGTGCGCCCCAGATGTCAGGGGGAGGAATCATTTTTTGGGCGGCTTAAGCAAGAATATCCAAGATTGAAGAAGAAGCACGACATCCGTTGGATGGACATCCAACGGCCACAGCTGCCAGAACCGTGTGTTGTTGACAAAGCCTTGCATACGCGTCAACTTAGTTTTTTTAGGGGACGCGTCAACTTAGAAGGCCCACAAGTGTGTGGCAGAGAACATATAGCCCATTTGCGATTTGTAAGAATGTACAACCCATTTTTTTATTCTAATGGAATTTCCTACAGCCCATTTACAGTTTGTTAAAAGTACAACCCATTTTCTAGATAGGACAACGATTAATAATTTCAACCAACCGCTCAAAACAGAATTAAAAAAATCCCACATTTTTATGGGATCCGAAATATTTTTATCTGAAATTTCTAGTCAGATTAAATATAATATCAAAATAAAGTTGTATTGCGTTAAAATCCAACGAAATATTGCGCGCGCAACAAGTAATGAAATTAAAAATTCCAAATTCCAAAAATAATATATTTTTTAAACTAATTATGCGTTTGGTGCATTTTTTATAGTTATTGCCCAGTTATTATAATTACATCCCATTTATTACTTCTTAAAGTCCATTTTCTTGTTAAGCCTAATGCATACCTCTTAGGAAAGTTTGCAGCCTAGCGGGGCGGAGAATAACAAGTTGACCCGGATATTGTGTACAACTGTCGGCCCAGTTGCATTGCTGATGTTGAAAAAAGGCATGTGTAGTATAGTACAACCTAACATGGCTACTCAGCCCACATTCAGCGACGCCGGAAAGGCCCAAACAAGGCTTCTATACAACTTTTTGAAGTCACTGAGCTCAATTAATAACTTAAGAAAAAAAGTTAGATTACAGTGGAACCTAATTAAAAGCTGTCACGAGCAAAGAAATAATTCAACCGGTCCCACTTGTGCATGTGTGCGTGTGTGTGTGAGAGAGAGAGAGACCCATCAGTCGATGCTCGTAAATACATCTTTCAGCCATATGCATTGTTGATGCTCGGTAAAAACTTATATAGTTGACACAATCATATAGAACATCATAGCACACTGAACTTGCATACAAAAATTTCACGTAGGCGGCACAATCAGGATGGAAGCAGTGGATCGCTACGGGTAGGGCTATGTTGAAACCAACGAACTCGTACATAACGGTTCATCGTCTTTATCAATGTTAGGGAAATATCTTGAATGGTGTGCAAAGAAAACAGACAGACAACACAATAAGTTCTGCTAGCACATTAAGTTGACGTACAAAATTAGAACATGTCACAATCAAATGTACTGTCACATCAGTGCTTCACACCCATAGCTCGGATTTAACTAGTATCTGACAAAATTCAGTTGTCACCTAAAATTAGAGCACATCCAGGCAGCCAGCCCTGCCTCTTCTCCCAAAGAAGCAGTGGCCTCCGCTGTGTGATGGAGTAGGCCCTGTGCCATCCATCGTTCCGAGCAACATGGGGAAAGTATGACGTTGACTCCTGTAATGGACGTCGTCGACGGACTCCTGCAGGCGACAGGACTTCGATTGATGGATTGACCACTTCTTCAACATGCACGGACACACGATACAGGTACATCCCTAACATGGTCCACGGCGGCCTTGGTGGCGATGAATAGTACAACCCCGGTTCCTGCACCGGTATCTCAACACCAATCACCTTCGGTATGGTGGACGGCTTCTTCATCCATGCCATAACCGCCAGAGCCTAGCTGTCTGGAGGAACAAACATACTTACGAGCTCACCTCCAAGGTCGTTGATAAGCTCATTCATGGACTCGCTGTTCCAAGCACGTTGAGGCATGCCGTGGAAGGTAAGCTTTGTTAAAAACTCAAGCTCAGAGGGCACCGAGCCCATCCCGGGTGCCACCGATCAAATCTCACCAGTGCACCATCGCAGAACAAACACCGGGAATATTCGAACACACGACTGCAGTCGAAAGTTGTCCGGAACCTGACGAAGAAATCAGCCGGTGGCGGACGGACTTCGACGTTAAAGTCACTTATTTGGATGCCGTGTGCAATGCCAAGAGCTTTGACAAGGTTGTCCAACGAGACGGGAGGCCGGTCGCCGTTGATGGTTACCATGAGCACTTTGCCGGCAAGCTAGTCGTCAAGCGCTGCCATGCCACTATTGAGCGACAGCACGCAGCGACCGAAGGCAGGACGGACCTCAGGATCTCCAGCTCGGAGATCCGTGTTGACCAGCGACATGATAGTGAGCTTGAGTACGGGGAGTACAGGAGGGGGATTTGGGGGAACTGGAGTAGGTATCGAGATTCCAGAGGTGGGGGAGGGGCGGGATATTGGGGATGAAAAGGTAGCTTGAATTTCGAACACGCGCCAATATGCTCTCGGCGCGCAAGCGCATGAAAACACTGGTGGTGCCCACATGTCGGCCTAAGAGTCCTTATTCTTTCTTTTTTGGAGAGCGCGGCCTTTTTTAGGATCTTTTGATAGCCCGGCCTGAGAGTCATAATTGACCTGTTTAGCATTGCATTACTACTCGGCCCATATTCAATGACACCTCACTGGCCCAAACAAGTGTACATCATCGAAAAGACACTGAGCTCAAATTATATAACTTGAAAAAAGGAGATACACTCTGAACATTGGAGAATGGTGATGCCCTCATTTAGCCCACCAGTAGTTCGAGACAATAAATAGTGCGAAAAAATGATATATACAACATTCAAACACTGACTAGTGACTACTACTGACATAAACAGCAAGACATGATAGTTCATAAGAAGTCTTGCTACACCACCAAAACGCGCCCATCTGCAGCGCTCAGACTCTCGTGATCCAAACGTGAATGACTTTCTAAACAGAGCCAACTATTACATAGGAAGAGTGACATAGACGAGGATGACCAAATGACAAGGAATATGCATAACAAAAGAAAGAACTGCCCATCTAGAACAAGCAGTAAAGACAATAAAGTCATTCGAAGAGATGATCCAACACCATCATAATTTGCAGCCTCGCTTCAGCGACCAATGATCCGGAGACACCAGTACTCCACCCTTTCGACGCAACAGCCCAATTACCTATCAACCTGAAGGCTTGAACCACATCACTGCCTGTCGTAATTGAGACATCCAAGGATCAAAGTTAATACGGATGCCTTTGTCATTCTCACCTTCTTTTGGCTGCAAGCTATATCATTGGCAATCGGGGGAGTTTGCTCACGAACTCCTAGGGCTCACCATGTAGACACAGTTTTCCATAGCAAATAGAGCCTCTCCACCATCAAGGTCCTTGCCAACGGTGATCTCCTGGTTAATCGGATAATTGAGTCCGAGAAACACAGAGTCTGAACCAAGGCTGTTTACCCGCCTCCAACTAAAAAATCCTGAAGGCCCCAACAAGCTGGTACCCTGCTCATAGACGTAACAGCCACTATCCAGATACTCACGTATTTCACGGTGCTTGTATACAGTGGGGTTTTTGCAATATAACTTTTTTGGCTCATGTGTCCGAATGATCATCAGTCTTTTGCCGTCGTCTAATTGAGGCGAGGAACCAATTGTGCTTCCTTGTTTTTAGCAAAGGTGGTGTGATTACAAAGGGCAGTAACTGTAGGGACACTACATCATATCAAAAAGGACAGGCATTAATAATGTAAGATCAGCATTGTTCAGAGTATGAGTAGGATAATGCAAGAAACAACATTGTTAATGTAAGATCAGCATTGATATGTCCATATTGGAACTGGGAGGAAAATACAGGGAAATGTATACTGGGTTCGAAAATATAGAAGTGCCATGCATGGTTATACTCATGTTATCTCGCAATCGATTCTTCATAGGAAACTACCATGTCATGCATGTTATGGAATCATGTTCTGTCCTCACAAAAAAATTCTTCAAGGTAACTAACAGACCAGGCATTGTTATATACTCGTGTTCTGTGGGCAAAATTTTTGTGAGGATATTATTCTAGCCATTGATTGCTGAAGGGCGAATATAGGTATGTACACATGGTAAGCATTACCGGATTTCACTAGTTCCAAATATAGAGTTCTCCATATGCACATTGACTTCCCTAATGTATGGTTAGATGAAACCAATAGTGTGGTGCATGTTTCTACAGCATGAAAATGAGGAAACTAACTTGGCCATTGATACACACTCATATTTAGTAGTAGTATATAGATTACTGTAAAATAAGGAGAATATCCATATATTCCTAACCGTTTGATTATTCAGGGGTACAAATTGGCTGTAATGACATGATCACAATCGCATGAATTAACTCATTCCAAATATAGCTGATTTACGGCGTCTCTAATACATTTCCATAGTTCTACTCAAATTCTGCTCAAACAGGGATATGCCAATCATCAAAAAAAGTTCAAACAATGTCATGGCGTCATCATTAACATGAGATAGAAACAACTTACACGCGCCGTCCCAGCAATACGTGGTGCCATCTGCTTTGTTGATCGTGTAGATGATGCCATTGTGTTCAATAGCATCACAGAAGTGTGTATCAGCTTTGACGATGATCCACTGCGAGGTGAGTTGTCTCCAGCTAAAGAAGGCACACCGGCATAAAGATAGGTGAGTCCGCGGTCGAACAACGCAATTAGCTTGAAGTCTGTGTAATTCGCATGTCGTGTGGGCACTTGGCAGATTACAATCTTCTGCAAAACAAGGTTCGTCCAACTGACGTGGTAATCTAGATGACTAGGACAGTGATGGTAAAACTCTATATAATCCAACGGAGGAAGGATAATCTCATCGAAGGTCTGGAAGTTCACGAGCACCAACTTTTTACCGTCTTCTCTAAAGGCAGCCATCCAGTGGGAGTTCATGCCGACCTAGTACATACCTGCCAAGAAGTTTCGGGCGATGGTGATCGGATCGAAGTCGAGGGAAATGATGTACGGCGACCCACTACATATCTGCAAAGAAGTTTCGGCTAATGGAGATCGGATTGAAGTCGAGGGGCATCATGTACGCCTCCGTATCATGGTGAGCCAATCTCGCAAGACCAGATAGCAGCAAGCAGGGTGTCTTGAAAAGCTTTGGCCTCGCTTCGATGATGGCCGTGTGCATGCCCCTCGAGCATGCAGCCAGCCGCAGGGCGCTCAACATATCCATACACGAACAACAGAGGTCGAGGACGTCACTAGGAAGATTGCTCCAATCACGGCTCATATGGATCCTGCGCGGTTCGTGTTCGGCCATGGTGGGGTTTGGAAGGTGGGGTTTTGGGGGGCTTGATTTATGGGGGAGAAGGCTGTCAGTGCTGGAGTGGCTAGCAAGGGAATAGTGGTACTAGGGGAGGCGAGCGAGGCGAGGGTATGCGGGGGCACAGTGAGATAATGAAGAGTGACCTCAGGATCTCCGGCGAGATGGAGATGGAGATGGAGTGGTGCTAGGGGAGAGGGAGACAAGGCAAGGCATGCTATACAGCGGCGGTGACAGTGACTGCATAGTGCACAAGGTGAGGTTGACTTTGGTTACCCGGACACACCGCCTGGACTGGTGTCACCTCGGGCGCAGGGTCTTGTCACTTCACTGTGAGGACCGGATGAATAATAGTATTTTGACCATCAAGTGTACCATAGTTGTACTACTACTAGTAGTAGGAGTAGTAGGAACATGAGTAAACTCCTGTGCTAGCATGCCTCTGGGTTCACTTCATCCTCCAGCTATCATCCATATTGCGAGCAGAACCAAATTCTCGTGCATGCGGAAGCGCGAAGGACTTTTCTTTTTTGAGGATAACCACATGTTCCTTAACCGTAGTAGGAACATGAGTAGTACTCCCTCCGGTCCTATTTTGTCTGCGCATAACTTTTTTCAGTATTTCTCTAATTAGTCTGCGTATATACCCTTTTGCATGCGCCCATTTCCCTCCATGCCCCGCATTCACAGCATTAATTAGCGTACGCATGAGAAGCTACAGCCCAACTGCAGCCAATAAACTGCAGCATGCAAGTGGGCCACTCTGTGCGTATGGGAGAGAGAAAAGGCAACCGAAGAGCCCGTCCAATCCATTGCATGCAGCAGTCAAACCACCGCACCTCTCCTCATGCATGCGCATAACTTCTCCCATTTACTTCTCCATTGGGAACCGATTTTCCTCGGCTTTTTCACTACTCCTTGATCTTCATTTGCATCCAAACCACACTGCATTCACATTGTTTTAACCTCTTCACATCCTCCTGGACTAATTCCGAAGCCCCTATAAATAATCATCTTCTTTAGTTAGATTAGCCATCTAATCCTAATTCTCCAAACCATAGCCCTCTGGTCCAGCGGTTCCAAATGGCGAAAGAGATCGAGATGCGGGTTTTTAGCGTCCAACATGTCCTCGTCGAAGGCTCGTTGATCATAGTTGCCACAGTCACCGACCACCCAAGGGTTGTTCGGAAGTGGTTCAACAATGTATCCAACTCCCTCCAAAAGGTGGAGATGAATGTCATTGGTCTTGATGCAGAGTACACGGAGCGTGCCACTGGGAAGATCCAACGCGCCGCTGTCCTTCAGCTGTGCCTCGAAGATGATGTTTTTGTGTACCACATTATACACGCGCCCTCCATACCAGGTGAGCTTCACGATTTCTTGTCTCGGGAGGACATATACTTCTGTGGGGCAGCCATCGCAGGGGACAAACAGAAGTTGGGGCCGTACAACCTTAATTTGAAAAGCATCACTGACCTACAAACCAGAATAAAAATTCATGTAGAAGATTGTGATAAACCGACACCATCCCTATTCGACATAGCAAATTTTGTGCTAGGAACAAATCTTCAAAAGGGTGACGAGACACTGGCATTAAGGTTGTCTGGATGGGAGAATTATCCCTTGACGTACGAGCGGATAAAATATGCTGCCCTCGATGCCCGTGTGAGTTTGGAGATAGCTGCAAGGTCCAGAGAGCTTGTTGTGAAGCCGTCTCCCACATAAAATGAGAACAAGAATAAGAAGAAGAAGAAGAAGAAGAAGAAGAAGAAGAAGAAGAAGAAGAAGAAGAAGAAGAAGAAGAAGAAGAAGATGTTGCACCAACAGCAGGGCATTGTGGATGGATGAACTATTTCCTCTCTTGTAAAAAAATATTCCCTCTCTATGTATATTGATATAGATGGACTATTTTGATGGTGTGCATGTCTTTGGAACAAGTAGTAGCATGGGTCCGCTTGACTATAAGGAACTATTTATCCGCCTAGCTTTCTATACTACTCCTTCTAGTGATCCGTATGCAATGCATCTTTCCGTAGACATGACAGCTTGTCCATGGAAGTTCAACTATGGCGACCATCATGTTTCATCCACTACCACTCGCGATTCCCACGATGCCGCTCCAACCCACGGCACCACGTCCCCCGATGTGCGCCTCACCCCGCTCGGCCACACCGCCCCTTTGCCTTTGTGTGCATGACATGTGGGCCACCTTAACTGCGGTGAGCATCAAGTTTCTACCACAGCCACATGCGATTCCCACGACGCCGCACGAACCCATGACACCACATGTCCCGCACCATCGAATTTTCATCCAGCGGCTGTGACACATTTCGTCTCGGGCATCAATCCTTAGCTGGAGTACTTCTGTACTACAGGTAGTACCCGCCGGTGTGGCCATCTACGCCTCGTAACGCCCCAACGCCCAGCTGTGGCACCCTCGCCACGGCCACGCCACCACCGGCCGGTTCATCTCGAATGAGTGAGTCGCGAACCACACCACCACCATGGAATGACATGTGGGTCAGACGCATTTAAGGTCCGCATGTCATTTACTCATAGGTCGGGCACTAAGCCACTGAAGTTCGGTCTCGTGGGCCCCGAGAGGGAAATGTAACTCCTGCGGCGGGCCTTGTGGTGCTCCCGCAGTACGAGCTCGTGCCAAACCCGAAATTTGTTTCTTACTACTACCAACTACTAGTAAGGTACACGTGCATTGCACGCAAGAGATTCTGGTGGTTTGTGCATTATGCTTCTACATGTGGAGTCTTCTAGATTCTACATGTAGCAAAATCAGGTGGAATGTAGATGATATCCAACGGCCAGTAGTGCTCGGATTTGCCATGTTTGTGCTGTCGGATTGGCTTCATCCAACGACCAACTTTCAAAGTTACGGTTTGGTTTGCAGCCTAAGGTTGCCACGCCTAAGCTTAGGCGTGTCGGCATGTGTTTGGTTCCTTGCTACACTTGTGGCTTGCCACACTTTTCTAGCTACATGGTCGACATGTCATAGACTCAACTTCTTGACAAATCTTGCCACACTTGTGGTGGCCATTTTGTTAGCCACATTTTTTGTGGCAGACACACTTTGCCTAAGCTTAGTTGTGGCAAAGTTAGTCATGAATGAAGTTAAACCATGGATTCTTCTAGATTCTACATGTGGCAGAATCTGGTGGAATGTAGATGATATCCAACGGCCAGTAGTGCTCGGATTTGCCATCTTTGTACCGTCGGATTGGCTTCATCCAATGACCAACTTTCAAAGTTATAGTTTGGTTTGCATCCTAAGGTTGCCACGCCTAAGCTTAGGCGTGCCACAAGTGTGTTTGGTTGTGTTCTCGTCTCAGCATAGTTGTTCCCTCTTCATGCATGCTCAAATCAACACCCCTCTTCATGTATGCTCTCTTCATGCATGCTTCTAGTGTATTTGTGTTAATCTAGTGCGGACTCATGCACCCTCCATACACTCTACCAAACACCCAAAAATGGGTCGAGAAGGGAACTCTTGGGATCATGCACCCTTCATACACCCTACCAAACACACCAGGCATGTGTTTGGTTCATTGCTACACTTGTGGCTTGCCACACTTTTCTAGCTACATGGTCCACATGTCATAGACTCAACTTCTTGCCAAATCTTGCCACACTTGTGGTGGCCATTTTGTTAGCCACATTTTTTGTTTCAGACACACTTTGCCTAAGCTTAGTTGTGGCAAAGTTAGACATGAATGAAGTTCAACCATGGAGTCTTCTAGATTCTACATGTGGCAGAATCTAGTGGAATGTAGATGATATCCAACGACCAGTAGTGCTCGGATTTGCCATCTTTGTACCATCGGATTGGCTTCATCCAACGACCAACTTTCAAAGTTATTCACACACTATATAGGGGGTATAGATATAGATGTGCCGGCCCGTTGCAATGGATCCAAAGTATATCTGTTTAGTGGAGTGCACTCTAAACACATTATCTATTTATTTTTCTCTAACCTTTCGTAGCCATGCAACCAAGCCACATAAGCTTCATGGGTGCCCCCCACATCATATTATTCATACTATGTTCATAGAAAAAAGATAAATCACCCAAAACAAGATCTTCCCGTTTTTTGTTCCTACGATGTTGTGTCATGCACGTAACTACTAGTTGTATAGTGGTAGTACTAGTTGTATAGTACAAACTTGGTACTAGTAGGAGCAGAGTAGTATAGAATGCTCCTACTCTATCAACGAGCCCCATCTAACACCAAATTTCTTGGCTTCCGTGCTACAGCTAGATCTTCCCCTCGTTTCTGTTTTCCAACCCGACGGCGGGAGGGGTGTGGTTTGCCAATAGTCGGTTTGCTCAACGGTGGTCCCGCATGAAAGTGAAAATGCTAGGCAACACGCCTTCCCTAAGCTATGTGTCGTGTCGTACGGGCCGTGGAGTACTCCCGATTCCTGGGCGCGTGTGGGGGGAGTGTGACGCGAACGCGGCGGGCCTTTTCCTTTTACTAGAAATGTGTCCGTGCGTTGTGACGGATCCAAAGTAGTAGAATAGTAGTACTTGTTCACAAACTTGAAAGAAATCACTCTTGTTTTGATATATTCCTAATATATTACTCCCTCCATTCCTAAATATTTGACTTTTTAGAGATTTCAAATGGACTATCACATACGGATTATATAGACATATTTTGAAGTGTAGATTCACTCATTTTGCTCCGTGTGTAGTCACTTATTGAAATCTCTAGAAAGACAAATATTTAGGAATGGAGGGAGTACTTTTCACTCAAAATATATTTCTCAGGCTGTTTTGATGAGGTGAGGGAGGGATGTGGTTGCTTTCAAGTTAATAAGGGGTTTTCTGCAAATTGGAGCAAAGAACTGGGCTATTGTTGCAAAAATGCCACAACTTACCTCACAACCGTTAGATGCAGATCTAATGGTCAGAAACGACGGATGGCAGACACACCACCATCACCAACTGAGTATTTTATAGGAGTATATATTTCTCAGGTTGTTTTGATGAGGTGGGGGAGGGATGTGGTTGATTTCAAGATAATAAGGGGTTTTCTGCAAATTAGAGCAGAGAAGTGGGCTATTGTTGCAAAAATGCCACAACTTACCTCACAGCCGTTAGATGCAGATCTAATGGTCAGAAACAACGGATGGCAGACACACCACGATCACCAACTGAGTCTTTTATAGGAGTAGGAGTAGAGAAACATGTATAAATTGTAACATTTTGGTCCTGCTCCTTGGCACGATCGATAGATAGAAATAACGATTGGAAATGCTAGGGCGGGGCTATTTCCGCCAGATAAGCAGGGTACGTAGTAGCTAGGTTGGCGCATCGTCGGTTTGGTCACACGCGGTCCGACATGTTCTAGTGTTTCTAGCAAGATGCTTGCGCGTTGCACGAAGTTGATGGAAAATGAAAGCACAACTTATAAATTGACGGATGGAGTACTAGTTACAGTGATGCATATAATTAAGCAAAGGGATCGCACATGTCGGTATTGACTGGAACGAGAATGCAACACCACAATAAGAATTAAGGCCACGATGATGATGCGATCGCAGTGGTGGTTACATAAGGCAAGAAGAAAGATGCATCCATCAATGTACGACCTCCTCCTCCTCAACTTAGTGTGTCGGGCCACCGACCGGCGGCTAATGAGTGGCGGCTTTTGTGGCGAGGTCGAGGTGCTTCTCAGCAAAGGCATCCAAGGCTTCCAGTCGGTTGAGGAAAGCCAACGTCGTAGCGTCCTCACTGGCCTTGTGGATACCTATGTACACGATTTGCACGTACACGTGGATGTGTAGGTCGACGAATTCTTGCAGGGTGAGGCTCCTCGCAGCGAACACGACCTCCAGGTGGACATTCTTTGTGGCGTCGGTGGGCAGTCGCAGGGCCACCAGTGCTTGAAAGAGGTTCCGGCCATGGAGGCCGATTAGGGTGGCAGGCAATGAGGAGCCCGGGCGCGCGGGCTGGAGGAGTACGGCGATGTCGTCCGCGAGCTTCTTGAGTACGGTGAACTTGTTGGTGGTGGCAACGATCATCTGGTCCAACTGAGAGTCGTAGTTGGCGTCGACGGCGACCATCACCAGCCGGTCTCCAACACCGTCTGGAGACGATCCTCGGCGCCATGCCACAGGCCGACGTCGTGGACCATCTGGCACAGCCGCTGGCCGCTCGCGCGCATCGCCTCCATGGGTCTGGAGTGAGCTATTTTGCGCTTAGTGTAGGTGCTTAGGAAAATGCTTAGGTGCGTACGATGTGGAGATGCATTGGAATGGAGGGACGCCTTTATATGAGGGCAAACTGCGTTGCATTCACATCATGTAGCCTCTTTTCCCGGTCCTCCTCCCATTACTTCCCTCATGCATTAACTGAAGGAGGATGCATTGGCCGTTCAACATTTCAGGAACTGCTACTCCCTCACCCGTCTGCATTAAAGCCGTATCAGGAACTACGCCGCCCGCTGTCAAATCGAATAGTACTGCACCGCCCGCTGCACGCCCGGCTGAACACGCCTCCTCGCCTCCATCAAACCCCTCTGTTAAACCCGCATGCAAACCGAGAAACCTACTCTGGCCACATGGCCGTTCATGAGCTTGCCGGAATTAAACGCAACACCGGCCGAGCTCCTCCCGTTCGCCCTCAGTTTAAACAAGGTCAGACGCCGGCCAAGCTCCTACCGTCCGCCCTCTATTTACACGAGGCCAGACAGACAGCGGGCAAGAATCGCACCCCTCTGCCGCTCCTCCATCTCCGCCTTCACCATTTTCTCCACTCTTCTGATGGCTTCCAAGGAGCCGTTCTCCAGCATATTACTCGGCTGGGTGGCCCGCCGAGCCCTCTGGATACGGGCGAGGCCGCTCGGTGCTTCACCAACCTTGCTTGGCCCGATGGAGCCAGTTGCCGCCCCAAGCAGGCGCGTGGTTCAGCAACTCGACGCTCCAGTTCAGCTCGATGAGGAGTGGCGAGTTGCTCCACGCCGGCATGACGGCAAGCACACCGGTACGGGCGTCGTCTCTGCCGCGTCGTACCGCGCCTCCCGTGTCTGTGGGCGCGCCTCCCGTGCCTGCGGCAGCGCCATGCAGGCAGAGACAGAAGTCGGGTGCATGGACAGCGACGAGTCGGTGACCATCTTCTCCGTGTCCTCCGCCATCATCGAGGAGAAGTAGAACACGGGAGGCCGCTGCCACTTGGGTCCCATGAAGGTCACCGCCGAGGCGACAGCTATGCATTCAGGTGGTTTCTTTGCTTCTTCGTCTCTTCTGAGGACCTTCGTCGACCCCGCAAAGTGTCTGCCGGACATGAGGAAGACAAAGGGATCCGCAGGCGGCCATTTAGATTATGTACTCCCTCTCCAGCTGGCGGGAAATTTTTGTTCTAAGAATGGATAAATTGTATGTATCTATAACTAAAATAAGTCTAGATACATCCATTTCTAGGACAAGTATTTCCGGTCGGAGGGAGTATTAATTATACCAAGATAGCCCGATTGGCACCGCTTAGTTCATGTAAATGTAATGAAATCCATCATGTTTATATGAAGATCCAGCTTTTTTATACGAAATCCTTCATGCTTATATGAAATCAGTCCGTGTTTGCATGAATTTCATCTGATTGGTTAGAGTTGTGAAAATGTATGCCGCTGGCGTTTGATGTCGTCCTCCGCGGAAGGAAACGGGAGGAAAATTGCCGGCTGCCATTGGAGATGCTCTTATGCTGGAAATAATAGAGTGACATCCAATCCATTTTAGTTAATTGCGTGTATGATTGTCCCTCTATAAAAAGTCAATTGCATGTACAATGTACACATGACTTGCAGGGTGGCTACAGCTTCGTACAGAAAGTTAAAAAGAAACAAGTCCATCCTTAATCTTGTATTCTAAGTACTCTGTGGGTTCCACTGTCAGTAGGCTACAGCTTTGTACAGAAAGTTAAAAAGAAACAAGTCCGTCCTTAATCTTGTATTCTAAGTACTCTGTGGGTTTCACTGTCAGTACAGTAGCGAAACAAGTATATATTAAATAAGTAATATATAATATAAAAATCTAAAGTTAAAGACTGAATTCGAACTCATGTCATCCTGTTGGGAGCATCCGGTGCTAACCAGTCCAGCACATTTTTTTTGTAGACCATGCTGCTGATATATCTCCATGTCTACTCTTATACTCCATCCGTTCCTAAATATTTGTCTTTTTCAGATTTCAAATGGACTACCACATACGGATGTGTATGTGGACATATTTTAGAGTGTAGATTCACTCATTTTGCTCCACATGTAGTCACTTGTTGAAATCTCTAAAAAAGACAAATATTTAAGAACGGAGGGAGTAGAAAACAGAGTTGGTGATGATGGTGTGCGTGCCATTCTGCAATATAGGCCGTCGGATTTATATGTAACGGATAGGAAGAAAACTATGACAATTTTGCAAAAATATACCCACACCCTCTCCACGTTTGCAAATATGTCCTTCCCTCGTTCATCCTTTTCTCTCACAAGATAAACTACTCATGCAAATGCATCTTGATGTTCCGTGCAACACACGGGCATCTAGCTAGTTTCTTTTAAAATAGTTACTGCGATAATTGGGTTGAAGTGATATATTTTATGTCTGCCCCAAATGATTTCGGATTCACTAGTAGTAACAAAGAAAAGGTTTCCTTGCTAATTAACAGAAAACAGGGTGAAAACTATCACATGAGGCCGGTAAAAATGAGGCACACTGGGTTCAGCGTCATCGTCACTACAGCTGTGCACGCGCGAGAAGTCTACATATCGAGGGGGCTACTGAGCGAGGCACAGAGACACAATGTTCGATAGGTAAACCAATTGACAGATTATGATCAGATTGAGTTGTCACCCTTCTGCTGTCATTGTTGGGGTGGGGGAGGGGAGGGAGAGAAAGACGTATCGAGAGTGTGCGCGGTAGGCACAGAGGCACAACTAGCGAGTGTGTGTGTATGTGTGTGTGTAATTGAAAGAGGAGTAGATAGATTACTATCAAGATCGAGGTGCCGCCCTACTCCTTCGGTGTCGGGTAGTGTGTGTGCATGTGTGTGTGTGTTTGAGAGAGAAGCCAGTCGATAGATTAGTATCAAAATCGAGGTGTCACCCTACTCCTTCGGTGTTGGGAAGTGTGTGTGTGTGGTTGTGTGGGTGTGGGTGTGTGTGCCGGGGGGCGGGGGGCAGTGACACTTACATATCCCTACTCTTATAAAAAAAGAGTTGGTGATGATGGTGTTCCTGCCATCCTGCAATATAGGCCATCCGATTTATACCAGACAGATAGGAAGGAAACTGTGGCAATTTTGCAAAAAGATACCCACACCCCTCTCCGCATTTGCAAATAAGGCATTCCCTCGTTCATGCTTTTCTCCCACAAGATAAACTACTCATACAAATGCATCTTGATGTTCGGTGCAACACATGGGCATCTTGCTAGTAGGGAGAAGGAGTTTGTGTGACACATATCTAGCTATATTAAGGGATATGCAGATAAGATTTGTGCGAGGCATACTTAAAGCATCACGAAGATAAACAAAATTGTGTGCATGCAAGTGCCGGGAAAAATGAAGCGAGAAACAATGTGTGGGAGAGAGAGAGCAAAATATCAAAACAAAATTTGCTCTGTTGGAATCCCATTGTATGTATTCATATGGTTCCGGAACTCGAGTTAACCTTAGGCATATGTGTGAGAGACATTATTATACTTTGAGACATTAGTGGCTGTGGGTGGGCGGAATTAAAGGGGTGGGCGTGTTTGACAGAGAGAACGTGTGTGTTTCTGTGTGAGAGACTTGTAGGACGGGGCAGAAAGACGAATTCTAACCTTGACGGAGGGAGAGGAATACACAAAGTGTGCGTGTGTGATTCTGATGACCACAGGGAAATGAGATATGTATGCGTGTGAGAGAGATTGCACAATTCATTCATGTATCACTATCTAGCGATCGTGGATGTGCATCGCTTGAACATAAATCAATATCTACTTCGTATCGTGGCCAAAGGTACAATATCGATTCAACGCTATAAAGATTGGACACTCACATATCACATTTTTTCTATTTAAATAAACCTTTTCAGTTATGCATGCCAAAGTTACAGTGTTTTTTCTTCAAACAACCAATGTAGCTATCATGTACATGCACCATTGTTACTCTTACATTCAAAATCATTAGTCTTGGATGATTTAAGGTTCTATTATGAAGTAATATATGTAATATTCATATATGAATTTAACGGGTGCACAATTTATGAAATGGAGGCTATGTAATCATATGAGGTAACACTTCTAAGTAGCGGACTACGATATCCATTTCTTTTTGTGCGCCTCTACACTAACACGTCAATGCATTATGTTTAAAGTAAATAACCAATTGCACTAAATTATCTATTTACACGAGAAATACATAGGCTGAGCGTTTGATCCCTTTTTTGTGAACGCGCCACTACACCCGTACGATTGGCCGCGCCCGTGTCAACGTCCAAGTTATCGGTGCATCATCCCGAGTTATTGTCTTTTTTCTGGGGTGGACACACCAGTTATTAACTGCTGACATGTGCCCCGTGTACACAGTCTCGCATGACCTTCCCGCTACCACGGTCCAAAATTAGTTGAAACTGGATACGAACGATCCCGCGGGCGGCAAAATCTCCCGCCTCCTTCTAAAATTTCTGCCACCTTAGTCTTTAGCATGTGAAATTCCCCTTTTGTCCTTGATGCACGGAGACCAACAGTTACAATACCGCCCTCATCTACATAATAGGTCGGGCTGCTTTGGTAACTTCCGGTTCCCCCCACTACACGGCACCCCCATTTCCTCTCCCCCTCCCGCAAAAACGACTAACTCCATAGCACCAGAGCATCTCACATCACGCCGTCTGTACTTCATTGGCCTTTCTCCCCTCCCCTCTCGAAACCCTAGACTGCTCATCCACCGGCGTACCAGAGCCCATTCACTGCCAGCGGCGTCCACCTCGCCGGATCTGCTTCTGCGGCCGCATCTACCCCTCCCACCTCCCCTGGAAACAAGTAGACTGCTCATCCACCACTGTACCACAGCCCATTCAGTGCCAGCCTTGTCCACGACATTGGATCTTCTTAGGCCGGTACTCTCGTCAACCGTAGCGCATCTGCAACGGCTCATTCGTACTCCCCACCGGAGACGCTTCGTCCACCCCCCCCCCCCCCCCGAGCCGCCCCACCGACGTCCCCGTCGACGGCCTCTGATCCTCTTCGCCAACACCTTCCTCAACCCTACCGGAGCCGCTTCTCCGACAACATCATCAACCCCACCGGAGTAGCTTCGCCTATACCATTTTCAACCCTACCGGGGCCGCTTTGCCAACTCACAAGTCCACGGCCTCAGATCCGCTTCCTCGCACCCTCATCCAACCTACCGGAGCAGCTTCTGACACCCCGTCCACGGCCGCGGATCCGCATCATCGACACCATCCTTAACCCAACCACCGGAGCAGCTTCACCTATGCCCTCGTCCACGGCCACAGATCCGCTTCGCCCACACCATAGTCCACCCTACCGGAGCCGCTCCACAAACACCCTAGTCGACGGTTCTAGATCTCCTTGCCGGACCCCGACAGCCAGCGCATCGTCATCACCCTTGACGTTTCTAACCTGATTCCCACCGTATGGCAAGATGCCAAGCACCCGCCACGGCCTAGGTACTTGTCACCTTTAAACCCGTCCAGCATCACCTGCCCGATGTACTTCAAATATACTAACAGGTCGTTGTTACCTGTTATGCAGCTGGCAAAAACTACAAGGACGATGTTTCTTCTGGATCTAACAGCTTGGCCAACCAAGATCCTGGACCGAGGCATTACTATGATCTTGTAAGTGTCTCTCTCTCTTGTATTGTTCTGTGCCTGCCAGCATGCTTTTCTATGATTTTCGACCAGTAATCCCTTTGTGCAGACAATGATTTCTACTACTGGCTGCTAAATTAGATATGTAGATGTCATACATGATACTACCTCGTACCTCCGTTCCTAAATATAAGTCTTTCTAGAAATTCCACTATAGGCTACATACGGAGCAAAATGAGTGAATCTACACTCGAAAATGCATCTATACACATATGTATGTGGTCCATACTAGAATCTCTACATAGACATATATTTAGGAACAGAGGTAGTACATTACACAAAATCGTAGGTGGCATGTAGGAATTCCAGTACACTATATTAGGCTCCCTTAGAGTGCCTGCTAGTCCAGCACATAGAGTCATGGCTAGTTTATGCAATGCACACAATCATTAATTGGTGGTTTAAATATGCGCAAGGGATATGCAATATATTATCATGTAGAGATGTCTGAAATTAGCTGTGCCAACTTGCAGATTGGGTTACACAATGAAAAAGTAGAAGATGTATGTGGCAATTTCATAGAACATCGCAAAAAAGGAGAGCCAGCGGTGAGCCTATACGGTGTGCTATGGTACACCACTCCTCCATTGCAATCATCGTGACATGTTATTTGTATGTCAGTTCTATTGGCCAAGTTTCTTAGGGACAGTTATTACGAGTTATCCTATGAAAATAAGCACCTGTGAATATAAGCTCCATGTAATAAGCCAACCAGTTCTTTTCATTGCATTTTCATCTTATCTTTGGTATGATAAGTGAAAAGTCTAGATTGCATTATATTTTTTCATTTTGTTGCTCATATGAAAATTAATTTGACTTGCAAACATCACAAATTGAACCCAGTGCAGTAATTAATATGATAGGAAAACAGACCATCACTATTTGCTCAAAATGCAAATACAAAGATACCATCTACTTGGCAGAATCTACTTTGGTCAATGTTTTCCATAGAGATCCCATTGCCTAATTTAAACGAAAAATGTATGACACACATTTAAATGAAGAATTATTATTTATTGAAATTCGATGGTCCAAGTGGTTGGTTATTATCATATAGCAGCAGCACCTAAAAGCATCATATAGCAGCAGCAGCTCATAGCAACTCATCATACAGCAACAGCAGCAGTGTGCAATTCATCATATACCAGCAACAGCTCATAGCAATTCATCATATAGCAGCAGCATGAAAAGCTCATAGTAATTCATCATATAGTAGCAGCAGGAGCAGCTCATAGCAATTCATCATATAGCAGCAGCAGGAGCAACTCATAGCAATTCATCATATAGCAGCAGCAGGAGCAGCTCATAGCAATTCATCATATAGCATCAGCAGGAGCAGCTCATAGCAATTCATCATACAGCAGCAGGAGGAGCAGTTTATAGCAACTCATCATATAGCAGCAACAGCAGCTCATAGCAATTCATCATATAGCAGCAGCAGCAGCTTATATTAATTCATCATATAGCAGCAGCAGCTCATAGCCATCTATTATATAATTAAAACAAGAGTAAAACAAGACATCACGTTTGTCCACATATGCTAATCGTTTTTACGCATTTTGATTAGAATAACAATGACCGAGATTTAAAGTTTCTATGTAACATGTAAAAATATATGTACCAGCAGTATTGAACCTTTATGTTGCCACGTTAGATGCATATAGAACCATAACACTAGGGCGCACAGGAAGAACTACATGGAAACATATTGTTTAATAAAAACATGGACACGTATTGTTTGAGTCCAAAACAATCACGTACGAACTGATGCATGTCTGAATTGGAAAGCAAAAAAGGGAAAATAAAAAACAAAGCGCTTACACATATCCAAATCCAAGAGTAATACAAACTCCAGGAGCCACACGTTTGCATGCTTTTAATACATGGACAATATGGACTAGGCAATTGGCAAAAAAACAATTGTCTGTCCAATAAAGGATCAAAGCTGGTCTCTTTTCTCACATGATCCATCTCTTCTTTCCTGAAGCAGGTTACACGTCCCTTGCCACACACGTTTTATAAAGAAGATCAATTGCTATGGTTTCCAAATTCCTGGCGCTATAGCCATCACTTATGATCCTTCCTTCCCTGTCATTGGCGAGGCACCCGATGAAGCGCTTGAGCAGCCTACGAGAAGAATAGGGCAGGTTCAAATCAGCAGCATGAGGGATAAGGCGGCCATGACTAAGGTGACATATTGAGGAGCACGACGCAGCGATAGGGAGGCAGAGATTGCTTCTTCGGCCTTCGTCCACTTCTTCGCCTTGCACATGCATACCCACCCACACCATTGCCTCCAAGCTAGGATGAATGTAACAACGGTCCAGCGGCAAAAACTTAGGTCTGAGACACATCCGCCTACAAGCCACCATAGCTTACGGCTATGTGATGCTCGAGCTCCGACTCTTCTTTGGATCATCAATTCTCAGGTTTGTTCATCTTCTGCGTACCTCAATTTCGTGGCTCCTGGAACACACAGATATGCGTAGTTGAGATGTTAGATTCTCTATGAATGTTGTTAGAGCCTTAGACTAATGATGTGACGCAAGACCATTGCATAGCTACCTCTACTCTGATCGGATTTATACACCAAGGTTAATCTTATTTGCAAAGCCATAAAAAAATATCTACATTATCTTTACAACAAAAATGCCTGACTGTGTATTTATGGAATTGTACAAAATTTATTTACATATTCATCATAGCAAAAATGTGTCATTGATTATGCACATTACATAGGTGAATTCATCTCCATATTTGGATGCCAATGGATTATTCACCCAAATGAAGCATGTGGAATCAAGAATAACCAAAAAAATCACAAACTCGCTTCTGTCCCATAATATAAGACGTTTTTGGCATTGTGTACTACCAGAAAACGTCATATATTATCGAACAGAGGGAGTAATGGAACCATATCTGGATTATTTATGTCTCTTAACTTCCTCGGGTTGCTATTGGGTGATTTTTTAAGGATTTTTCTTTCACAACAATAGCTATAATAGATTTGTTGCAACAAAATATGCAGATGATCATGTTGTGATTGTTGCAAACTAACTACAAAATAAACTGACAAGAACTTTCATATTATATTTAATCTGTAGTGACAATTGTGGTATATATCTATAAATTCTAACACCTGGTAAGCATATTCTACTAATTTGAACAAGAACTTCCATATTATACTTACTCTGGTCCTTCCTTCCCTGTCGTCGGCAAGGCACCCGCTGAAGCACTCGAGCAGCCCAGGAGAAGAAGAGTAGGGCAGGTTCAAATCAGTAGCATGAGGGATAAGGTGGCCATGACTAAGGTGACATATTGAGAAGCAGGACGCAGCGATAGGGAGGCAGAGATTGCTTCTTCGGCCTTCGTCCACTTCTTCGCCCTGCACATGCATATCTTCCCGCACCGTTTCCTCCAAGCTAGGATGAATGTAACCACGGTCCAGCGGCAACAACTTAGGTCTGAGACACATCCGCCCACAAGCCACCATAGCTGACGGCTATGTGATTCTTAAGCTTCGACTCTTCATTGGATCATCAGTTCTCAGGTTTGTTCATCTTCTACATACCTCAATTTCGTGGCTTCTGAAACAAACAGATATGCGTAGTTGAGATGTTAGATTCTCCAGGAATGTGGTTAGAGCCTTAGACTAATGATGTGACACATGACCATTGCATAGCTACCTCTACTCTGATTGTATTTATACACCAAGGTCAATCTTATTTGCAAAGCCATAAAAATTATTTACATTATCTTTACAACAAAAATGCCTGACTGTGTACTTATGGAATTGTACTAAATTTATTTACATATTCATCATAGCAAAAATGTGTCATTGATTATGCACAATTCATAGGTGAATTAATCTCCAAATTTGGTTATCATTAAATAGTAAGGCAGACTATATGTATTTACAAATATATTGTAAGAGTACTTGACAACGACCAGGATAGGAAGGATACTTATTAGTAGATTGTAAGGGTGCGCATATTAAACAATGAAAAAGAAGCTGATAGTACAATTTTCTGGAAGACATGCACTTTCGTCAGTTTATTGTTGTGGGTAATAAATAAAACCTCTATATCTCATACAACAATTTCAATTTAACAAAACCATGACTAGATCTTCGGTACCATACGACACCGAATACACATGTAAAATTTCAACCATTGTATGCCGACTAACACATATATACCATATTACAATTAACAAATTAATTCCATCTTGCTCGAACATGGTAAAAAATTGAACACTTCACGGTGATTTGAAGGAACTATAAGACTTAATCCGCACTAGAAACGATGCTTATCATCAGCACTTACATTTGATAGGATTCCGGCAGCAACAACAATGAGGAGGGTAACAACAGTGGCCGCCCTCATGCGCTGCTCATCTTGCTGCTACATTATTTGCCCCGTGATCTCCTTATACGAATATGCCGCCGTTACCCCATACCTCTCATGGACCATAGCCGCGGTTCCACCCTCTGCCATGTGCTTCAAATGCAACTGTTCTCCATTAGCCTACCTTGGCCAACCACTACTTTGTGACATATGCTGCCCTGGAATTGATGCCCTTCCACCAACAAGCTTGGACCCAGTAAAGTGATTTCGTCCCAGAAATTCACCAACTGGTGGTCCATGCTCCGTGAAATCCCTCACCACTAATTGATCTCAGGAAACCCAGCGATTATAGATCAAATATGTGGAACAAGTCTTATGTTTTGATTCATCTTCGTCACATGAAACTATGCAGTAAGTTGTGCATGATGATAGGCTTCAGATGTTGTACTTGAATGATACTTTAACAAAAACAAACAAATCTTCAATGTCATAGGCACCACCTACAACACATGTAGAAATTCAACCAATTGTATGTGACATATGAACCAAATTACCATTAATAAATGAAGGCCTTCTTGCTAGGCCGGGGTAACAACAAATAAAAGAAACAAACACTTCGTAGTGCTACGGATGAACTATAAGCATAATCTACCATTAGACAACAAGATTGGTTCCTGTGGGGTGCAAAAGGTTGTTCTAATTAAGAAGAAAAAAGCATACAAAACGATTGGTGTACTGCCCTACAAAATTTGTAGAAGTGGCACGAACATTGAATCAGAACTTTTAAACACTAGCATTAGTCAATAAGATTCCAGAAGCAAGATAAGAGAACATGGGTGTAGCTACTTCAGATGCCTTGCATTTGTAAGTTCACCAATATAGCGTCGCCGGCGTTATGCACGTCTCACTTCAGGCTGATTCTTTTGCTACCTAGCTCAGCAAATGTGAATGTAAACCTCTTTTTTTGGTCAAAGAAAAATTAGATGCAAAAATCCCTTGCTAGGTTGAGATCAACCTAATTAGGCGGATCCATATGTTCGCTTTAGTCTGTTCTCTAAGTACAAATGCCCTTTTCCACACGGAAAGTTGTAATGTGAGTATCGCTTAGCAGTAAAATTTTAAAAAAATAATTCTGAATTCAAGATGGGAATTTTGAGTACTTACTAATGGTAGGAGTCTGACAACACAAAGAATGAGGGTAGCAACTAAGCAGCGGCCAGCAGAAACCAACATCCAGAACCTCGGCCACTGCAACGAGCCTCAAGCAGTGAAAGTTTGATCCACGCACTCATCCAGCCACATGCGTCTCCCAAGGATCAAATCCACCACCCCAAGGAATTAAAATAGGAAGAAAATCACCTATCTGTACCGGCACCAGTGGCCTCGCCGGCGACCACCCTCCGCCTTTCCAGCTCGGCGACGGTGAGATGCGCCCTGGCTGGTGGGCGGCGATACAACCGTGGTTGGAGTCAGACCTGGAGGATCCCCTTCCTATCATTGGCCATGCACGGGCTACCGACTCGATTAGGCATGGCCACTCCGGTCACGCGAGGGCAGGCTCGATCTGTTTCCTCCTCCGCGGTGGACAAGAGAAATGGGAGAAGAGATGTACACACTCTAGGATAAGTTTACCCTGTTGTGAATTCTAAGGGGTAATGAATATATTTTTAATATTATTACTTTTTTTCTAGAATTAGGTACATTTCTTACACCGGTGGGTCTACTTGCTACAGACTTTGGTAGTACTATAGAAATATAAAGACAGACTTTGGTATTGCCACCACCACCATGGATTAGGACCATGCCAGAATGGATTGGGACCAACACACGTTGACGCATGGTTTGTTTATTTCAAGAAGATTTGCTCATTGCTTACCTAACCAGTCAGCGTGCAACAAGAAATAAAATTGGTCGATTTAAACTTTTTTTGCAAATAGATTTAAACTAAAATAACACATGAAGATAATTGGAACACGAAGGAACATGTGACGAAGCTACAAAAATAGCATAAAGTAGTTTTCAATTGACAAAAAAATTAAATTGCATACAATGTTAAAAGGCAGAAATGCAAGTCCAAATAATTGTAACAGAATAACATAACGAAGCTCATTTACCAATAATGTAAAATATAACATAATTAAGGTCCCATGATTGAGCTATATAGAGCATTATTCACATTAGAAGGAAACATGTGGCTCTAATGCGCAGTAATCCGTTGAGACATTCAAGAGGTTTACCCTTGAAATTCTAAAATATATTCATAAATGAACTAATTTTCTTTAATGTATAGTAAAACATGCTTTATTTTTTACTTCAATACAATATAACATATTTAAGTATCACCTATATTTAGAATGGCAAAACATACTAACAATAAATCTAGCCGCGCAATTGCGCGGGTGCACCCGCTAGTTCATCATATAGCAGCAGCAGGAGCATCTCATGGCAATGCATCATATGGCAGCAGCAGAAGCAACTCATAGCAATTCATTGTATAGTGGATCAGAATGAAAATTTGGCAAAAAATCAGACGAGATCCTCACCTTGTTGGATGAGATCATCCTTCAACAGCACCTCAAGGCCACGGCCTAGGAGGTGGGGAGGGGGAATAAGGTACCTTCTGCCGCAGTGTGGCATCAGCCGTAGTTGTGCAGCGCCTGCTGGAGTAGTGCGTTGGACGAACCACAGTGGAGCAGCTGTTGGAGACCATGAGAATGAGGGGCGGGGCCAGAGGGAGGAGCAGCCAGGGAGATTTGCCCCTACCCGTCGGCCATGTAGCCTAGCTGGACAAAGCATCGTCGAGGACCAGGCAAGATGGGACCAGTGGCGACGGCTCGCTGGAGGAACCTTAGTGCTGCAGGCAGGGGATCGAGGTAGAGGCAAAGGGGAGAGGAGATGCAAGCGGGCAGGGCAATGAATGCTTGCGTGTTTGTTTTTACTTGAGAGTGAGGTGTGACGCGGGCGTCAGCAGTTACATTTTGAGTGTAATATAGGCAGACAACAAAGTCATTTCACTATTCCCCTTCCCTTCAATTTTAGTGAGGTTCTACCCGA
The DNA here is from genome assembly GCF_056163025.1 of Triticum urartu. NCBI lineage: Eukaryota > Viridiplantae > Streptophyta > Magnoliopsida > Poales > Poaceae > Triticum > Triticum urartu. Next base: position 597,471,106 of record NC_141874.1, read on the forward strand.
AACACCCCCCCTCCCAAGCGAAATTAGTTAAGCCCAAGCCCATAACTCAAAAATAACTTCTTTACATCTTTTATGGCTTATTTTGACAATAAGCCCTGAAAAGGCAGAATAGAACTGGCCCTTAACCTGCAATTCAATTGGGCGTGCAATGATGAATCACTCTTGCCTGCTATAGTGTACATTTAGGCATCATCATACATGGCATAACCTAATACATGTGCATTCCATTGTAGAATCTGGAATATGCAATGTTTATGTTAGTTCATACGTTGCACATGATGTTTAAATGCCCCTTAAATCCGGTCAGTCAAGTGATGGTCTTTAAGCCTCCTTCTTTGCTTCTTTTCTTGATATGTAAGATTTGCTCACACATCTGTTCAATTGCTTGTTTGCATCAGCCAGCCATACTAGGACTGTTTGCTTTGATAACTTGTTGTTCTTGACCTAACACTCTAACAGAGCTTGTCAATGATTTAAACACTAAGGGCTGCTATAGTGGGGCCTTTTCTAACTCATAGGTGACATAAAGGTTTGGCTGTACACTAAAGTAGGCTCTCCAAGAGTACCTGGAGATCCAGTTCGAAGGTATGCCTAGTTTTTACATAGTGCAGACATAGTAAATGCTCATTTCATTGTTGTGTGCAAGTGCAAGAGATGCGGCATGTTTCATTATGTGGTGTTGTTTTGTTATAATCTCATCCTTTTGTGTTCACAGACTGGAAAGTATGCATATTTATCTTCCAAGGAGACGAGTAACTAGTTTGTGTCACCTTGCAGAGGGGGTGCAATGAAGATAAGATTGAGGATTTCCAAGTACAAGATGTTATGAAGGAGCCTTGCAAGAGAAGTAGGAGCTATGCTGAGCCTCTTCAACCTGTTAAGGTAAGTCACTGTATCCAACTCAACAGTTCAATTCCTTGTTTGTTTTAGGCATAGTTAATTTGCTCTTTTCAATTGCTTTATTTGTCCTTAGTTAATGAGATGCCCAAAGAATGATGCCTGATGTTGGGTACTTGTATAACTATTAGTTGACATAATTAAAGGCCTTACCATTTAATTACTTTGCCAAAGTGTGCCTGAAGCTTTGAAGTCTATTAACCAACTATTATTGAATGAGGCTCACAATCTAGTTTATACTAGGCTAATGATTGCATAGTTTTGCTTGCTGTAGTAGGTTTGTATGAAATCCTCTGTTGTTCATTATGCTCCCTAAGACTTTAATTGAGCTACAGAATGGCCAACTGCTTGCTTACTTCTACGCAACTTGCTGTCTAAATTTGTAACTTGTCTATGTTTTGGATTGGGCCCCAACATCATGCCCTCTGGTGAGCTAAGAGAGATTTCTGTATGCAGGCTGCACAGACTACCTTTTTTATAATTTTTAAAATATCACCTGCTTATGCTTCATGACGTGTAACATTATTGTTACTCCTGTTTTGCCATGTACAAAATAGTCTGTCTTGCTCGCTTCACTGTTGTAACTATATTTTTGCCCTAGTCATGTGTACTTACAGAAACATTTCAGGATGAAGTGACATCAACACAAAGATCTGCGAGCAGTGCGGCATGGTCGTTACCGAATGATTATGGATTGGAATTTGAATGTGCTGATGTTCTCGAGCATCAACTAGAGATGGCAAGACAACGTGTACATGATTCTGAACGTACAATCAACAAGTTGAGACTGGACATGCAGGTATTAGATGCAGGAGTCAAAAAATGAAACAAGACACTGAGGTAACAATGAAGGAATTGGAGATTTTGCAGACTGAAATTTGTGCTATCTAAATCCGGCCAATCCTATTTTCTAAAGAGATTATAGTTCAAATGGTAAGTTATGTTGATGCGCGTCCATGATGTATGAGATGTATTTGCCCAGTGTATGTAATTTGCTGTTTGCGTATGCTTTATTATCACTGGTGCTGAACCATAATGCCCAGTGGGTATAATCGGCTGTAATTTCTTTATTGTATGGTGTAGGATTATTCTACATTTCTATGCCTTAGTCTCTTTATTGTATAGTGTATGTTTTTTAGAGGTGATAGTATAGAGTAGGATAATTCTTTGAATATGCTATATCGTTCAAACGGGGGCCAACTCGCCCAAATGTTGTAGTGACCATGGCCGTCCACAGGCCGTACGTTCCATGGGCCATCTACGGGACAGAACGATCCCTGGCCTTCTGTGGCCGTCGGATTCGTGGGCCTTCTATGGGATGTCGGATCCGTGGGCCTTCTATCGGCTGTCGGATCCATGGGCCTTCCATGGGCCTTCTATCGGCCGCCGGATCAATGGACCTTCTGTGGGTCGTCGGGTCAATGGGCCTTCTATGAGCCGTCTCATCTATGGGCCTTGTACGGGCCGTATAACGGGCCGTAAAAGGGCTAAAGTGGAAATCGTATGTTTTATGGGCTGACCATAATGGGCCATTAATCGGCCGTATTTGATGATGCTATGAAAATGGCCCAATAGATTAATGGGCCAAAAACGGGCCGACTGTATCCACAGGCTGAATTTGGCCCACAAGCAAAAAAGGCCTGTAATGGGTCGTAAGTAAACGAATGCTGGAAATGAGACCAAGAATAAATGGACCCTGAGAAGGCCGAAAGATAACATGGGCTGGAAATGGCCCAACGGTATAATGGGTCGTTAATGGGTATAAAGTGATACACTGTTCATTACGGGCCAGTTTTACCACGGGTCGTTAATGGGCCGAGGGTTACTAAGGGCCTCATATGGGCCGAAAGACGTCATGGGCCATACATGGGCCGAAAGTTAAAACAGGCTGGAATTATATTGGACGGCCCAAGTGAAGCTACTGGGCCTAATTCGGATAGGGCATAAACGGGCCCTAGTTTAGCGGGCTATAAATGGGCTATATGCGAACATGCCGTTAACAGGCTTGCCGTGGGCCGGCCTGCCACCTTTTGACCAAGTCAAACGGGCTGGCCTTTTCAAAGGAATGGGCCTTTGTTGGGCCATGCCACGTGTCGACGTATCATAGGCGCTTTGGGTCCAATGAGTGGATGACATCTGTCCCAACGGCGAGCCGACACGTATTCCCTCCAGCCAATGATGATTTTACACATGGAAAATCCCCATTGGTCGGGGCTGTTAACGGGTTATCGGATCCAAAACCGGACCCTATAGCTTAACGGCGTTCCGTTACGGTGGATGCCACGTGTCGGTCACCCTTGACGAAAGCACTTCTGTGACACGCGATTTATCGTCATGGAAGTGGACACTTCCGTGATGATAATTTTGGTAATGTCATGGAACACTTCTACGATAGCACAGGTATGACTATCTTGATTCTATCATAAATTTGTCATGGATGTACATGCATGACAGAAAACGTGACCTACTGTGACAAACACGTATCATCACGGAAGTGTATTTTTTTGTAGTGTATAATCACGTCTTGACCATATCACATCACAACATGCCCTGCAAAAACAAGTTAGACGTCCTCTACTTTGTTGTTGCAAGTTTTACGTGGCTGCATGGTCTTCTAGCAAGAACCGTTCTTACCTACACATCAAAACCACAACATAGTATAGTGATTGCTTTTTGATCTTCAGAAAGAACCCTGTTCATTGAGACCGATTCAACTAAAAGTTGGAGAAACAGACACCCACTAGCCACCTGTGTGCGAAGCACGTCGGTAAAACCAGTCTTGCGTAAGCGTATGCGTAATATCGGTCTGAGCCACTTCATCCAACAATACCGCTGAATCAAGAATCAACTAATGATGATAAGCAATGTGTATATACTCACGCCCACAACTCCTTTGTGTTCTACTCGTGCATATAACATCTACGCATAGACCTGGCTCGGATGCCACTATTGGGGAACGCAATATTTCAAAAATTTCCTACGATCACGCAACATCTATCTAGGAGATGCATAGCAACGAGAGGCGAGAGTATGTCTACATACCCTCGTAGACCAAAAGCGGAAGCGTTATGAAACGCGGTTGATGTAGTCGAACGTCTTCGTGATCCAACCAATCAAGTACCAAACGCACGGCACCTCCGCGATTTGAACATGTTCAGCTCGGTGACATCCCTCATACTCTTGATCCAGTTGAGGCAGAGGGAGAGTTTCATTAGCACGACGACATGATGACGGTGATGATGAAGTTACCGACGCAAGGCTTCGCCTAAGCACTACAATGATATGACTGGGGTGGAATTCTGTGGAGGGGGGCACCACACACGGCTAAACAATCAACTTGTGTGTTCTAGGGTGCCCCCCTGCCCCTGTATATAAAGGAGCAACGGGGAGGCCGGCCGGCCCTCATAGGCGCGCCAAGGGGGGAGGAATCCTCCTCCTAGTAGGAATAGGACTCCCCCTTTCCTAGTCCTACTAGGAGAAGAAGGAAGGAGGGGGAAGAGAAGGAAGGAGGGGGCGCCGCCCCTCCCCCTAGTCCAATTTGGACTAGGCCCATGGAGGGGCGCACGGCCAGCCCTTGGTAGCCCCCCTCTCTCTCCCCTAGGCCCAATAAGGCCCATTACTTCTCTGGTGGTTCCAATAACCCTTCTGGCACTCCGATATATATCCGGTGTCCGAATATAGTCTTCCAATATATCAATATTTATGTCTCGACCATTTCGAGACTCCTCGTCTTGTCTGTGATCACATTCAGGACTCCTAACAACCTTCGGTACATCAAAACACATAAACTCATAATACCGATCGTCATCGAACGTTAAGCGTGTGGACCCTACGGGTTCGAGAACTATGTAGACATGATTGAGACTCACTTCCGGTCAATAACCAATAGTGGAACCTGGATGCTCATATTGGCTCCTACATATTCTACGAAGATCTTTATCGGTCAAACCACATAACAACATACGTTGTTCCCTTTGTCATCGGTATGTTACTTTCACGAGATTCGATCGTCGGTATCTTAATGCCTAGTTCAATCTCATTACCGGCAAGTCTATTTACTCATTCCGTAATGCAACATCCCGCAACTAACTCATTAGTCATATTGCTTGCAAGGCTTATAGTGATGTGCATTACCGAGAGGGCCCAGAGATACCTCTCCGATACTCGGAGTGACAAATCCTAATCTCGATCTATGCCAACTCAACAAACACCATTGGAGTCACATGTAGAGCATCTTTATAATCACCCAGTTATGTTGTGATGTTTGATAGCGCACTAAGTGTTCCTCCGGTATTCGGGAGTTTCATAATCTCATAGTCATAGGAACATGTATAAGTCATGAAGAAAGCAATAGCAATAAACTAAACGATCATAATGCTAAACTAACGGATGGGTCTTGTCCATCACATCATTCTCTAATGATGTGATCCCATTCATCAAACGAAAACACATGTCCATGGCTAGGAAACTTAAGCATCTTTGATTAACGAGCTAGTCAATTATAGGCATACTAGGGACACTCTGTTTGTCTATGTATTCAAACATGTGCCAAGTTTCCGGTTAATACAATTCTAGAATGAATAAAAAACATTTATCATGACATAAGGACATAAAATAATAACTTTATTATTGCCTCTAGGGCATATTTCCTTCATAACAAAATTTAGTTTTGTCAAAGATCGTGCTTGCAGTGCTTGTATCGAAGGAAAGCTACATGAGAAGGCTCACCCACCCACGACTATCATCTACTCGAAGAGGCCCTTGGAGCTCCTTCACTTGGATCTCTTTGGGCCTCCATCCTTTGATAGTCTTGGGGGTAGAAAGTATTGCTTGGTGATTGTGTATGATTATTCAAGATACATGTGGGTATATTTCTTCAAGAGGAAGAGTGAGACCCAACAAACCGTCATCAACTTTGCAAATGAAGCTCAACATCAACACAATGCGAAGATCTTGACAATAAGAAGTGACAACGGCACCGAGTTCAAGAACTACACCTTGGATGAGTTTATTAGTGATGAGGGGATCAAGAATCAATATTCCGCACCTTACACCCCTCAACAAAATGGTGTTGCAGAGAGGAAGAACCGGACGTTGATGGACGCGGCAAGGACCATGATGGCGGAGTTCAAGTCTCTGTACAACTTTTGGGCCGAAGCCATCAACACCGCTTTTCATGCATCCAATCGGCTCTATCTCTGCAAAGGCTTGAATAAGACTCCATATGAGATACTCACTGGCAACAAGCCCAACCTCAAGTACTTCCGGTTGTTCGGTTGTAAGTGTTTCATTCTCAAGAAAGGTGTTTGTTTGACTAAATTTGAGGCTAGAGCTCACGAGGGTATATTTTTTGGTTATGCTACAAACTCTCATGCTTACCGTGTCCTCAACAAGCCCACCAGACTCATTGAGGAGACGTGTAACATGGAGTTTGATGAGAATAATGGCTCCCAAGTGGAGTAAAGTGGTACTTGTGATGTAGATGATGAAATTCCTCCCCAAGCCATAAGAATAATGGGTGTTGGCTATATCCTACCCATTGAGGAACCCCTTGTGGCCAAAGGAGAAGAACAATGTTCCACTCAAGTGGAACCATCACCAACCCAAGACCCACACGCTTCCGAAGAACAAAGTGAAGGCCCTCAACCAAATGAACAAGATCAAGGGCAAGATCAACCTCAAGATGGTGGTGAACCACCAAGTGATGCCCAAGGTCAAGTTCTTTCTACCGAGCAAGTTCAAGATCAAGAGCAAGCTCAAGATCAAGAACAAGCTCAAGACGACGCTCAAGATGATCAAGTTATCGCTCCTCAACTCTCTCCTGAGGAAGAATTAGAGCGTCGTGCCGCCAAGATTGCATCCAAGCTCACTACCAAAGATCATCTCATGAAGAATGTTCTTGGAAGCTTAAGAAATGGGGTAAGCATTCATAGACAATTAGCAAACTATTGTGAACATCACGCATTTGTCTCTGGTGTTGAACCCCAAAAGGTCTATGAGGTGCTCGAGGATCTGGATTGGCTCAATGCCATGCATGAACTCAACAACTTCAAGCACAACAAGGTGTGGAGATTGGTGCCAAGGACAAAGGGGAACCATAATGTCATTGGAACCAAGTGGATATTCAAGAACAAGCAATATGCTCATGGAATTATTGTTCGCAACAAGGCTCGTTTGGTAGCACAAGGCTACTCCCAAGTCAAGGGTATCGATTACGATGAAACCTTTGCTCCCTTTGGTCGCCTTGAATCTATTCATTTGTTGATTGCCTATGATTCTCATCATAACTTCAAGTTGCAATAAATGGATGTGAAGAGTGCTTTTCTTAATGGTCCTATTAATGAGTTGGTGTATGTCAAACAACCCCCGGGGTTTGAGGATCCCGAGTTCCCCAATCATGTGTACCAACTCGACAAGGCACTCTATGGCCTTAAACAAGCCCCACGTGCGTGGTATCAGCACCTTTCCGAGTTGTTGCAAGATCGTGGTTTTGAAATTGGGAAAATCGACCCCACTCTTTTTACTAAGAAGGTCAAAGGGGAGTTGTTTGCATGCTAACTATATGTTGATGATATTATCTTTGGTTCTCCTAACAAAGCTTTCAATGAGGAGTTTGCTGCTTTCATGACCTTGAAGTTCAAGTTGTTCATGATGGGAGAGTTGAAGTTCTTTCTCAGGTTCAAAATCAAACAAAGAAGAGAAGGAACCTTCATCAACCAAGCCAAATACACTCAAGACATGCTCAAGAGATTCAAGCTAAGTGATGTCAAGCCGGCTTCCACTCCAATGCCCGTAAAATGCCAACTTGACATAGATCCCAATGGTAAAGTGGTGGATCAAAAGGTATATTGCTCCATGATTGTCTCCTTGCTTTACATTTGTGCATCTAGACCGGATATCATGTTGAGTGTGGGAATCTGTACACGGTTTCAAGACGCACCTAAGGAAAGCCACTATGTGGCGGTTAAGCGAATCTTTCGACATTTGGCTCATACCCAAACTTTGGCTTATGGTACCCAAGAGGAGCTAACTTCAACCTTGTGGGCTTTTTGGACTCGGATTGCGCGGGAGAAAAAGTGGATAGGAAGTCAACTTCTGGAGGGTGCCAATTTCTTGGTTGCTCTTTGGTGAGTTGGTCTTCTAAGAAGCAAAGTTGTGTGTCTCTCTCGTCCACCGAAGCGGAGTATGTGGCCGCCGGTAGTTGTTGTGCTCAAGTTCTATGGCTGAGGCTGTCAGTGTTCTGGGAACGGGGGTCCCCAGACTTGCCTACCTGTGGCCCACGGCGTGGCTCTGCGAGTGGGCCCGTATGGCCCATCATCACCAGCAAGGACTCAAGACCCTCGCGAGACCTCCTCGGGAGCGACCTCACTAGGCTGGCTCGCGAAGGGTGGAGAGATCAAGGCGAGGAAAACCTCGCGAGGTTCTCATGACGTGAGCCATGACGACCAAGGCCAGGCAGGCGCCAACGCGCACAGTGTCCTTGTTTCCTCTTTGATGATAAGCGGGCAAGCGCAGGCGAGGAGTTCCGAGGCATCAAGCAAAGGTTTCCATATCGGTGCAACGAGACCAAGACCAGTAGGACAGCAAGACGGAGGTCACCGTGGAGCCCAAGACGGCATCACCACCAGAGCCTTTGGCAGGCGAAGACTACTTTTGTCAGGATAAGTTGTACTAGCTGTCCCCTTTCAAATTGGTCGTTGTGGCATCCCTTCCAGCTCAATATTTGGGAAGAGGAACAGGGCCTCTATAAATAGGACTAGCCACCACGTTAGGAGGGAGACTCTTTTCGATCCTTACACCAGAGGAGAGATCTTCGATCCACACATCCCCAGTTTAGCTAGCACAAGAACACCTCTCCTCAAGAGGTTGTTCTTCCCCTTGTACTGTTCATCCTCAGCCCAAGAGGCAATCCACCACCACCACACTGGAGTAGGGTATTACACCACAACGGTGGCCAGAACCAGTATAAATCTTGTGTCTCATGTGTTGTGAGTTCGTGTGCCTAGCCTAGAGATCGCGAAGTGTATGAGGGCGTGATCGGTGAGCGGGAGATCTTCGTGTGCACCCCGATGTTCGAACCTTAAGGGTTTTGCCGAAACCCGAAATCCGACATTTGGCGCGCCAGGTAGGGGTGCGCCGGAGCCTCTCTTCCGCCAGTCGATTCACCGACGCTCCACGGTGCTGATGTCCGGCAACTCAAGGACCGATGCCGACTGCTGGGCAGCCCAGGCGGCGCCGCCTGCCCAGGAGGACCTCAACCCCGTGCTCCAGGCGGAACGAGCACCACCTAACGCTGCGGGGCGCGGGCGGCGCAGCCAGGCGCCGTCGACCCTTACCCCACGACAAGCGCGAGCTGCTGCAAGGGCCGCAAGCCACGCAGCGGCGACGGCGCCGCACACCCGGAGGGAGCAGTCAAACATGCGGGCTGCACTCACGGTGGCACGGGAGCTACTGCGGTGGCGGCTGATGGAGAGCGGCAGGGATGCACTGCTGGAACGCGTCGCCGAGTTGCTGGACGCAGCGGCCACGGGAGCACCGCCCTTCTGCTACCAGCTTACGCCCCAGGAAGTGGTCGGATCCCACGGCGGGCCTCGCCGCACCCGCGTGCCCCCGAGCGCGCCCGGGGGCCTCATCGACATCAGCATGATCCACGGCGGAGCGCGCCCCATCACACCCGCACCACCCCAGATGGGTACGGGCACGAGCGTCATCGCACACGGCCACAGCGGGGCGCTACCCCACCATCCTCAGGATGGCATCATGGGCCGGGCGACATGGAGCATGGGGCACTTCGGCGAGGTCTTCGGGGCAACGGCCTCGGAGGCCTACATGCCCCGCATGATGAACCAGGAGTACTGGCCAGAAGATGACCTCGGCTCGTTCCTCGAGCCAGGCTGGGAAGAGGAGGCGTTAGGAGCCGAGGCCTTCTAGGAGCCACTCGAGAGCCCCACCAACCACACTGTCGACAATAGCTACAGGGTACCACTAATCTCCCAGGGGCAGGCTTATGCTAACCATGAATCGCAAATGAATCCGGTCACAGCGCCAGGCGACGGTTCTGGCATGGCGGTATCTGTCTCACAGGAGAGGCTCACTGGGGGCTGCGTAGGAGGGGCCAGGAGCAAGGCCCCTCCCCGCGTCGCATGAAGCAAGGCATCGGCCGGAGGTAGGCCCTCTGCCGGGGAGGCGCCGGCAGCCTTCCCCCGGTAGAGGACCCGTGGTCGCCGAGGGCGCCGCTGGCGTCCCCTCTGCCCCCGTTGGTGTCGTCCTGGTTTCCGATCGTCCCAACGGTGGTAGAGGCTGGCGCAAGGCGGGGCCCTCGTCTGGCGATATGAAGTAAGGCTCACGCCTGTGAAGGTCTCCGCTCGTGACACTCTCACGTAATAATGAGTGGGGCTGTACATGCCCCGGAGCCTCAGGAGTGCCGCCCTCGGGCCTCGGGGGCTCCCTCCCACGCCCTAGTGGCAGCACTTAGCTCCGCGCTGGTGAGAAGACTCGAAGAAAAGAAGACTAGACTAGGCGCTGGACGCGGCCATTTGCTTTTAACCTCTTTTCTGTAGCCCTGCTTTATGGCTTTGGATTTAAGTTGGAGTTGAGTTTTCATTTGATGCGCGCGGGGGGTGCCTTTTCTCGTCTATGCTATTTCTCGCAATCTGGTTCTTTCCTTGTTTCAGAGCTCACGCTTATTGCCTCCCCCTCACGAGCCCCTTGCGGGCGGGGCTGGGCATAACGCACACGCACCATACGTGGGTCGTGCCACGGCTAGCGCACGCCTCTCCCGAGGCCCTCTCAGGCGGATCGGAAGGCTCCTCAGGAACTCGCAACCTCATGAGCTAGTTCAAAACATGCCCAGGTTAAGGTAAATTACAACAGCAAACTCGCCACGGGACCCGTGAGCTCACGAAGGCACATGTTCAGCTTGGCCCAAAAGAATACACTACAAAAAAATACACTTCCATGATGATACGTGTTTGTCATAGTAGGTCGCGTTTTCTGTCATGCATGTACATCCATGATGATTTTATGACAGAATCAAGATAGTCATACCTGTGCTATCGTAGAAGTGTTCCATGACATTACCAAAATTATCATCACGGAAGTGACCACTTCCATGACAATAAATCGCGCGTCACAGAAGTGCTTTCGTCAAGGGTGACCGACACGTGGCATCCACCGTAACGGAACGCCATTAAGCTATCGGGTCGGGTTTTGGATCTGATAACCCATTAACAGCCCCGACCAATGGGGATTTTCCACGTGTAAAATCATCATTGGCTGGAGGAAACACGTGTCGGCTCATCGCTGGGACAGATGTCATCCACTCATTGGACAGAAGGCGCCTATGATACATCGACACGTGGCACGGCCCAACAAAGGCCTATTCCTGTGAAAAGGCCGGCCCGTTTGACTTGGTCAAAAGGTGGCGGGCCGGCCCATGGAAAGCCTGTTAACGGCATGTTCGCATATAGCCCATTTACAGCCCGCTAACCCAAGGCCCGTTACGCCCTATTCGAATAGGCCCAATAGCGTCATCTGGGCCATCCAATATGATTCCAGCCCGTTTTCACTTCTGGCCCATGTATCGCCCATAACGTCTTTCGGCCCATATGAGGCCCTATGTAACTCTTGGCCTATTAATGGCCCGTGGTGAAACTGGCCCGTAATGAACAGTGTATCACTTTACACACATTAACGACCCGTGGTGAAACTGGCCCGTAAAGAACAGTGTATCATAGAAGGCCCGTAGTGATACGGCCCATAGAAGGCCCATTGTTTCTACGGCCCATAGAAGGCCCATTGTTTCTACGGCCCGTAGAAGGCCCACTGTTTCTACGGCCCGTAGAAGGCCCACTGTTTATACGGCCCGTAGAAGGCCCACTGTTTCTACGGCCCATAGGAGGCCCAGTGTCACTACAGTAAATATTAGCCCATGGTTATTGTGGCCTAGTTTTAAAAATAGGTTATTGCAGCCACTAGCAAACCGCAGAAAAAGAACTGCAGGGACTACAAGCAAACAAATAAACAAGACAACAAGGAAATAAACAAGACAACTTTAGAAGAGCTCAAGAAACAATATCCTGGGTACCCATAATGCTTAGCAAGCTTATTAACTTTAGAAGTTAATAAGCAAGCAACTTACACTAGGCTATTACACATATTACATCCACTGGGCATCAAAGTTCGCCACCAGTGCAAATATAGGGAACACAGCAGCATATAAACGCCGCAGCAAAACAAGTCCAGAACTGAAACCACTTTAGAAGAGCTCAAGAAACAATATCCTGGGTACCCATAATGCTGGCAAGATGCTTAGCAAGCTTATTAACTTTCTCTTGTTTGGCGCGTAAGTCCTCCAGCGCTTGTTGTTGCACCAGAAAGTATGCATCTGAATTCTGCAGGGACTTCCTCAGTCCTTCGGCTTCCTGTCGCATAACATCTGATCGATGTCTTTCAACTTGAAGTTGAGACTCAAGAAGTCGAACTGATTCAGGCAACGAGTTCGAAGAGCTGGTGCCAGCAGTGGTAGCCAGTAACTCGAACACTACATCAAGACAGGACTTTGGGGTTGTCTCAGTGTCTTCAATATTGTTTTTATTAGCTTTCTTGGAGACCAACCGGGATGTCTCACTATCTTGAACCTTATCTGCATTACTTCCTTTACCATTGCATAACATGGTACTCTTCTCCAATATTTTATCCACGTTCTAAAAGAGAAACAAACAAACACATCTCAGGTTTACAATGTAGTATATGAAACTCATTTTGGTTAACCAATTCAGTAGTAAGGTGGACAGGATAACAGCATGAAACAAACATATATCTATGTAGTATGGTCACTGTATGGTCTATATCATTCTAGTTTATGTTGCCAAATCAAGATAGATATAGTTCAAATCATATCTATTTAAGACAAAGCAGCATAGACAGAATATAAGTGTGGGAAACTACACAGCAATAACAACACTTGTAATGTGCATGGCATGAGAACATAATTGTTTATTCAATTGAAACTAAAATCAACATAGAGCAAGTTACAACAGCAAACAGCCAAACACGTTGAAGAAACAGGTTTAAAACATACCTGTTGCACCATTGGAGTTTCAATTGCATCCTTCAAATTTGAAATTAGTTGGTATCAGTAAATACAGTGATGCAAGAGCAAAGTAGTATGAACCATAGCTACGGAACCTGACCTGAGAACAATTCTTCTACTGCTTTAAGCGTTGACTTCGGGTTCGGAGTGGTGGTCCTCGTGATTTGGGCACTGCAGTTGCCTTACTAACTGCTCGTGTTTGGGTGCTCTGTGGTGGAGACGGTGTTGTGTCAACGGGAACTGGGTGTCTATCTGCTGGGGTTGGGGTTAGAAGGGGTGTAGCTGGTTCTCTGTCCAACTGGGTAGGGGTACAATCTGCATGAGTGTGGGTTACGTGTGGTGGGGCTGGTTCTTGGGCAAGTACAATCGTGGTTCTATCTGTATCGATAGGTAGCACAATCTTTTCTGAAGACCGTGTTTTTACTCCCACAGATACTGCCATCACTCCCTCTAATTGAAATGGCTGACAAACAAGAAAAGTAATTGAATGTACAGACATTGTAAGATAGACAGGTGCATTGGATAGTAGGGAAGAAAACAGGGCATGAAATAATTCACATTTATGTTGTCTAAGCAAACAGAATAGCAGGTCATAATTTCACATATATGATGGCTAATTAAACAGGATAGCATGACACAATTTCACATGTATGATGGCTAACTAAACAGGATAGAATGACGTACTTCAAAATATGATGACTATGTAAACATGATGACATGATATAACTATACGATGTGTCTATTAAAGTGGTTGGCATGCCATAAATCACAAACATGCCGTCAATGGAAACATGATGGCATGATATAATTCACGGATAGAATGACATAATTTAAAATATGATGACTATGTAAACAGGATGAGATGATATAACTATATTATGTCTTTAGAAAATGGGTTGGCATGCCATAATTTAGATACATGTTGTCTATGTAAACATCATGGCATGACATAATTCAAATATATGATTTATATACTAAGGAAGTGAGCAGAGGGCAATCGCATATATGATGTGTCAACTAAGGAAATGGCATTCAATATTGTGTATATGATGTAAAAACTAAGCATTGCAATACAACATATGCATTATATGAGTAATATAACCCTGCCAAGTTTGAGCAAACCCCTCAGGGAGAAAATAGGACTGGTCATCTGCCTCTGAATCCTCCTCTGAAGAGCTATCTGTAACCAGCAAGATATCTGCTTCAGCAGGTAGCATTGTCTGCTCTGAAGACCTTGTTTTCACTCCAGATTTCTCCATCACCAATTCAAATGGCTGATGCACAGGAAGAGCAGTTGAATATACAAACATTATCGACAAAAGCAATGATAAATACAAAAAAGGACGACATGATATAATTCACATATATGACGCTTTCCTAAACAGCATGGCATTGCATAATTCACATACATAATGCCTTGCAACAAGATAACATTGCATAATTCACATATATAATGTCTTGCAACAAGATGGCATTGCATAATTCACATATATGGTAATTAGACACTAAACAGGTGGCATTCACACAAAGCATGTCTAAACTAAGCAAATGACATAGCAGTGCAAGATACCATACGCACGATATGAGCAACATAACCCTGCCAAGTTAGGGCATGCACCTCGGGGGGAAATATGACTGGTCATCTGTCTCTGAATCCTCCTCTGAGGAGCTATCGGTAACCAGCAAGACATGCGCTTCATCAGATAGCATTGTCTGCCCTGAAGACCTTGTTTCCACTCCAGATTTTTCCATGACCGTGACGAATGGGTGATGCACAGGAAGAGTAATTGAATGTACTAAAATTGTTGACAAATTTAACACGTAATAAAAAAATGATGGCATGATATAATTCACATATAAGATGACTGGCTAACCAGGGTGGCATTGCAAAATTCACATATATGATGCCTGGCTAGACAAGATGGCATTGCATGATTCACATATACGATAAAGAAACTAAACAGATGGCATTGACATAAAGCATGTATAAACTAAGCAGATGACATCTTTAATGTATATAGTAAGCAATGCAAGTCACCATATGCATGATATTACCAACATCAGCATGCCAAGTTAGAGCGAAGACCTCATGGGGTAAATAGAGTGGTCTTCTCCTTCTGAATCCCCCTCAGAACAGTTATCTTCCTCTTGATTACGATCCGAACTAGGTGGAGGGGGGCTGCCTTTGCGCCCACCATGGAACGACGTATGCATGGAATTTTATTGCCACGCAAGGCTCGTCTCTTTTGCTCTACATGATCAGTTCCATTGTGTACAATAACTGGCATGCATAGGAATAAAACATAGTGAGATTATGTAAGGAGTGCATGCACAAATCTAGAGTGATGGTAGTAAACTGTGGATAGACCCAAAACCAATGATAGCAGGCAGATAATAGCTTTAGTTAAAAATACAGATAATGGCTCCTTTAATGTATGTTTGCACCCAACATGAAACTCATAGTAGACACCGGAGATTAACCAGATAGTAGACAGATAGTACTGATTGTTGCCCCAATATGTACCCCACAACCATTTAAAAACTCAAGTTTCAGCATTAGTTTGGACCTGATTCGGAGTCTAATAGGTGAACACGACGATAATGTAGCATGTCATCATATTAATTGACGCATAACATAAGCAGACACAGAAGAGTGCGACCTCTCTTGCGGACCCGTGTAGTCCTCAAGGCCATCTGCTCAGTTGATGATGGTAATGTAGTTGACGTGGCTGCCGGCGGTGGGGAAGAAGATCTGAGGCCGCGAAAGACAGTATGGAGAGCGGATCCCTGCTGTGGTGAACCCTTCCGTCATTGGAGCAGCCGAGCTGGGGTGGAACACAACGCCGCAGGAGCAGGACAAACCACACAAGGTTTTCTTTGACACATATCTGTAACATAAGTAATTGAGTAAGGGCTTGTTTGAATTTGAGGATTCTAACAATGCATGCATAGGAAATAGACAGGAATAGGATAGGAATGCACGTGCAAAACAGAGAATTTAAAAACACAAGATTTCTGCCAATCTAGGTGTTTGATTCACAACAATTGGAAGATCACAGGATGCAAAATAGCATGGTGAGATTAAGTCAAACCACAAGAAAATGTACGGTTATAATGCTATTGTGCTACTATCTCTTAGTCTGTGCTTGACGAATAGGAATATGAAAAGGAGGAGAAAAGGAAATTAGAATTCCTACGGTTTTTATTCCAAGGAGACACTAAAGGAACAAATCCTACAGTTTTCCTTTGCTCCATTCCTTTGCACCAAATTCATGAAAAGTAGTACCATAGGAAACTTTCCAATTCCGATGTTTTTCATTCACTTTTCCTTTCAAGCACTGGCGGTTCTAGTAGGCAGGTGTAGGATCTAGAAGTAGATGTGTCTAGAGGGGGGTGATTAGACACATAATGCTCAAGTTGCAATTTTTAACCTTTTTCGGTTTAAGTGGAGTTTTAGGCACAATTTCAACACACACAATACATATCAAGCAAGCATGCAAAGAGTATATGAGCAGCGGAATGTAAAGCATGCAACTTGCAAGAATGTAACGGGAAGGGTTTGGAGAGATCAAACGCAATTGGAGACACAGATGTTTTTCCCGTGGTTCGGATAGGTGGTGCTATCCTACATCCACGTTGATGGAGACTTCAACCCACGAAGGGTAGCGGTTGCGCGAGTCCACACAGGGCTCCACCCAAGGGTAACGGTTGCGCGAGTCCACACAGGGCTCCACCCATGAAGGGTCCACGAAGAAGCAACCACCCACAAAGGGTCCACGAAGAAGCAACCTTGCCTATCCCACCATGGCCATCGCCCACACAGGACTTGCCTCACTAGCGGTAGATCTTCACGAAGTAGGCGATCTCCTTGCCCTTACAAACTCCTTGGTTCAACTCCACAATCTTTTCGGAGGCTCCCAAGTGACACCTAGCCAATCTAGGAGACACCACTCTCCAAGAAGTAACAAATGGTGTGTAGGTAATGAACTCCTTGCTCTTGTGCTTCAAATGATAGTCTCCCCAACACTCAACTCTCTCTCATAGGATTTGGATTTGGTG
Organism: Triticum urartu; assembly: GCF_056163025.1. Taxonomy (NCBI): domain Eukaryota; kingdom Viridiplantae; phylum Streptophyta; class Magnoliopsida; order Poales; family Poaceae; genus Triticum; species Triticum urartu. Next base: position 597,488,156 of record NC_141874.1, read on the forward strand.
GAAAGAAGATTTGAGTGGAAAGCAACTTGGGAAGGCTAGAGATCAAGATTCATATGGTAGGAATGGAATATCTTGGTCTCAACACATGAGTAGGTGGTTCTCTCTCAGAACATATGAGTTGGAATGGTGTGTGTGTTCTGATGGCTCTCTCACCGAATGAGAAGAAGGAGGAGGGGTATATATAGCCTCCACACAAAATCCAACCGTTACACACAGTTTTCCAATCTCGGTGGGACCGAATCAATAAACTCGGTCGGACCGAAACTGTAAACCTAGTGACCGTTAGAGATTTCGGTGGGACCGACTGGATCAACTCGGTGGGACCGATGTGCTAGGGTTAGGGTAAATCCAAAACTCGGTTTGACCGATTACTCAAACTCGGTGGGACCGATTTGGGTAATAAGTGAAACTGAGATTTGGCCAAGCAAACTCGGTGGAACCGATTGCATATCTCGGTGGGACCGAGAATATTGCAATGGGTAACAGAGAGTTTGCAAGCCCATCTCGGTGAGACCGAGATCCCATCGGTGGGACCGAACTGATTAGGGTTTGGCAGTGGCTTATGACAAGTGAAACTCGGTGGCGCCGGATAGGAAGAATCGGTAGGACCGAGTTTGGCTTAGGGTTTAGGTCATATGTGGAAGTGGGAAAGTAGCTGAGGATTTTGGAGCATATCATTAAGCACATGAAGCAAGAGGCTCATTAAGCAACACCTCATCCCTCCTTGATAGTATTGGCTTTTCCTAAAGACTCAATGTGATCTTGGATCACTAAAATATAAAATGAAGAGTCTTGAGCTTGAAGCTTTAGCCAATCCTTTGTCCTTAGCATCTTGAAGGAGTTCCCACAACCTTTAGTCCATGCCACTCCATTGTTGAACTTATCTGAAACATGCTAGATCGAAATGTTAGTCCAACAAGAGATATGTTGTCATCAATTATCAAAACCACCTAGGGAGCACTTGTGCTTTCAATCTCCCCCTTTTTGGTAATTGATGGCAACATACATCAAAGCTTTAGATAAAGATATAAAGAACAGAAAGTAAAGCTTTGGAAGAACATGTAACAAGCATAGACTCCCCCTACATGTATGCACTCATGTAAATATGAAATAGAGAGGCATGTGAGAACATAACCATGACAGAGTAGGCAAAGTGTTACATGTATCTTGGCCATATGCATCAGAACAAAAGATTATCAAGGAAAATACCTTCATGCTCATGAGTCCTTCTTGCAAACAGTATGTACATAAGCAAGAACTCCTCATACTCATGATTTTGATGCATATACTTACCTTGTGGTCTTGAGTTAGCTTAGGATGGAATGAACCTGCACAAACAAGGTTAGATAACACAGGTACATCCACTAGCCAGAGCAAACAAAAGAAACCACAAGAATACCAAGACTGGGATGACATGTAGAGAGTGAATACAAGGTACCACATTGAATTCAACATGTCCCCAAGAATAAAGATATGCAATGAATTTGACTGATTTCTTTCCCTTAGGTGTCTTGCTCCCCCTGAATCTGACATGGCATATTGGGAGAAGATAGGAAACAGAAAATCAGAGCTGAAGGTTATGAATAGAACTAAATTCAAATGAGTTCATATGAACATGTCTTTCCCCCAAAAAGACATGTGGCATCTCTCCTCTTGAACATCAAGCATCTGGGATCCTTGAGTATCCTCTCCCCCTTGGAGATTTCTTTCTCCCCCTTAATATATGGGATCCTTGAGTATTCTCTCCCCCCTTGAGGTCTCTCTCTCCCCCTTAATATGTTCTCTCTTGTAGGTTTGGTCCTTGAGACTGTTTCTCTCCCTCGATGTGATCTCTCTCTCCTACAAGCTTTGATGTGATCTCTCTCTCCCCCTTTGACATCAATTTCCAAGAAGGTTTCTCCTGGAATCCGTCGAATAGGTTTGGTCCTTGAGATCCAGTACAAAGCAGGGAATAAAACTATGATGCTTATAGAGGACAAGATTTATTGAGTGGAGCTGGATCAGAAGAAATATGGAATATGTGGCAAACTGTTTTTCCTGTTGCGAAATCGGTGGCACCGAGTGGCATATTTCGGTACTACCGAAGGGATTCGGTTGGACCGAAAATGGCAATTCGGTGAAACCGAGTTCATCACAGAGAAAAACACTTGTCACCTCAGCTCACTAGTCAGGTAAGATCTCACAAAGATTTGCAATGAATTAGCTAAAGGATTTGCAGGGAATTTGATGCAGAAATATGCAGAACAAAAATCAAAAAGAAAAGGGTAAAAGGTTTCTAGATGAAGTTTTTTTTTGATTGAAAAATAAAGAAACAAATATGCAAGGGACAAATGCAATAACTCAGAAAGGAACACAAGAGAACTTCATCTAGAATTGGGCGGTGACATAGTCACCTATGTTAGAGTATATTGACTTAGGAGTCAAGTTAGAATACTTGATCATAGGTCATACTCATCGTTTAAGCTCAAAATGGGGTTACCATTTTTCGTTTAAGCATTTTGTTGTATTCACATCTTGTTGAGTTGCTTTGACTCATGTCTTGGAGTAAAGTTTCTCAAAGATGGAATAACATACCTTGGGTGGTGATGTAGTTCTTGCTCATGTAGTTGAACTTGTGTGGGTGCTCAAGGTTGATGTAGTTCATCAAGAGTTGGGAGCACCACTTGGAGTTTGAGTTCATCTACCTACATGGGTTAGTTCTTGCAAGGAAGAGCACTTGTGTATCCAAAAATGACAATCATGAAGCTTAATCATAGAGTTTGTCAAAGGATATGTTTCATGGTTTTGTGCTTCCTTGTCTTTAACCACTATTGTGTAGAGTCTTGGTGATGTAGAGATCGCTCAGGATATGAGTGAGTTGCAATCTCATGGAATTAGATTCAACCAAGCACCTCCATGGGTTAGACAACATGCAAGGTACAAATGTATCCAAGACATAAGATAGTTATCATGAGAGATATATCATGGATTAGTCATAAGCTCATGTCTTGCATGTATCCCATGGAGTTTCTACTCCAAGTTCGAAGCATCAATGATGTTCAATTCTCCTCTCAACCTGCAAAACGCTTTCTCATCAAGTGGTTTAGTAAATATATCCGCTAATTGCTTGTCGGTGCGAACATGCTTAAGATTGATGTCACCCTTAGCAACATGATCTCGAATGAAATGATGACGAACTTCAATATGCTTAGTTCGAGAATGTTGTACAGGATTATGACCAATTTTGATAGCACTTTCATTGTCACAAAGCAGTGGAACATGTTTCACATAAATCCCATAATCTTTAAGAGTTTGAGTCATCCAAAGTAATTGAGCGCAACATGAACCAGCGGCAATGTATTCAGCTTCGGCGGTGGATAAGGATACCGAGTTTTGTTTCTTGGAAGACCAAGACACAAGAGATCTACCAAGAAATTGACAAGTACCCAAAGTGGACTTTCTATCAACCTTGTCTCCGGCATAATCCGAGACGGAATAGCCAACAAGATCAAAAGAAGACCTCTTAGGATACCAAATGCCAAAATTTGGTGTATGGATTAAATATCTCACTATCCTTTTCACAGCCTTAAGATGACAATCTTTAGGAGCAGCTTGATATCGTGCACACATGCATACACTTAGCATAATATCGGGACGTGAAGCACATAGGTATAACAATGAACCAATCATAGAGCGATAAACCTTTTGATCAACTGGTTCACCATCTTTGGTTAAATCATTATGTCCACTAGTAGGCATGGGTGTAGACATACCTTTGCATTCTTGCACATTGAACTTCTTGAATAAGTCCTTGGTGTACTTTGTTTCAGAGACAATTGTACCTTCCTTAGTTTGCTTGATTTGCAACCCGAGAAAGAATTTGAGTTCACTCATCATAGACATCTCAAACTTTTCTAACATTAGCTTTCCAAACTTTTCACTAAAGAGAGGGTTAGTTGAACCAAATATGATATCATCAACATAAATTTGGCATACAAATAGTTCTCCATTAACCCTTTTAGTAAAAATAGTAGAATCAATTTTACCAATTTCAAAACCACTTGTAGTAAGGAACTTGGTCAAGCATTTATACCATGCTCTAGGAGCTTGTTTAAGACCATAAAGATCTTTGTGAAGTTTGTAAACATGATTTGGTTTCTTGGGATTGATAAAGCCGGGAGGTTGTTTGACATAAACTTCCTCCTCTATTTCACCATTTAGAAAAGCACTTTTAATGTCCATTTGGTACAAGGTGATATTATGGTGATTAGCATAGGCAAGTAAGATGCGAATGGACTCAAGTCTAGCAACGGGAGCATACGTCTCACCATATTCCATACCTTCGACTTGTGTGTATCCTTGGGCGACGAGACGTGCTTTGTTGCGAACCACTTGTCCATCTTCATCTTGCTTGTTGCGAAACACCCATTTGGTACCAATGATGTTGTGGTTGTTGTCGGGCTTCTCAACCAATGTCCAAACTTGGTTTCTCTCAAAATTATGTAGCTCTTCATGCATAGCGTTTATCCAATTCGGATCTTCCAATGCTTCTTCAACCTTCATTGGTTCAATGCTAGAGATGAATGAATAGTTTTCACAAAAGTTAGCTAAACGAGTTTTTGAGCGAGTGATTCTCCCGGTTTGTATATCATTGAGGATTTGCTCGATGGGATGATCTTTGGCAATTCTTGCTCGAACTCGTGAGAGCTTTTGCTTGGGTCTTCATTGAACATCTTCTTCATCTTGTTCTTCTTATTGGCCTTCTTCATTGTTGACGTCGTCGTTCTCTTGTCGTGGTGGAGAAGGAGGTTGTTGATGTTCGTCTTGACGTATTTCCTCGTTTTCTTCATCTTGATGTGTCCCACTTGTGGATGCTTCCGTGTCGATTCTTGGTTCACCTTGTTGTGAAGTAGAAGCTTCCACTTGGATGGATGAAGTACTCTCCTTCACCTCCGTTGGACGAATTTTGCCAATGGACAAGTCTTGAATTGCTTCTGAAGGGTCTTTGTCTCCTACATCAATTGGCAATTGCTCTACTTGCGAGCCATTAGATTCATCAAACTTCACATCTACCGTCTCTTCAACCTTTCGGGTGAAATTGTTGTAGACACGGTAAGTGTGAGAGTTTGAGCCATAACCAAGTAGAAAACCTTCATGAGATTTAGGAGCAAACTTTGAACGACGATGCTTATCAAGAATGTAGCACTTTGAGCCGAATACTCGAAAGTATCCAACTTGAGGCTTGTTACCGGTGAGGAGCTCATATGCCGTCTTGCCGAGTAGCTTGTGAAGATATAAGCGATTTGTTGCGTGACAAGCTGTCTCAACCGCTTCTGCCCAAAAGTGCTTTGGCGTCTTGTATTCATCAAGCATCGTTCTTGCCATTTCGATGAGCGTCCGGTTCTTCCTCTCAACAACTCCATTTTGTTGAGGTGTGTACGTAGCCGAGAACTCGTGTGAAATCCCTTCTTCGTCAAGAAAGGTGTCCACATTTGCGTTCTTGAATTCCGTTCTGTTGTCACTCCGAACTTTCTTGATCTTCACATCAAAATGATTTTGGGCTTTCCTAGCGAAGTTTCTGAAGATCTTCTGGACCTGTGACTTGTCATTAAGAAAGAACACCCACGTAAATCTTGAAAAATCATCAACTATAACTAGACCAAAAGAATTTCCACCGAGACTCTTGTAGGCGTTGGGACCAAAAAGATCCATGTGAAGTAGCTCAAGTGGCCTCCTTGTGGTCATGATGTTCTTCACGGGATGTCTTCCTCCAACCTGTTTACCTGCTTGACAAGCACTGCAAAGTCTATCCTTATCAAATATGACATCGTTAACTCCAAGGATATGATTTCCTTTAATAAGCTTGTCAAGGTTTCTCATGCCAACGTGACCTAGTCGTCTATGCCACAACCAACCTTTTGAGGATTTAGCAACAAAGCAAGTTTTAGGTTGTGCCTTTTTAGAGAAATCGACAATGTAAAGATCACCTCTACGCATACCCGTAAAGACCATTTTATGATTGTCTCGACGAAATACTTGGCAATCTACCTCAGTAAATAGGACATTCAAACCGAAATCAGCAAGTCCAGATACTGAAAGTAAGTTGTAGCCAAGAGACTCAACGAGCATGACATTTTGAATGGAACTATCATGTGAGATGGCCACCTTACCAAGGCCAACCACTTTACCCTTTGAATTATCACCAAAGGTGACATATTTTCGAGGGCCGTTGTTTTCAGCAAGCTCACGAAACATCTCTTCATCTCCGGTCATATGATCAGTACATCCACTGTCAAGAACCCATTCCTTTCCTCCTGATTCATATCCCCGAAGATTTTCCATAAGACCAAAATGTCTCATTGCATCATCAAGATCGAAGTCACTGTCATCCTCATCGTAATATTCATGTTCATCATGATCTTGTGATTCATCATTTCCTAGAGAGGGTAATTCATTAGATAAATGATCAAAGTGGTTAATTTTATGAATTCTTATAGCTTTGAAAATGATATCATTAATGATTCCAACATCTCCTTTAGCATGCTTAAGATTGGCAAGTTCAAGAAGACGTTTACCAAAACTAGGATCACTAGAGTTCATCTTACTCAAGGCAATAGATTTATGGAGAATTTCATCCAAAGTTTTCAAGGAATGATTGGGAAACCGTTCCTCAAGAAATTTCCATATAGTATAGGCGCAATTTTGAGTAGGCAAACTAGCAATCAAATTTTTGGGCAATCCTCTAATGATGAGCTCAATAGTTCTAAGATTGCGAATCATGTCAATATCTTCATCTAGGGTAGGATGCAAGGGATCAATATGGGGTGCACAAGGGCTAGCAATGTACTTGTTCAAATGGTATTGATTGAAGATTACAAACATCTCATTTTTCCACTCATGAAAATACTCTCCCTCAAGAATAGGCACTCTATGTCTAAGACTCCCTAATGTAGACACATCCATCTTCCTCCAATGGTGATTAGACCAAAGCAATGGAGACCAAGGCTCTGATACCACTTGTAGGATCTAGAAGTAGATGTGTCTAGAGGGGGGTGATTAGACACATAATGCTCAAGTTGCAATTTTTAACCTTTTTCGGTTTAAGTGGAGTTTTAGGCACAATTTCAACACACACGATACATATCAAGCAAGCATACAAAGAGTATATGAGCAGCGGAATGTAAAGCATGCAACTTGCAAGAATGTAATGGGAAGGGTTTGGAGAGATCAAACGCAATTAGAGACACGGATGTTTTTCCCGTGGTTCGGATAGGTGGTGCTATCCTACATCCACGTTGATGGAGACTTCAACCCACGAAGGGTAGCGGTTGCGCGAGTCCACACAGGGCTCCACCCAAGGGTAACGGTTGCGCGAGTCCACACAGGGCTCCACCCACGAAGGGTCCACGAAGAAGCAACCACCCACAAAGGGTCCACGAAGAAGCAACCTTGCCTATCCCACCATGGCCATCGCCCACACAGGACTTGCCTCACTAGCGGTAGATCTTCACGAAGTAGGCAATCTACTTGCCCTTACAAACTCCTTGGTTCAACTCCACAATCTTGTCGGAGGCTCCCAAGTGACACCTAGCCAATCTAGGAGACACCACTCTCCAAGAAGTAACAAATGGTGTGTAGGTAATGAACTCCTTGCTCTTGTGCTTCAAATGATAGTCTCCCAAACACTCAACTCTCTCTCATAGGATTTGGATTTGGTGGAAAGAAGATTTGAGTGGAAAGCAACTTGGGAAGGCTAGAGATCAAGATTCATATGGTAGGAATGGAATATCTTGGTATCAACACATGAGTAGGTGGTTCTCTCTCAGAACATATGAGTTGGAATGGTGTGTGTGTTCTGATGGCTCTCTCACCGAATGAGAAGAAGGTGGAGGGGTATATATAGCCTCCACACAAAATCCAACCGTTACACACAATTTTCCAATCTCGGTGGGACCGAATCAATAAACTCGGTCGGACCGAAACTATAAACCTAGTGACCGTTAGAGATTTCGGTGGGACCGACTGGATCAACTCGGTGGGAACGATGTGCTAGGGTTAGGGTAAATCCAAAACTCGGTTTGACCGATTACTCAAACTCGGTGGGACCGATTTGGGTAATAAGTGAAACTGAGATTTGGCCAAGCAAACTCGATGGAACCGATTGCATATCTCGGTGGGACCGAGAATATTGCAATGGGTAGCAGAGAGTTTGCAAGCCCATCTCGGTGAGACCGAGATCCCATCGGTGGGACCAAACTGATTAGGGTTTGGCAGTGGCTTATGACAAGTGAAACTCGGTGGCGCCGGATAGGAAGAATCGGTAGGACCGAGTTTGGCTTAGGGTTTAGGTCATATGTGGAAGTGGGAAAGTAGCTGAGGATTTTGGAGCGTATCATTAAGCACATGAAGCAAGAGGCTCATTAAGCAACACCTCATCCCTCCTTGATAGTATTGGCTTTTCCTAAAGACTCAATGTGATCTTGGATCACTAAAATATAAAATGAAGAGTCTTGAGCTTGAAGCTTTAGCCAATCCTTTGTCCTTAGCATCTTGAAGGAGTTCCCACAACCTTTAGTCCATGCCACTCCATTGTTGAACTTATCTGAAACATGCTAGATCGAAATGTTAGTCCCACAAGAGATATGTTGTCATCAATTATCAAAACCACCTAGGGAGCACTTGTGCTTTCAGCAGGCTTGAGCAAGGAAAATCCTACACTAAAAACTGTTTTTGTGCTACTTCTATTACTTTGGACCCAGACCACTGCCATACTAGCTCAACTCCCAGGCCCATCGACAAATGCACAGCTCAAACACGCAGAGATAAATAATGATGGCGTTCAACAGAGTCCATCACGGATAGCTAAGTTGCCTGGTACCTCACTGCTTGTCATATAGTAGGATAAAATAATTGTATTTCACGTTACTACGAGTGCTCAGTGGGGCAATGTATATAACATGTAGAGTAAAAAAGAGATGCAACAAGTGTACAACCTCTTTGGTGAAGCCATGTTGATCTCAGCATGATTGGGTTGGCCGGTGAGGATGCTCCGGCTGACTTAGTTGTCGGAGGAGGGGAAGAAGATCTTAGGCATCTAGAGATGGAGCCCGAGGTACTGCTCAGCTGTGATGGAGGGTTTCGTCGTTGGAGCAGCTCCGGTGAGTTGTACAATGCCGAGGCTGAAGCAGGACAAGAGAGACAACGAACAACGTTAACCTGAGTGGAATTCTAATAGCATCTCCAATACATGACGTAAAATACATAACCACAAAGTGCTAGATGTAAAATACATCAGCCGCTCATCTCTGAACTTAACTGTCGACACTGAATTTTACCGTCGAAACTGAACTTAACTGTCGAAACTGAACTTAACTGTCAAAACTGAATTTTGCTGTCGAAACTGAATTTTGTTGTCGAAACTGAACACACTAGCTAGGTGAGGCTACACGTCGGTCGACTGACTTTTTCATCTCTGGTCAGTCGATTTTGCAGCCGTTGGATATGAAATCAAGGGCCTGTGGTTCATCTTCAACCTCCACCCCTATCGTGGAGTTGACACGGCAGATGTCCTAGAGCAAGGACTTAGTCGTAGGGCCATCGCACTAGGAAGCTTAAAGGGGTTGATCGGGACAAAGGACACACGAGAGAGTTTTTATACTAGTTCGGGCCCTTACGATGAAGGTAAAAGCCTACGTCTAGTTGGGATTGGTATTGCTGAGGTTTCGATCTCCAAGAGGCTCAACACGCCGGCTTGGTTATCGACTTGGTTGTTTCTTGCCCTAAACCGCCACCGGGTCGTCCCCTTATATACACGGGTTGATGCCTGGTGGCCTACAGAGTCCTGGCCGGCTCATAATCGTGTCCGGCTCGGTGACTTCAATTACATGCCTTCCTTTACAAGTCTTTCCTTACATACGGTGGTTTATAATATCAGGCTTTAAGCCGGCCCCATGCCTTTGGGCCTTCTATACATTTAGTAAACTATCATCTTGATTGTTTATCGAGATTCTTACGTACCCCGCCATTAGGGCTGACCCGGCCCCTCCTAGGCGGGTCATACTGCTAGTAATATCCCCAACATTAGGCCCCAGGTTGACTTTGAACTTTGTTCTCTGTCAATCTTGAATACTTAGGTGGAATCCATCCTCTGTCTGAAAACTTCTGTAACCCGTCGTGACATCATCTTCTAAAAACACAAAAAACCTTCATGGCATCATCTTCCAACGGATCTTTCATTTTTTAATGCCTTTCGAGAATCGAGGCGTCCGTTTATTTGGATAATCATTATTCGGGTCTCCTTGATTTTCGCGCCCGCCTGTTCGCGCACTCCCTTATAAATAGGTACAACTTAGGTCTTTTTCATTCTCCCTCTTCTGTCGTCTTCCTCCTCTCACTGCATCGCTGCCGCTCGAGCTCTGCCGCCGCTGCCGTCGTAGATCTCCTCGTCTTCTCCACCTTAGGCCACTGCATCGACCTGACTTGTCCAGAGAAACACGACGAACCTTTGCAGCAAATCCACACTCATAAGTCTCGCCTTCTCAAACTTTTTAGATCTGCATTAGGGCTTTGCGAGTTCGTCGGTGTTCTTCGTCGTTCTTCATGAACTTTCCTAGTAGTTCTTCCTCCGCAGCCTCTAGGGATCTAAAAAGGAAATATAACACACGCAGTAGTTGCTTGGCGTCCATTTTTGATAGCCGTAGATCCCTTTTTTCTGTATAGATGCTTCGTTATAGCTGATGAACCCATCTGTACTAGATATTTAGGTCTAGAATATTCTTCTTTTCAGAACAGCCATTTGATCCAAAATAATAACGACAGCTTGGTAAAACTTGTTTATACCAACACTTAGTTGAATCTGCTTTCTGAGAAAATCTGTAGTCATGGCGGCTTACCGCTCCGGCTTTCTTTTCCCCATATATCATTAGCCCTTAGTTAAACCGCCATTACTTGTTTTATATCTGACCATAAACTGAACCGGCATGTTGTTATTTCTTTTGCAGTTCTTTGCACATCATGCCGTCAAAGACACCCACCATCTGTAACTGGGTCCCCTCATCCATAACTGAGGAACGGTTAAAAGAGTTCTTCCTCATTGGGTTTCTGCCTTCAAAAAATGGCATGTCCTATCATGCTCCTGACCCGGAGGAAGAACGCCCCAACCCAAAAGACAGAGAAGTGATTGTCTTCACTGACCACATGAACCGTGGCTTCTCACCGCCCGGTTCAAAATTCTTCAGAGAGGTCCTTCATTTTTTCAAACTCCATCCCCAGGACCTTGGACCCAATTCCATCTCTAACATTTGTAACTTCCAAGTACTCTGTGAGGTGTATCTTCAGCAATAGCTGACCGTAGAGCTGTTTAGGGAGTACTTTTATCTGAACCGACAGAACGAATGCACCAACGGTCCTAGCTTAGAACTTGGAGGCATCTCAATTCAGCGCTGTCAGGGTGCTGTCTTCCCTCTCATCGTCTTACCAAGTCACCCAAAAGACTGGAACCAAACTTGGTTTTATTGTCAGGATATTTCTCCGGCAAATGAGAAGCCGCTGCCGGGTTACCGCCCCGGTCGTCTTGACTCCAAGTTCACCCTTCCGGATAAGCTCACCGTTGCTGAATGCAAGAGGCTACTTCCATCCATCAGAAGAATCAACACTTTGTTGGGCAATGGTTTAACCGGAGTAGATCTGACCCGCTGCTGGATCTCATGGCGGGTTATTCCATTAAGCCGTCGATCCAAACTGATGTATGAATATGGCGGAAGCCCGGAGGACTCTCTTCGTCACAGCCCAGTTGAACTCACCGAAGAAGACATTGTTTCAATGTCAACCCTTTTGGTGAATGGGAAATATGAAGACTGCAGCATTGTTGGGTTAAATCCCTTCTGCAAGCTTAACCCAGTACCAGAAGTAAGTATATTCTGATCTCTTTTCCTTTGTGTTTTGCCCAACTATTATTGCTTTAGCACTGATCTTTCTTCCTGTCTTTGCAGGCCAATTCTGACTTTTGTAAAGTCAAATATGATCACGAGGTTGCTAAGAAGGCGAAAGCCGCTGCCATGACCACCAAAAAGTCGACTCGGAAGTCGAAGAAGAAAAAGAAAACCACTACTGAAGATTTAATGAAACTTGATGATACGTCTGACTCATAGGTAGCCCTTGATTCACTTGGCCAATTTTTTAACAATCTTATTGACACTGATCCTCACCAGAATGACACTAGGGCCAGTCAGGCCGGGGAAGCAGAGGTAACTATCATTTCCTCCGACTCAGAGCCCTTACCAAGACACAGAGTTCGACGAGTGATCCGTAAAGTAAGGTTTTCTAACCCCTTAGCTCACTTGGATCCCAACTTTCATTTGAAAAACAGCAACGTGAAAGCCGCCGTGAAGCTGGGATTGAAGACGAACCGGCTGTCGTCCTTCAACAGACCCCTCGGAAACGTCCGAACGAGGTTTACTTATTGCTATCTTTAACTTGCTTTAATGAATCCTGCTCCTCATATTTCTTTTAACTCTTTTCTTTTATTCTTTCAGGAGGTGCCTCGTTCCTCAGGTGACTCATCTCAAACACAATTCTCATCTTTCAAGACTGCACCTGGGTAATCAGAAATCCTCTTTTCTTTCGGGTCGCTCAATTGTATCTTGATGCTAACAATCCTGCAATATATATTTTTCTTAGCGACCAGGCTAAATCCAAGAAGGCGAAGGCAGCAAAACCGGCGGAAGACCCGCCAGTGCTAGCATCTGACCCGGCTAGGCCGCCTTCTCCATTAACTGATGCCCCAGAAGACCCGCCTATTGTTAATGAAGCAAATCCTCCGGAGCCGTCTCCTGACGACGCCACTATAAATCCTTCTACAGCTGGACCGTCAAGCTCAACCGACCCGCCGTCTCCACGTGCTCAAGATGTTCAAATTACTGGGAGCCGCTTTGTTGAGCCGGGGAACCCAATGGTGTTGGCTTGGTGCACAGCTAAGCAAGAAGCATTGGAGAGGCAGAAGGTTTGCTTTGATGTTGCCAACTATGACCGTCTTAATGCCAGTGATATCTTATCCGGCTATCTCAGTCATGTACACTCCAGTCGTGAGTCTGAGATCGAGATGGTCAAGCAGCTTTAGTTGAAGTATGAGTTATGTTGTTTCCGGTTTACCAATATTCCTTCAGCCCCCAACTCTTCAGATTATGAGAGAAACGGAATAACCTGTAGACTTAAAATATAGTCCGAGACTTTTACCTCTGAATCTTTGCCTGGTATCGATAGAACAAAACTTCACCCATAGTCCCCAAGGACCGGTTTGTTTTGATCATTAATGAATCGGTACTTTAGAATTTAAAACCATCTGCAAAGTACTTAACACTCCGGTTTAACCTTGATAAACTTGTTGAACTGCGTACATTAGCCCCCAAGTTCCAAGTGATGTTACTTTGTAAAGGACTTGGGACTTCAAATATGTTGGTAGAGTCGTAAGAATTTGATTTGGCATACATTAGCCCCCAAGTGTCAAGTGGTTTATTAGTAAAGTACTTGGGACTTGAATCTTGAATTTAAATACTGGAATTTGAAACCAAGTCTTGACTAATCTAAACGTTTCACAGAATGCATTGTCTGAATTGAATTCTCAATTATCGGACGCAAAGACCCGGCTAGAAAGTCAAGAGTCTGAAATCAAATCTTCCACTTCCAAACTGCAAATGAGCCTTTCTGTAAAGGAAAATTTGAAGACCAGCTTTGCTACCAAGGAGAAGGCTTGGGAAAATGAGAAAACACTCCTGACCCGTCGAGCTGAGACAGCCGAAACAGCTTTGAAAGAAATTTCAACAGAGCTGAACAGTTTGAAGGGCCGGGTGTCTCAGATGGTTGCTGCTATCTTTGGTAATCTGCCTTAGTGGAGTTGACCTTTCGTATAATTTTTGTCAAACCGGAATATGATCCGCCAACTTACTCTGTTAAAAAATATATGCAGGTTCGCGAAGTAAAAATCTGAGCCAAGACCCGTTGATTAAACTGAAGGCAGTATACACCTTGGTTGAACAATTGTACATTGGTGCACAACGGGCTCTGGCCGCTATCTCTCCTGCAAATCAAGGACCCAACCGGCTTAGCGATGTCCTGAAGAAGCTGTCCATCCTTCCTGCTAGGTTCCAAGAAGTAAAACGCTCCTGCGCGCGAGCCGGAGCTTTGACTACCCTAAGTCTCTCCAAGGCTTGGGTGCCAGACCTAGACCCGGCGGACGTAGCCAGAGGTTACCCTACTGTGAAGGAGGACGGGTCTCCATTTGATCAGGATGATTTCATAGCGTGTGTACGTGAAGTCCGGCCTCAGGCGACTAGTCTTGGAGATGACACCAATGTTGACAAGTACCAGCCAGGTTTTGATAGTGAAAATAAGAAGATGGCCACTCCTTCATACAAAGCAGCAGATCTGATCCCACCTGAGAGAAGATACCTTTGCCCCGGAAATTGACCCGGTCGGCCTAATTGACGACGAAGCCGAATTTGTCGCCATGAACGGCTTTGATTGGTCAAAATCCAACTTTCAGCAAATAGAAGGTGGTGAACTGGAGAGGGATGGACGATGATCATCTTCATAGGCTTATAAAGCCTTGTAATAACTTTAGTTGCTAAAACACCGCATGTTTGCTTATGCCGTCGTGCATAAAAATACTTCTATGTGAATCTGCTTCCAGATGTCAACGTATGCATCGTTTAATGTTTGTATCTGCGATATTTGAACTCTGTTTCTTGTCCTTGTTGATCCTTATGTCGCCGGGTTTAATAATCCGGGTGGTGAACTTTGGATCCTTGAGCCATCGGCTTGAATAACCCGGGCGGCTGTGTTGTTCAATAATTGAGCCGGTGAAGAAAACCAGGCTATCTTATTTGTAATATTGAAACAACAAAAGCTAAAAGGCAAGCAACAGATAATAAACATAATTTTAACTCTGTATTCAAAAAGCTGGGGGTTTCTGATTCGAATACGATCAGTAAACCGGACCAAAGGGGTTAAGCTAAGGTTCGAATACGACCATATAGCCCCCAGTGGCTTTGGCGTTGCGCCGATCAAGACGGTACCGACAGCTATGTTCTCTTTGGTTCGAATACGACCTATGTTTGAACAGGAAGCCCCCAAATGACCTTGAGAGGTTTTTAACGACCCTGATTCAAATACGATCCAAGTCGGACTCAAAAGGGGTTAAGCTATGATTCGGATATGATCAAGAAGCCCCCCAAGTGAGTTTGGCCTTGAGCTGATCAAGAGGGTTACGACAGCTATGTTCTCTTTGGTTCGAATACGACCTATGTTTGAACAGGAAGCCCCCAAGTGACCTTGAGATTTGTAGCTAGATTCGGATATGATCATAAGCCGGACCAAAAAGGTTAAACTTGATTCAAATATGATCAGCTCCTTAATAGTCATTTGTTAGTAAGAAATAATAAAGATGTATAATCTGTGAAAAGAAAAGAGACCGATGGTCTTACTTTATTGCTTATCATAGTATATACAACGTGAACGTCTGTACATGTTGAGAGTCGGTGACTCAGGTGTAATATGGCCGAAGTTGAGCAATGTTCCATGGCCGGCGGGTCTCCTCTTCCGACTTACGTGAGTCTGCATGCTCTCGAACGTCAATGAGGTAGTATGACCCATTGTTTAAATTTTTACTGACCACAAAAGGTCATTCCCAAGGTGGGGATAACTTGTGTGCATCTGAAAGATCCTGGATGAGCCGGAGCACCAAGTCGCCTTCCTGAAAAGTCCTGGACTTAACCCGGCGGCTGTGATAATGACGTAGGTCCTGCTGATAAATTGCTGACCGCGCCGCTGCTAAATCTCTTTCTTCATCCAATAAGTCAAGCGCATCCTGTCTGGATTTTTCATTTTTAGCTTCAACATAAGCCGCCACACGGGGCGAGTCATGATGGATGTCACTAGGCAACACTGCTTCTGCTCCATAAACCATGAAGAAGGGTGTGTAACCCGTAGACCTGTTGGGCGTAGTATTGATGCTCCATAACACTGAGGGTAACTCCTCTACCCAACAACCCGGCGTCCGCTATAAAGGAACCATAAGCCGGGGTTTTAGCCCTTTCAGAATTTCCTGATTGGCTCTCTCAGCTTGACCATTGGATTGAGGATGAGCCACAGAAGAAACATCAAGGCGGATGTGCTCTCGCTGACAAAACTCTTCCATAGCCCCCTGAGACAGATTAGTGCCATTGTCTGTGATAATGCTGTGTGGAAAACCGAAACGGAATATTACTTTTTTCATGAACTGAACCGTCGTGGCTGCATCACACTTACTCACACGCTCTGCCTCAACCCACTTAGTAAACTTATCAACTGCCACTAAGAGATGTGTCTTTTTATCCTTAGACCTTTTGAAAGGTCCCACCATGTCAATCCCCCAAACCGCAAACGGCCAAGTGATTGGAATCATCCAGAGCTCTTGAGCCGGCACATGCGCTCGTCGTGCAAATTTTTGACATCCATCACATCTACTGACCAGATCTTCTGCATCAGCGTGAGCCGCCAACCAGTAAAAACCGTGACGAAACGCCTTGGCCACTAAAGATTTTGACCCGGCATGATGACCGCAATCGCCTTCATGGATCTCACAAAGGATTTCTTGACCTTCTTCGGGGGAAACACATCGCTGAAACGTTCCGGAAACACTGCGACGAAATAACTCTCCATCCGAAATCGTCATGGATTTAGATCGCCGGGTTATCTGCCAAGCCAGGGTCTCATCTGCTGGCAACTCTCCCCGGGTCATGTAAGCCAAGAACAGCACCGTCCAATCTGGGATGACATGAAGAGCCGCTACCAACTGCGCCTCTGGGTCAGGAACAGCTAAATCTTCTTCTGTGGGCAACTTGACAGAGGGGTTATGCAAAACATCCAAAAAGGTGTTGGGTGGCACCGGCTTACGCTGAGACCCTAGCTGGCTTAAAGATTCAGCTGCTTCATTCTTTCGACGGTCAATGTGTTCCACCTGATAACCTTTAAAATATCCTGCAACAGCATCGACCTCTCGGCGATAAGCCGCCATGAGAGGGTCTTTGGAATCCCACTTGCCAGATACCTGTTGAGCCACTAGATCTGAGTCACCAAGACATCTAATCAGGCTCAAGCTCATCTCCTTTACCACTCGCAGACCATGGAGTAAGGCTTCATACTCTGTTGCGTTGTTAGTGCATGGAAACATCAATCGTAACACATAACAAAATTTATCACCTCATGGCGAAGTTAATACGACTCCAGCCCCCGAGCCTTCCAATTGCCTGGATCCATCAAAATGAATAGTCCAATATGTGTTGTCCGGCTTCTCTTCCGACATCTGCATCTCTGTCCAGTCATTGATGAAGTCAACCAGGGCTTGAGACTTAATTGCAGTACGTGGAACATACTTCAACCCATGAGATCCAAGCTCAATTGCCCACTTGGCGACTCGCCCTGTGGCTTCTCTATTTTGAATAATGTCTCCCAAAGGAGCAGAGCTAACCACAGTGATTGGATGTCCCTGAAAGTAATGCTTAAGCTTTCGGCTTGCCATGAATACCCCATAAATAAGCTTCTGCCAATGTGGATATCGTTGCTTAGACTCAATTAGCACTTCACTGACATAATAAACCGGCCGCTGAACCGGATGCTCTTTGCCAGCCTCCTTGCGCTCTACCACCATAGCCACACTAACCGCCCGTGAGTTGGCAGCTACGTATAACAATAGCGGCTCTTTCTCAATTGGAGCAGCCAGGACCGGCGGCTCAGCCAGTTGTGCCTTCAGATCCTCAAAAGCAGCGTTCGCAGCATCGCTCCAAATAAAAACATCCGTTTTCTTCATCAACTGATACAGAGGCATAGCCTTTCCCCTAACCGGCTTATGAACCGGCTCAAAGTAGCCACACGACCCGCCAGTCGCTGAACATCATTGACGCAGGTTGGTTTGGCTAGAGATGTAATTGCCTTGATTTTTTCCGGGTTAGCTTCAATACCTCGGTTAGACACCAAAAAACCCAAGAGCTTGCCGGCTGGCACCCCAAAAACACACTTGGTTGGGTTAAGCATCATCTTGTAAACCCGAAGATTATCAAAAGTCTCTTTCAGGTCTGTGACCAAGGTTTCCTCTTCCCTGGATTTCACCACTATATCATCCACATAGGCATGAACATTGCACCCAATTTGATCGTGAAGACAATTCTGCACACACCGCTGGTAAGTCGCCTGGGCACTTTTAAGCCCAAAAGGCATAGACACATAGCAGAAAGCCCCAAAAGGACTTATAAAAGTTGTCTTCTCTTGATCCTTGACTGCCATCTTAATCTGATGATAACCGGAATAAGAATCTAAGGAACTCAACCGTGCACAACTCGCCGTAGCATCAATGATCTGATCAATACGGGGGAGAGCAAAAGGATCAGCCGGACAAGCCTTGTTCAAATCTGTGTAATCCACACACATACGCCAGGTGCCATTCTTTTTTAGTACAAGCATCGGGTTAGCTAACCATTCTGGGTGAAAGACCTCCACAATGAACCCGGCTGCCAAGAGCAGGGCCACCTCTTCTCCGATGGCCTTGCGCCTTTCTTCATTGAACCGTCAGAGAAACTGTCTGATAGGTTTGAACTTTGGATCGATATTAAGAGTGTGCTCAACGAGTTCCCTCGGGACACCCGGCATGTCTGAAGGTTTCCATGCAAAGATGTCCCGGTTCTAACGGATGAACTCGATGAGCGCGCTTTCCTATTTTGGATCCAAGTTTGTGCTGATGATGAACTGTTTAGATGAATCGCCAGGCACAAAGTCAACCATCTTAGTGTCATCAGCTGATTTGAATTTTAACTCCGGCTCATGCTCTGTTGTTGGTTTCTTTAATGATGTCATGTCCGTTGGGTCAACATGATCCTTGTAGAATTTCAACTCCTCTGTTGCACAAACAGATTCAACATAGGCCGCATCACCTTCTTCACATTCCAAGGCTATCTTCCAGCTCCCATGGACTGTAATGGTGCCCTTGTGACCCGGCATCTTGAGCTGCAAATATATGTAACACGGCCGAGCCATGAACTTGGCATAAGCCGGCCGCCCAAACAGAGCATGATATGGGCTTTTGATCTTAACCACTTCAAAGGTTAATTTTTCTGCTCTGGAGTCATACTCATCCCCAAAGGCTACTTCTAGCTCGATCTTACCAACTGGGTATGCCGACTTACTAGGTACCACACCATGAAAAACAGTGTTGGATTGTTTAAGATTTTTATCCGTCAATCCCATCCGGCGGAACGTCTCATAGTAGAGGATGTTGATGCTGCTGCCTCCATCCATGAGCACCTTAGTAAACTTGTACCCACCAACCTGAGGTGCTACCACCAAAGCCAAGTGACCCGGATTATCAACCTGGGGCGGGTGATCCTCTCTGCTCCACACAATAGGCTGCTCTGACCAACGTAAATAACGTGGAATTGCCGGCTCAACGGCATTGACGGCCCTCTTGTGGAGTTACCGGTCCCTCTTGCATAAACTGGTAGTAAAGACATGATACTGTCCGCTACTCAACTGCTTCGGGTTGCTTTGATAGCCAGATTGCTGCTGCTGCTGATTCCCTTGGCCATGTTGCTGATTATATCCTCCTTGGTGACCAGGATAACCCTGACCATGAAAACCTCCTCCGCTTGAACCGGCGCCCGGGCCTTGAAAGCCGCCTCCACCTAAGCCGCCGCCTGGGCCATGACCCCCATCAAATGCATTTGAATTTTTAAATGCCTTCATGATCGTGCAATACTTCCACAAGTGGGTGGCTAGTTTCTCCCGGGTGCCGTGTTTTGGACAAGGTTCATTCAACAACTGCTTAAGGGTGGGGCCTGACACGACCGATCGAGGGGGTTGCCTGCCCTTGAGCCGCTGATTACCACCCTGCGCATTAGTATTAGCAACAAACTCATCAGCCTTACGTTTATTACCTCCTTGATTCGCCGGGTTATGCTGGTGACCCTTTCCATTGCCGTTCTTATTTCCCTTCGTTGCCTTTTCTTCATCAGACACCGGGTCCTTGGTGGTATCAGAATCAGCATACTTGACAAGAGCTGCCATCAACGTCCCCATGTCATTGCAGTCACGTTTAAGCCACCCCAACTTCTGCTTCAGAGGTTCAAAGCGGCAATTTTTGTCCAACATCAAAACTGCTGAGCCGGCATTCATCTTATCAGATGAATGTATTATCTCCTGACCTGGCGCACCCAATGGGTTGTAGATTCTCCATCCTCTTGCTTGCAATTGGTCAGGTCCACAATCGACATTGGCTGCTTACACGTGTCCTTCAAGTTCAGGATGAACCGTTCTTTCAACTCTGCCCATGAGCCGATAGAATTGGGTGGCAATCCCTTCAACCAGGTCCGAGCCGTTCCATCCAACATCACAGTAAAATACTTGGCCATTGCAGCATCGCTAACCTCCAATAGCTCCATAGCCATCTCATAACTCTAAATCCAAGCCCCCGGCTGTAGGTCAGGTGTGTAATTAGGCACCTTACGAGGCCCCTTGAAATCCTTGGGCAACCGCTCATTGCGTATGGCTGGGACCAGGCAAGGTACGCCTCCGGTTCTTGTGGCCACTCCTGCCTCAACCGAGGTTGCTGGATAAGCCAGAAAGGTTTGGTGAGCCACCTGCTCTGCTGCTATCTGAGCCGCCCGTTCCGCCTCTTGACGAATCCTCTCCTGATTCGCCAAGTTAAGGGCTCCAGCCCGCACCGGCTCATGCCTATATGGCCGGTTGTGGCGTTGAGCATTACTTGACATCTCTGCGGACTCCATGTGCCTACTATAACTCGGGCTCCGGCTTGGGCGAGGAGTTGAATGAATCCTGTCTCGACTGTAGGAGTATGCATCCTGCTGGGCCAAAGCTATCTGAAGTAGCTCTCTTACCCTCTGGGTTTCAATTGTTGTTGGCGAGTCGCCTTCCATTGAGAGAGCTGCCAAACGAGCCGACGTTGCGATGAGATTCTCCATAGGGTTGGAGAAGTGACCCGGAGGTGTTGATACATACCGATGAGGAGCTGTATTCATGCGAGGCGGCTCCATGGTACGTGGCTGAACTGGTGCACCGGGTGTCGTGACCCGGTTTGCCTCCCGCGGGTTGCTCCCCCAGTTCCGGGTGTATGGAAAAGGTTCCTTGGATCCAGCGTTAGAGGCAGATGCGACCGAGTTTTCTGATGCCTCCTCCTCATGACCTCGTTTGACGCATTAAGATCCACCAAGAGCCGGAAAGTTTCTGCTTGAAGCTGCTGAGCACGAGCATCTAGAGCTGCCCATTCTGCTACCATCCGGGTTTCCTCCGCGGCTAGATTTTCTTTAGCTTGCACCATCTCCTCCCGCAGGCATGCCACTTCTGCATCATGCCGGGCTTTATCCGCCGGTTCTACCACAACGGTTAACAGAGTCGTCAGTTTATCCATGTGGTCCATTAGAACCTGAGCCGGGGGGCGCGCGGGGTCTCTTGACCCGGCTGCTGCCGACCCAGTAGCTGCTGCTGCCGCTGCGGTGGAGTTCTGCCCGGGCTGCGTCCCTGCCATGAAGACTCCGGCCCAATTTGGCGGCTCAAGGGGGTCCGGAATACTGCTGCCATCGGAACAGCCCCCGAGCATGCCGTCTTGCAGTTGGTACAACGAGTCCGTCTCACCTGTTGATGATGCAGTATCAGAGCAGACGGCCGTCTCCCCGCCTTCCATCGATCCTTCGAGTATTCACTGCCATGGATGCAGCCTACGAAGGCATGTTTCATGACAGATTGAACATGGGCGGACCCGGCGCGCTGAGCCGTTTCGATGAGGTTGGTGTGGACGTCCGGCTCAGGGCCTGATTCGCTGATCCGGCCGATGAAGACGTGAATTCCGTCGAAGGGGACTCGGTACCCGTACTCAATCGAGCCGGCCTCGGGGCCCCAGCCTTCGTCGTCGATGTATAGTTTACCGCGACGACTCTTGGTCATCCGGCCCATAGCGTATCCCTTGAGCCCTTCGAAGTTGCCCTTCAAGAACTCAAATCCACCGTGTGCTGGCCCCATGGTGGGCGCCAACTGTTGTGGAGTTGATACGGCAGATGTCCTAGAGCAAGGACTTAGTCGTTGGGCCATCGCACTAGGAAGCTTAAAGGGGTTGATCGGGACAAAGGACACACGAGAGAGTTTTTATACTAGTTCGGCCCCTTACGATGAAGGTAAAACCCTACATCTAGTTGGGATTGGTATTGCTAAGGTTTCGATCTCCAAGAGGCTCAACTCGCCGGCTTGGTTATCGACTTGGTTGTTTCTTGCCCTAAATCGCCACCGGGTCGTCCCCTTATATACACGGGTTGACGCCTGGTGGCCTACAGAGTCCCGGCCAGCTCATAATCGTGTTCGGCTCGGTGACTTCGATTACATGCCTTCCTTTAGAAGTCTTTCCTTACATACAGCGGTTTATAATATCAGGCTTTAAGCCGGCCCCAGGCCTTTGGGCCTTCTATACATTTAGTAAACTATCATCTTGATTGTTTATCGGGCTTTTTATGTAACCCGCCATTAGGGCTGACCCGGCCCCTCCTGGGCGGGTCATAATGGTAGTAATATCCCCAACAACCCCCCTGAGCCGCCAGCCACCACCGGCCAAACAACAGCCCCCCGCCGCTCGCGGCCGGCGGTGCGCCGCCCCGCCCGCCCCGAAAACACTCCCCACCGCCGGTCCACTGCCGCCCCGGCCATCCCTCTAGCCCCCCCCCCCCGTGCCGAGCTTTTTCTCCGGCGATCCCCACGCCACCGCCCCACCAACACCCCACCAACGCCGGCGACCACCGCCCCCATCCTGAACCCTAAAGATAGATAGTGGGGTACCTCTCCGGCGAGCCCCCCTCCCCGCTGCGGCTGGTTCTTCCTTCACCCCGGCGAGCCCCCCCCCCCCCCACCCCCTGAAAATCGACTGACCCAAAAGTCGATTTAGTCGACTAAAGTTTAGCTAAATCGGAGCAGCATCGCAAGCGAGAGCAGCAGCGCGAGCAAGAGCAATAGCAAGAGCAGACCAGGCAGGGGACCGAGAGCAAGAGCAGAGCAGTAGCGCGAGCGAGAGCTAAAGCAGCAGCTCCTACTGATGTGGACGTCGCCACCGAGGGAGCGACGCCGTGGAGGAAGTGGCCAGCGACGCCGCCATGGATGGAGCCATGCCGTGTCGGCTCGGGACCGAGCGCCGGCAGCACCGTGAGATCTAATCAAGAAGAAAATGCGGCGATTAGTGTACGACCTCTTTGGTGGTGTCGATTAGGCCACAGCTTCATCCGAGGAAATGGTGATGAAGATGCTCTACCGGTGGTGCAGGTGAAGACGGCGGTGTGGGAATGGAGGTGGCGCGAAAGACGAGGGGAACGTCGGGGCAGCTCCTTGGAGGTGGAGGACGGGGTGGCTGAACCGGCGGGACGATGAGATCGACGATGGATCCTCATCCGGTACGGTGGATGAGGGACGTCGAGGTGTTGCTCTGGACGATGTCGTCGGGGAAGAGGCTCCGGCTGGGTGGTAGATGGAGCAGTGTGTGGGGTTTCGTCGCAGGTTTTTGCGGCCTCGGTGTACGAATGGGTGGGCGGATGGGATGGCAGTGGGGAACCATGGCTTAGAGACGCGCTTGTCCGAAATGTGGGGTAAGTTACGAAAGTACCCCCACCAATTTGAGGCGGTTCTTTCGGTTCAGGGGTACCATGGGAATTTTGCGTGTCGGGATTTCACAGGAGGTGGGAGTTTTCACGTGCGTTGTAATTTCGGAATAGCAAGGCGCGGGTTGAGATGGAGGGAGTTGTCGGAGCACAATGAGACAAAGATATATCTTAAATATTTCGGGCTAACAAGCCGCGGGTTGAAGAGGCGGGAGTTTCGCAGCACGATAGACAGAGATGCTAGCTTGAATTTTCAGCATAATAAGGCGCGGCTTGAAATTTCGGAAGAACAAGCTTAACATGTACCCCCAAAAAGACAATTTGCACCTCAACATGCACAACACACACACAAACACCATTTAGACTAGAGTAAGGTACATGTGCATTGCACGCATGAGATTTGGCAACCAAATTATGAATATATACCACATTATAGCATGCAAGATTTGAGTCATATATGCATGATGTAGATGTTCGTTTAATTCTTATAGTTCATTTCATTCAAAATCATCTAGTTTTTATAAGAAAGCTAATCTATTTTAAGATTCATGGAATTGTGCGTCGTAAGACATAAAGTAAAAACAAATAATGGCAAATCATGTAGAAAAACATTTGGGCAATTCTGATACGGAAGATTCTAGAACAAATAAGAAGTGCTTGTGTTTTGATGTTTGTGCATTATGCTTAAGTTCAACCATGGAGTCTTCTAGATTATACATGTGGCGAAATCTGGTGGAATCTAGATGATATCCAACGGCCAGTAGTGCTCAAATTTGCCATCTTTGGACCATCGGATTTGCCTCATCCAATGACCATCTTTCAAAGTTAAAGTTACCCGCACACAATATAAAAAAATATAATATATAATATATATAGGGGTATAGATATAGATATGTGATACGAAAGCCGCCCATCATCTCCAATTAGAATAGTGTGTCCATGCACGGATGCGACATGTCCAAATGATGTCTGCCATCGGTATCTCAAATTCAAATCAGTCTGACCTTGTTCAATGTGTATACATTACAACATACTCGTTTCCAAACCACACTGCGCAGATCTCCGTTATATTCATGCATGCATGGGTTTCAAACATTAGGATCTCTTATTCAAATATTTGAATTCAACTTTACATTGATTATGACCTCACCTATTCTTTTACACCCACATAGTAGTCTTCTCTTTATAATTGTACCACTAACTTTCTCTCGTGCATGCATGCACACACACTACCAGTCGGCATTATCCATCGTACGCATGCAATCTTTTTCTTCAGGTCGGTCTCCCATGAAGGCACACACCCACACACATCCCCCTCTCCATCATATCGGGCATTCTTTATCTCTCACGCATGCATGTGCAAGGATCGATGTTCCTCTATGTATGTGTGTATATAGCTAGGACTTTCATAGTTTTCCACACAAACCGATCAATCGATATATCCAGTGAGGTCTCACCCTCTTTCCCACGTCCACATCGATCAATCTATACCTCTCTATATAGGATTAACATATATAGCTAATACACCCACATTAATTATATATCCAACATCCCCCTCTCATCATCCATGCCATCTACTTCATCTCTCAGACGCGTGCACAATGGCGAAGACAGGGGGCAGTAAGGGCCCTGCCCCCTCCCCCCTAACATCACTATATATCGAGGCTAATATGAATGTGATCATTAGACAATTGCTGCTAAAATGGTTTAAGTTCATGAATTGACCCTCCTTGTAAAGGATTAGCAATGCTTGGCCCCCTAGCTCATTTATTTTTCATGGCTCTGCCACTGCGCGCAACAGCGCACGTGTTCGCCCCCTCTCTCTAAACATCGATCTCGCACTTGTGCATTCCTTCATAGTCTCCCTCCACTCGGCCCCTCGCACCATCTTCTAGCCCCCACCGGATTTTGCCACATGTACAATCTAGCAGACTCCATGGTTGAACTTAAGCATAATGCATAAACCTCAAAACAACAGTGGTTCTCTTTTGTTCTAGAATCTTCCGTATCATAACTGCCCAAACTTTTTTATAGTTGAATTGCCATTATTTGTTTTTACTTTATGCTTTACAACGCACAATTCCATGAATCATAAAATAGATTAAGGGCTTCTTTGATTCAAAGGATTATCAAAGGAATTTTGGAGGATTCTAATCATTAGGAATTTTTCCTATCTTGGTTGTTTGATTCGTAGGATTGTAAACCATAGGAATTTTTCCATATGATTCATTTGCACTAGATTTCATAGGAAACATCCCATCCACCCAAACCTCTTTGAAACAATTCTGCATTTTTTCTATGCACAATCAAACACTCGTACAATCATGTAGGATTCAAGATGACATTCCACTATAATCCCATGTTTTTCCTATTCCCGCGTTCTTAGCTTTTTTATAAAAACTAATTGATTTTGAATGAGATGAACTATAAGAATTAAACGAAGGGCTACATCAGGCATATATGACTCAGAGCTTACATGCTATAGTGTGGTATTTATTCATAATTTGGTTGCAAAATCTGATGCGTGCAATGCACGTGTACCTTACCAGTACTTCGAGTATGTGCAAAACACGTAAATTAGAATACCAATGGCACGCTACACATTGTCTCTCTTACAGTTCATGAAGCCACGTGGCACATGTGGAGGCGTTGTCGCGACCTCCTTGCGTGGATTGATCACAGTGACGTGCTGCTGGTTCCAGAAGAATGTACTCGTCCTCCCTGAGCCATACTGGCGGTACATGCATGAAGTGAAGATGTTCACGCACGCCACGCACGCACTCATTCCCTCGCACGCACACGCAGGTACACAGGCGGACGCAATTTTGTACCAAGATCCACCCCATGTGATAATTTGACACATGTAAAGTCGTTCACTTCATTGATAGTCAATTAATACAGCGCATGCAAATTGAGTGGACGTGAGGGCGGAAGAAAGACATTATTACTCCACTGCACGCATGCGAGTAGTTAAATCGTGGGTTGCTAGTAGTACTTCCATTGGTCTCCTTCGTATTTTGTGCCAATTTTTGACAGTAACATAATATTTACGTATTTGAGCAGTGTAGTACTTGAAATTTATGTTCTGCTAAACTCATCGGGAGCCGTTTTGGGCCTCAAAACCAAAACCATCAATTAATCTTTACCTTGTTCCCATCACATTCGAAAGCCAACTCACACCTACTAGTACGTACCAAACCTGAATGTGTTCCCACTATGCAGGTATTAGTACTAGTGCTAGTACTTAGGTTATAAAAAGGGGAACTACCTAACCAAAAATTACTCTACCTTTCCTCCTCATAAGTGCTTCTTCTTCGTCCGTCATTACCATCGCGGGTGAGCAGAGCTCTAGGTCAAGAACTACTCGTAACAAGGGAGCGGCAACCAAGGCTGCGGAAAAAAAGAGAGGGCTCACCGCCACGTAGAGAACTCGAAAGATCTCTCACGGGAAGGCGATGGCTCCCAGGAGCGCCCTAGCCGCGGAGGTGAACATGCCGAGCCGGCGGAGCTGGAGTTGTTATCCCTCGACGGCATGCCCGATCAGCTCAATAAGCACCTCAATAAGCAGAAGGGGTTCATCCAAGGCTTGATGGAGTTGCTGAAGGAGAGCCTCGACGACATGCCCGCTGAGCTCAATTAGCAGGGGGAGTTGACCGTCGGCTTGGTGATCCTGCTGAAGAAGAGCATTGCCTCGGAGAAGAAGGCGACCGGCGAAATCCTGCGACTTCAGGAGGACAAGGCGAAGCTATGCCACGAGATCGACCTGTTGAAGGATAAGAACGCCGGCTGGAAGAAGCTGCATGAGAATAGTAGTTCCTCGATGAAGATGCTGCAGGCCCTCATCATGGAACAGAAGGAGGAGTTGGCGAAGCTCCGCATCGAGCACCCGGCTGCTGTCAAGGTACGTAATGCGGCCGTGGAACAGATGATGAAGGCTCGCGTCGAGAAATCCCTCGTCATGGACAGAATGAAGAAGATGGCGGAGGAGACGCGCAAGGAGATGGTGGTCGTGGAGGTCGTGGAGGCAATGAAGAAGCAGTTACGACTCCGCGGCGAATTAGATCATTTGGGGTGATAATCTTCCTTCTTCTTTTGCTCTTGTGTTTCATCTTTTGCTTCGGGTGTTTCGCCGCACGTGTCACATTCTCTGCGAGGCATGAATAGAACAATGGTTTTTTTTGAGGGAATGAATAGAACAATGCTAACAATGAGATGACTAGCAAATTAGATCATTTTTTATCGCCATATGGCACTGGGCTGCCGTGTTTCGTGCTCCTCCATCGCAGTACTACTCCAGTGGAAAACTTGAGTATACCGCACGGTTCTTTGCTCCTCCTCGATCAGGTCGTTGGTGCATTTATACGAGCAGTCAAATCACAAGGCCCCGCCTTCCAGTAGTAATGAGCCGTCAAATCACAAAGTCCCTCGCCTCTCGTGAAACCGACCAAGCTAGACTGCCCCGCCCTCTAGCCTTTTAAAAAATGTATACTTTTGTACAGCAGTAGTATCGATGGATTGCGCCATGGAGCAAAACTTGAAATTTAAAAAAGGTGGTACATATAGAGAGCGCTCGTCTCCAAATTATGCATATAGTACTATTAAAAAGGTTAGTCACAATAATGGTGTCCAGCACAACCCACCCCTTAAATAAAACTAAGAGGGTGCTTGGATACGTTTTAGTCCCATGACTAAAAGTAGTGGGACTAAAACATGCTAGCCTCACCCATGCTTGGATCAAAATACTAAAAAGGCTAAAATCAAGTTAATGAACATTTATTATCCTCCAAACCCTCCAATCTAGAACTCGCATGTGTTAAAGGAGAGGAGTTAAATGAGTAGAGAGAGGACTAATCCACATTTTAGTAGGGGTACCCCTGACTAAAAAAAATTAGTCTCAAGACTAGTTTTAGCCCCTCTTTAGTCAGGGGTGCTTGGAACTTTAGCCTCTTAAAGAGACTATTTTTAGTCAGACTAAAATAAATCCCTTGGATCCAAGCACCCTCTAAGCATCCTGGAATTCTTTGACAAAACTAAGCACCCTGAAATTCTTTGACAACTAAACTGCTGGCTATATGATGTTGGCCATATATATTGTACGTATATAATGTGAAGAAACGAGTGGTAGTACTATACCAACTAAAAGATGAAATGTAAGAAATACTAATATGTACGTACTAAAGAGTTAAAGTAACAAGAAGAAACATAACATAGTTCTGCTGGGGGCTCAGCACAACACACCCCTCAAATTAAATTAAGCACACCTGTAATTAAACTTTGCAACTATTCCGGTAGACACTGCATTAGAACCACCATGAGCAACGACACTGCCACCTTACTCGGAGTCCTCGTCCACGTCCTCGACTTCGTCCTTGTCCCTCTTCCTCTTGGACGATACTTCTTTGCTTGAACCGCACACTTGGCTATTGCTCTTCATCCAACCCTTGTAGATATTGAAGCAAAGGTAGCCATCCATTCCAGCGTAGTGGATGTGGTCTATATCTAGTACATTCCGCTGCCATGCATGAAGATGAAACGTGTAATGAGGTTTCTCCAGTTTACCGTACGAAGGATGAACCATGGCTCCTGCCAGGGTCAGCATTGAAGGCTGACGAGAGGACACCAGCCGATTCTTCTGGAGGTCAAAGGTGTTGCCTACAACGAGGCCTATCCGACGCAGGACTTCTTTGTCGTTACCAAAGTCTATAGTAACGAATTTGACTAGGTTGCTCTCGAGGAAGTCCTTAAAATCCTGGCACTCAACGTCGGCATGGCATATGTGGTAGACCAAGCATAAGTCATGCACGCAAACCTGGATCACGGGGGCTTCTTCCTCTCGTCGTCCTTTAGATCCTTCTCTCATTCTAGGACTGTGGTGTACTCAACATCTAGCCTAGCGACCCACTCATCATCTGAGTCTTCGAACATGCGTCTGAAGCGAGAAAGGAATCCTTTCACCGTCGTAGAAGAACGGGTGTAGATGACGTCGAACTCATCGCCGGTGATGGTTCTAACCTTGTACTCACCGCTGATCATGGAGATTTGGGACGCCATGGATTTGGGAGGAGGGTTACGATTAGTGGAACTGCCGTAATGTGAATGTACGGGACAACTAGGAGCGAACCGCTGTAGTACTGAAGGACGTGCGGGGACGAGTAGGAGCGAACTGCCAGCGTGCGAACGGCAGGGTAGTGGCTTTCCGTTCTCCCATGATACGGGCTTCCGAGAGCCCTTGGATCTGAGATCGAACGGTTGCATGGCGTGATTCTAGACCTATGGGTGAATATCCTATCCTGGAGGGTTATTCTGTAAATTTTTAGCAACTTAGCATGCGATCGTTTGATCTCAGATCCAAGGGCTGCCAGCAGCCCGTATCATGGTCGCGCCTACCACGACCGTCGCGTCACTCGTGCCGTCGCGCCCTTGGAGATTTAACACGGTGTGTTAGGCTATCTGATGTTGGCATGTCATGCATAGTCATCACTTAGTCACTCATACTACAACAAGGTTGGCTATAAGTGTTTTTTTACTCCTCTCTATCTCTTTCTTCGTACTCCCTCCGTCCCATAATATAAGAATGTTTTTGACACTAGTGTAGTGCCAAAAACGTTCTTATATTATGGGACACAGGGAGTACTATTATTTATTGCATTTGCCAAGGAGTGACCTCTTCCAATGAAATGGTGTTGCTAAGTTTGCTCATTTAATTAGCTATAGACTCAAAATTGTCTTTTCACCTAGGTACACGCGCTTAGCATCGTTTCTTCCTTGGGTCACCAAACTAGTCTCTCTCTTCTTGATTAACTTGCCACATCAGACTTTATGCCTATGTGGCAA
This sequence comes from Triticum urartu, assembly GCF_056163025.1. Taxonomy (NCBI): domain Eukaryota; kingdom Viridiplantae; phylum Streptophyta; class Magnoliopsida; order Poales; family Poaceae; genus Triticum; species Triticum urartu. Next base: position 597,518,638 of record NC_141874.1, read on the forward strand.
GCTTAAGCACCTGTAGGAGCAAGTAAAAGTAAGTACAATAGTGCACTTTACATGGCATTTTTGCATATGTGGAGGAAAGAGAGGCGAGGAAAAAGTGGAGAAGTGGGCTCTCATGCAAGAGCCAGCATCTACTACATGGTGGAGCATTGGGAGAGGCACCTGTATGGAGGTGGTCAGGAATCGGGAGACTCACGCCGGTCATAGCGCCGCAGTTAAAATGATAATGGCAAGTCAAATCACGGGGCCCCACCTGTCCAGTAGTAACTCGCTGTCAAATCACACAGCCCTACGTTTGCAGCAGCCTACTCCCTCGTCTTCTCGCGTCTCTGTCGAACCGACTAGGCGGAATTGCCCCGCCGCCTACCGCGCAGGAAAAGCCCCACCCTCGAATTTTAAATAGTATACAGTATACTAATTTTGTATCCATGGATTACGCCCGCGCCATGGAGCAAAGCGTCTAGAAAACGATGGTACACATGTACGGATTATACAGCACACCCATCGCATTCGCGTCGCACCCCAGACGGTCGGTCGGTCTGGCACGCTGCTCTCCGAATGGAACGCGCGTCACATTGCGTTTGCACACACATGTGGGACGGCAATTGAGAACCGACAATAGGCACACTCCCCGGCCCCGCAAGTCGGGTGACTTAATAGAAGAGGGAGACGAGCGATAGTACTAGAGAAGTGTTGTACTACGTTGGTGCCTGGACGATCCCTGCAAGACACGGAAGATCAGTTCATCCATGCATGTGACCAGACTCCAGCAGACACGCCTGGATTGGCTATCGTCTACATATCGCGCAGGCTGTGTTGTACATGCTGTAGTTGTGGTGAGAAATCTAAAAAAAGGTTTCTTGTCATCTCGCAAAATTAGTTGTCATGTGCTTCGGATCACTGTGAGGGTTAAACAGCGACAACTGAGTTGGGCTAGTCATTGGGGGCACATGCACGAACAGTGACTACTCGACTGCCATCTAGGTCAAGCCGGCTATGTTAATTAGGACATCTATCGACAGACCCCTTTTCTACGATTTTATCTTTAATTTGAGCTTTGTTCCTCGTCTAGTTTGTCCGTCGGGATTCATGTTGTCTCCTTTGGGCAGTGAGGTTATGATTTCTTGTCATCTGGCATTTTTTCGTGTTATATGTTATAATCCGGCGCTTCAGATCAAAATGACGAAAACTGCGCCTCCGGGCCACGTGCATGAAGACTTCTCGACAGTCATTGACGAGGTTGAGCCGGCTCCGGTAGACAAAAGAAAACTAGTACTACTCCACTATATAGGCAGGAGCCTCCGCGCTTGCTTGCTAGTGTTGCTCTCTTCACACTGTCTTGCCCTCTCCAGATCTAAACACGACAGCGGTGGCCACACACTCTCTCTCTCTCTCTCTCTCTGTCTGCTCACCGCTGGTCACAGATCCAGACGGATCCTCTCCGCCGGGGAAGGTGAGAAGGTGCAACGTTCACATGATCGTCCTCGGTGATAGCTCTTACCCACTGTTGGGCGCGTCTGTAGGATCGAAAGTATGTCTAGAGGGGGGGTGATTAGACTACTTGACCAAATAAAAACTTAACCTTTACCCAATTTTAGTTCTTGGCAGATTTTAGCTATTGTAGGACAAGTCAAGCAATCATCACACAATTCAAGCAAGCATGTAAAGAGTATATTGGCAGCGGAAAGTAAAGCATGCAAATTGCAAGAATGTAAAGGGAAGGGTTTGGAGAATTCAAACGCAATTGGAGACGCGGATGTTTTTCCCGTGGTTCGGATAGGTGGTGCTATCCTACATCCACGTTGATGGAGACTTCAAACCACGAAGGGTAACGGTCGCGCGAGTCCACGGAGGGCTCCACCCACGAAGGGTAATGGTTGCGCGAGTCCACGGAGGGCTCCACCCACGAAGGGTCCACGAAGAAGCAACCACCCACGAAGGGTCCACAAAGAAGCAACCTTGTCTATCCCACCATGGCCATCGCCCACGAAGGACTTGCCTCACTAGCGGTAGATCTTCATGAAGTAGGCGATCTCCTTGCCCTTACAAACTCCTTGGTTCAACTCCATAATCTTGTCGGAGGCTCCCAAGTGACACCTAGCCAATCTAGGAGACACCACTCTCCAAGAAGTAACAAATGGTGTGTTGATGATGAACTCCTTGCTCTTGTGCTTCAAATGATAGTCTCCCCAACACTCAACTCTCTCTCATAGGATTTGGATTTTGTGGAAAGAAGATTTGAGTGGAAAGCAACTTGGGGAAGGCTAGAGATCAAGATTCATATGGTAGGAATGGAATATCTTGGTCTTAGCACATGAGTAGGTGGTTCTCTCTCAGAACATATGAGTTGGAATTGTGTGTGTGTTCTGATGGCTCTCTCCATGAATGAAGAGGAGGTGGAGGGGTATATATAGCCTCCACACAAAATCCAACCGTTACACACAGTTTTCCAATCTCGGTGGGACCAAATCAACAAACTCGGTCGGACCGAAAAGGTAAACCTAGTGACCGTTAGAGATTTTCTGTGGGACTGACATGCAACTCGGTAGGACCGATATGGTTAGGGTTTGGGCATAATGTAATCTCGGTGAGACCAATTACACAAACTCGGTGAGACCGAGTTTGGTAATAAGCTAACCAGAGAGTTGGTCAGGTAAACTCGGTGGGACCGATTTGCTCTTTCGGTGAGACCGAAAAGTTACAAAAAGGAAACGGAGAGTTTACATTGCAATCTCGGTGGGACCGATTCGCTCTTTCGGTGAGACTAAAAAGTTATGAAAGGGAAACAGAGAGTTTGCAATCCCATCTCGGTGAGACCGAGATCCCTATCGGTAGAACCGAATTGCTAGGGTTTGGCAGTGACTTATGACAAGTGAAACTCGGTGGCGCCGGATAGAAAGAATCGGTAGGACCGAGTTTGGCTTAGGGTTTAGGTCATATGTGGATATGGGAAAGTAGTTGAGGGTTTTGGAGCATATCACTAAGCACATGAAGCAAGAGGCTCATTAAGCAACACCTCATCCCTCCTTGATAGTATTGGCTTTTCCTAAAGACTCAATGTGATCTTGGATCACTAAAATATAAAATGAAGAGTCTTGAGCTTTTGAGCTTGAGCCAATCCTTTGTCCTTAGCATTTTGAGGGTTCCACTTTCACATCCATGCCATGCCAATCATTGATCTTTCCTGAAATAGTCATCTTGGAATAGCATTAGCTCAATGAGCTATATGTTGTTATGAATTACCAAAACCACCTAGGGATAGTTGCACTTTCAATCTCCCCCTTTTTGCTAATTGATGACAACATATAGATCAAAGCTTCGACAAATGATAATAAGCATGAAATATATCGTCGCTTTGAGAAGTATGTGACAAGTAAGAGCTCCCCCTAAATTTGTGCATATTTAAAATTTGCTTTGGACTGCAAATGCACAAAGAGTTAGAGTCATGGGTTACTCTTCCATGTCACATACATCTTGGTGGAGCGCTTAAAATGATAAGAATGAAATACATGCACTCATCACCAAGAATAGTGAATGATCACATAAGATAGATAAGATGATAATATTAAGCAAACATTAAGTGTAGCTTATGATCAAACACATGATCATCAATGTCTCACGAGCAATGACATAGTATCTCACACAAAAGCAAACAAAGTTCGAAAAACCACCAAATAAAACAAGAGAGAATAAAAGCAACACTAAAAGCAACACTCTCTCGAAGCCTATGATCTATACATTTTCTCCCCCTTTGGCAACAAGTTACCAAAAAGTTCCTAGAAAATGCATAGTGCTAAGTCGACACTCAGGCTTGATCTTCAAGTGGTGGTGGAGTCCGGAGCACTCCAAGGACGAAGCCTTCTGTAGACGTGGTCGGAGTCGAGGCTGAAGTGGACGCTGGAGCTGGTGGAACTGAGGCTGTAGTTGGTGCAGACGTGGTGGCTCTGGGGTCAGCAACTGGCACTGCAGACGACCTCGGACCTCGTGGCACTCTGGCAAAGGCATCAGTTGTAGTCTTGCCTCTCCTCTCCTGCATGTCATCCTGGAGCTGCTCCACTGCAGTCTGAATCTCTGTCACTTTGACATCCAAGTCATAGAACTTTTGTTCCATGATCCTCTCTAAGCCTGCCTGGTTCTGAGTTAGGGTGGCTAGTCCTTGCTCAATCCGCAGGGTGGATGCAATCAAGTAACCAAGCTGCTCTTGTTTGGTTCTCAGGAAATATTCAGATGCCTCCTCTTGAGTAGGCATCTTGACAGCTTTCTCCTTCCTCGCCTTCTCCTTCTTGGCTTGTGCTTGGGCAGATGATGGCTCATTCTCAGTCATGACCACTTGATTATCTTCATAGTCTGGACGGATGGGCAGGTGTTCCTTGTCCAATAAGTATATGCCCGTGCCCATCTTAGAGTTGATGAGCTCCTAAATCTGTGGGGCATATCCACAGCTCCTCTTCTGGTCTGCTGTTGTCCTCTTGATTGTTTCAATCATAAGGCTCATGACTTTGAATTTCTGTGGCACGTCAAAGATATGAAGCAAGTTGATCACGTGGCCCCTGATCATCTTGTGATCTCCAGACTTGGGCAATAGGGTGTGCCTAAGAATCCAGTTAATGGTTGGCAGCCCTGACAGAAGATAGTGTACTGAGCCAAACTTGAACGTATCAAGTGCTTCATTTGGAATCTCCTTGTACATGTTTGACATTGAGTTTTGGTCCATCTTCTTCTTGGCATAAATGTCCAAGTCATCGTCATGCTCTTCTGGGGCATTAATCAGCTGAGCCCATTCAGCAACTGTAGACTGGTACCTCGTACCCTCTGACATCCATACAATCCTGCCATCTGGATAGAAATGGGCTGTGGAGTAGAACTGCATGATGAGTTCCTCGTTCCACTTTGTGAGCTTCTGCCCAACAAAATCCTCTACTCCACATGCCTTGAAGCTGTCCTGCACTCCAGGGTAGTACTCTTCGTTGTCCTTGATGTATTGCCAATCAACCCATCTCATATCACAGATAATTGGCTTCTTGTCTAGCAGCACTGTCTCATAAAAGTCTTGCTGCTCCTTGGTGTGAAACCTGTAGTCAACTGCATTCCTTCTCCTTGAAGCATACGGGTCTGCTTCTCTCCACTTCCGGAGCCCTGAATCTCTCCTGAGTTTCATATCATCAGCCACAGGATGAGCATCGTTGTGGTCTGGGATCTTGGGCTTGAGCTTTCTAAGAACATTCTCTTCTTCTTCTTCTGCAGCTTCAGGCACTGGGGCCTTGTTCTTCTCAGTAGCTGGGATGCTTCTTGTGTTCCTCTTTGGCTTTGGCTTTGGAGCTGGCTTGGCCTTGGAAGCAGCTGCCCCTGTTCTTATGGCATCACCCATCAGCTTGGGTGCCTTAGGTGCTGGTGCAGCTACCTCTTCTTCTTCCTCCTCATCTTCCATGATGGAAGCCTTGCCAAGCACTATGGCTACAGTTTTCTTCACCCTTTCTTTCCTCTTCTTGCCTTCAGCAGCAACTAGCTCAATGGGAGTGGGCTTCTCAGTTGAAGCTCTGGCCTTTGACATAGGTTGCCTGCCTGCTGGCCTTTTGATCTTCATCCCTGGTTTTATGCCCTGTGCTGGCTCAACTCTCTTGGAAGTTGCTTCCTCTTCTGCCACATAATCCTCATCTTCTGAGTCTGAGGTTCTCTTCTTTCTCTGTCTTGTGGCAGCTTTAGGCAGATTGCTAGGGGTGCTCCTGCTGCCATCATCTGAGGAACTTGAGGGACTAGTGCCCTCACTCATCTGCACTTGCTGCTTTGACAAGTTCTGGCTATCACTTTGGTCTGACATGATGCAAACTCTGACTGTTGACCCTGTGAATAGGTTATAGATGAGATAGAGTGGATGAGCATCACAAAATGCAGAGATTTTTGCAAAAGAATAATTCAAAAACTTAGTTTTAGTTTCCCACTGAAAGCATCTCGGATCTACCGATTTCTAAACTCGGTGATACCGAAGCAACTTTGGCACCTAAACTAGTGAACTCGGTCAGACCGAGTCACAGTTTGGTGGCACTGAGACTGCTAGGGTTTCACAGAGTTCCAAAATCGGTCACACCGATAAGTAATTCTCGGTCAGACCGAGTCTCACTTGTGCAATGGCATAAGCCAAATCGGTGGGACCGAGTTTTTCAACTCAGTGGGTCCGAGATGGATTCGGCGGAAACCTAACCCTAAAATTTTCGAATTAAACCTAATCTACGAGTTCATTGACTGGATAGAAGCTTAACAAACGTGGCAAGAATCATGATGATCGCAATGTGCTAAGAATCGGATTGGGGAATTGCACAAAGATCGAGTCCATACCCTAGTTCGGCGGAGACTCGCTACGGTGGCAACGGCGGGGTTGAATTTCCGTTGACGGCGATGGAGACCAGCGAGTGGAGGCGGCTGGCGGTGAGGAGACGATCCGGAGACCAAGTTGGTAGAGCAGGCTGTCACGCGGGCGAAGGGGTTCGGAGAAATTTCCAATTTTTTTCCCGTGACTATATATAGCCCGACCCTGTCGGTGTGACCGAGTGGAACAACTCGGTGGCACCGAGATGCAAAACTGTATACAGTTGTTGCAACTCGGTGTGACCAAATGGTTCAAATCGGTTGCACCGAGATCGAAAACCTAGATCAACTTAATGATCTCGGTAGGAACGAAAGTAGGGTATCGGTCAGACCGAGAATCATAAAGAGGTTTTGGAAGTTTAAGTCTATGACGAATCGGGGACTCCAAGCGCTCCTCACATAGAGTGGTTCGAATCTGACTTGATCAATTTTTGTGATGTAGCATGAATAGAGTTTGAGACGAGAAAAGCATAGATAGCTAGAGGAGGTTCTTAGGCATTCTTGTCCATCCACTTGGCAAAAGGAAATAAAACCAAACAATCAAAACAACAAGTGGATGTCCTCGAATGAGTAAAATATGCAACCAGCATGCTCACACAATAAGATGGCAAATGAAATATGTGACAAGGCATGCACAACCAATTCTAGCATCTATCAAGCAATTTGCGATGACAAGGTCATCTATATATGAGTATATTGACTTAGGAATCAAGTGAGAACACTTGATCATAGGTCATACTCATCGTTTAAGCTCAAGTGGGGTTACCACTTTTACATAAAGCATTGTTGTGTTCACATCTTTAGAGTTGCTTTAGCTCAAGTCTTAGAGTAAAGCTCCCCCTAGATGTGATATCCCCCCTTAGAGGGATGAACTAACCTCGGGTTTTGTCGATGATGACTTCATGTAGATGTTGAAGATGTGGATGATCAATGTTGATGTAGATCACTTGGAGCTATCCATTTGAGTGAATTGCACTTTCAATACCTACATGGGTTAGTCCCACAAGGAACAAACAAGGATATCCATAGACATAGAGTGATGCACACACAAGATGATGTCCATGAAAACTTTTAGGTTACCTTGTCCCTTGTCTTACCAACAAGAGGGTTTGTGACTCCTTGAACTAATGCAAGATGTGGAAGTTGATTGCACTTGTTCTTGCCAAAATGATAAGAGTGAACTATGTTGGCGGAGTCACCCTCAAGAACTCTCTAGTTCTTCTTCTTTTGGATCCACACCATCTTGATGGGAGTCCTTCTAGTTGTAGTCGTACTTGATGAAGTGGAACTTGAAGTAGTCTTGGGAATCCACTTGACTAAGGTCTTAGGAGCTTCTTCAAATGCATCAATTTCCTCTTGAAGCTTGTCCTTGCCTTTTTGCTTGTAGTCTTGTGGTGGAAGATCATCTTGAGCTTGTGTCCCCTTGAAAGAAGTATCATACTTCTCTTGTTGAGGAACAAACTTTGTCTTGGGGTATTGATCTTCTTCCCACTCAACTCCATTGGCATTGAACTTTCGTTCAAAACCAACACCTTGATTCTTCCGGTGCATTCCTTGCTTGCGCACAATTTCCTCGAATTGCTTACTCCCGGCAAGGATTTTGTACACTCCTTTCTCTATAATTCCCTTCAATAAGCTATTTTCTTGCTCAAGTGTAACTTGGCTAAGAGAATCATTAGTGGAATCAAGAGAACTACTAGAAGCAACAATATTGGATTTAGCATGATCATTGTTACTGCTAGAGGAAGAATCTTTCTTGTTCTTGTTACTAGACTTGACTTGAGGCATGTAAGTGGATAAGAGTAAACGCTTGGCAATGTAAGAAGAACTTTTCTTGTGGAGATCATCATTGATTGCTTTTAAGAACTCATGCTCTTGCTCAAGATTGAGCTTTTCAAAGCGTAATTTCTCATGAGCTCTTAAAAGTTCTCGATGATCTTTGAAGATAGTTTCATGAGCTAACTTAATAGTGTTTAGTTCTTTAGTTAGAGCCTCAATCTTCTCCTTATCATTGTCATTCGTTTTATCTTGATTAGCATGATTAATTGACGTTTCATCATAGTATTCATCACTAGAGTTGTCAACAAGCAAATCATCACCTAACAAGTCATCTTCATCACTATTGAAATCAACATACTCGGGGTGTGTTACCTTAGGACCTTTGGCCATGAAGCATCTTCCAATTCCTTCATTTGGTGAGTCAAATATGTCGTAGGAGTTGGTTGACACAAGTGCTAGACCGGCAACACCTTCATCTTGAGTATCTTCGGAGTCGGAGTGATAACTTCTCTCGGAGTGGCTGTCGGAGTCGGAGCCGGATACCCATTCACCAACATGAGCTTGATGTCTTCGTTTTGTGTAGCTCCTTGATGATTTTTCCTTCCTTTCAGAATCCTTGCTTCTCCGCGAGTATCTTCATTCATAATGATCATCTCTACTCCTTCTCTCTCTTGGTGGTGATTCTTTGCTTCTTCTTTTTGGAGAATCTTCTCTTCTCTTATAGGGAGCCGTACACTCATTGGAATAGTGTCCGGGTCTTCCACAACTGTAGCAGTTTCGCTCTCAACTAGAAGATCTTTTGTCATTGTAGGACCTTGACTTGAAGCTTCTATCTTTGCTTCTACTCTTGTAGAACTTGTTGAAGTTCTTCACCATTAAGCTCAATTCTTCATTGAAGTTTTGTTTCCCACTTGATGATGTAGGGGCTTCACATGAGGCTTTGTAGGCACCACTTGATTTGTTGTGAAGTTCCTCTTTATCCTTAAGTGACATCTCATGAGCAACAATTCTTCCAATCACCTCTGTTGGCTTGAGATCTTTGTAATTGGGCATCATTTGGATCAGTGTGCACACGGTATCATATTTTCCATCCAAGGCTCTTAGAATCTTCTTGATGATGAATCTATCGGTCATCTCTTCACTTCCTAAGCCGACAATCTCATTTGTGATGAGAGCAAGCCTAGAGTACATTTTAGCGACACCTTCCCCATCCTTCATTTTGAACTTGTCAAGTTGACTTTGAAGCACATCCAACTTGGATTCCTTGACGGAGTCGGTACCTTCGTGCATATCAATCAAAGTGTCCCAAATTTCCTTTGCATTCTCAAGACGGCTGATTTTGTTGAATTCTTCGGGGCACAATCCGTTGAAGAGAATATCACAAGCTTGAGCATTGTATTGCAACATCTTCAACTCATCCGCGATAGCTTCACGGTTTGGTTCTTTCCCATCAAAGAAGTCACCTTGCAAACCAACACACACAATAGCCCAAACGGCGGGGTTATGTCCAAGAATATGCATTTTCATTTTATGCTTCCAACTAGCAAAATTAGTACCATCAAAGTAAGGACCTCTACGGTGATAATTTCCCTCGCTAGATGCCATACTCTCCTAGGTTGTGAAACCAAGGCTATGACCACCAAAAGCTATGGAGATCAAAGCAAATGGAGACCAAAGCTCTGATACCACTTGTAGGATCGAAAGTATGTCTAGAGGGGGGTGATTAGACTACTTGACCAAATAAAAACTTAAAATTTTCCCAATTTTAGTTCTTGGCAGATTTTAGCTATTGTAGGACAAGTCAAGCAATCATCACACAATTCAAGCAAGCATGCAAAGAGTATATTGGCAGCGGAAAGTAAAGCATGCAACTTGCAAGAATGTAAAGGGAAGGGTTTGGAGAATTCAAACGCAATTGGAGACACGGATGTTTTTCCCGTGGTTCGGATAGGTGGTGCTATCCTACATCCACGTTGATGGAGACTTCAACCCACGAAGGGTAACGGTCGCGCGAGTCCACGGACGGCTCCACCCACGAAGGGTAATGGTTGCGTGAGTCCACGGAGGGCTCCACCCACGAAGGGTCCACGAAGAAGCAACCACCCACGAAGGGTCCACGAAGAAGCAACCTTGTCTATCCCACCATGGCCATCGCCCACGAAGGACTTGCCTCACTAGCGGTAGATCTTCACGAAGTAGGCGATCTCCTTGCCCTTACAAACTCCTTGGTTCAACTCCACAATCTTGTCGGAGGCTCCCAAGTGACACCTAGCCAATCTAGGAGACACCACTCTCCAAGAAGTAACAAATGGTGTGTTGATGATGAACTCCTTGCTCTTGTGCTTCAAATGATAGTCTCCCCAACACTCAACTCTCTCTCATAGGATTTGGATTTTGTGGAAAGAAGATTTGAGTGGAAAGCAACTTGGGGAAGGCTAGAGATCAAGATTCATATGGTAGGAATGGAATATCTTGGTCTCAGCACATGAGTAGGTGGTTCTCTCTCAAAACATATGAGTTGGAATTGTGTATGTGTTCTGATGGCTCTCTCCACGAATGAAGAGGAGGTGGAGGGGTATATAGAGCCTCCACACAAAATCCAACCGTTACACACAGTTTTCCAATCTCGGTGGGACCGAATAAACAAACTCGGTCGGACCGAAAAGGTAAACCTAGTGACCATTAGAAATTTTCGGTGGGACGGACATGCAACTCGGTAGGACCGATATGGTTAGGGTTTGGGCATAACGTAATCTCGGTGAGACCGATTACACAAACTCGGTGAGACCGAGTTTGGTAATAAGCTAACCAGAGAGTTGGTCAGGTAAACTCGGTGGGACCGATTTGCTCTTTCGGTGAGACCGAAAAGTTACAAAAAGGAAATGGAGAGTTTACACTGCAATCTCGGTGGGACCGATTCGCTCTTTCGGTGAGACCGAAAAGTTACGAAAGGGAAACAGAGAGTTTGCAATCCCATCTCGGTGAGACCGAGATCCCTATCGGTAGAACCGAATTGCTAGGGTTTGGCAGTGGCTTATGACAAGTGAAACTCGGTGGCGCCGAATAGAAAGAATCGGTAGGACCGAGTTTGGCTTAGGGTTTAGGTCATATGTGGATATGGGAAAGTAGTTGAGGGTTTTGGAGCATATCACTAAGCACATGAAGCAAGAGGCTCATTAAGCAACACCTCATCCCTCCTTGATAGTATTGGCTTTTCCTAAAGACTCAATGTGATCTTGGATCACTAAAATATAAAATGAAGAGTCTTGAGCTTTTGAGCTTGAGCCAATCCTTTGTCCTTAGCATTTTGAGGGTTCCACTTTCACATCCATGCCATGCCAATCATTGAGCTTTCCTGAAATAGTCATCTTGGAATAGCATTATCTCAATGAGCTATATGTTGTTATGAATTACCAAAACCACCTAGGGATAGTTGCACTTTCAGTGTCCTGATCAGCCTGCCTTGCCGTTCTCTCCCAAGCACCGCTGGCGAGGGAGGGCCTCCGACCCCTTCTTCCTCGCTGTCATAGTGTGGGCAGATCTGGCCTCCAGCCGCCCCCACCTATCGACATCCCGGCGACCATCAGGTATAACTTCCTTCGAAACCGGCCTTGCTCTACTTCCCGAGCTCCTGACGTCGCTGCATTTGTATCTTTTACTATTTCTCAGGCCCCCTCATAGATAGGATCGATCGGCTGTTCAAAAACCACCTAATTTTTTTACGTTTAAGAGGTAAAACTAGTTCATGCACTCGAATCTAGTACTACTTGGTTAAAACAAGGAAGAAAGGGGGTGGGGTGAGGGAGGATTTGTTACCTGATGTCGGTGTACAAAAAGAGGGGTACACTTTTTGTACCCCTATAACTGTGCACGGGCAGTCTGAGCCACGGGCACCACCACACTGAGCAAGGCAAGGGAGGTGAGCCAAGGTAAGGCCGAAGCTCAGGAGAAGCAGAACGACGCCAAGACCAAGACCACAAAGAGCAAAGGGGACGAAGAGGACCCCCCCCCCCGACAAGATCCTTGCCGGGAGGCGGTTTTAGCAAACCCGGCAAGACCCTTGCCGTGGCAGCTCGCCCCACGCCTACGGAGTGAGTCACCCTTGAGTCCACTGCCCCCATGGGGCAAGGATTCGGGAGACATCCCCGTGGTGGCATGCAGATCTTTGTGAAGGCATTCAAGATCAGATACACCCTTTAGAAGATGATGATCATTGGCGGGATCCCAGCCAAGGAGGACCACAAGGCTCCCGGCAAGAGCCTTGCCGGGGATGACAGCAGGCACCACGACAAGACCCTTGCCGGGGCCCCGGCAAGGCCCTTGCCAAAAACACCCGTAGGGCCACCATCAGGCCCACGCCAGTCAATCCTCCACCGCCGTTCGCATGCAGCTGCCGACCCAACCAGCTGGACAGGCACCTGCGTGGCGGCATGCGGATCTTCGTGGAGACCCACCACTGCGCCACCTCAGCTGCCTGCCTGCCTACATGGCACCGTGGGCGCCGCTGGCCAGGGCGCGTGTCGACACAAGAGGAAGCGGCGACAGACGAGACGGGGCTCTCCCCCGTCCCCGATAAAGCAAGGACACCTGGGCAAGACGCATTAAATGTGCCTTGTCATGTAATGCGAGGGATAACCTTGCATCACTGTTCCCTTTCCACCTCATGTGTGCCACTGTGGCTACCCCTTTTCCTATAAAAGGAGGTCCGAGGCGACCAGGAGAAGGATTCGGCTTTTTGGAGCTCCTCACGCCCCATAGCTAGCTCAAGAACACAGAGATACAATCCACCAAAGCAGGAGTAGGGTTTTACGCATCCTCGCGGCCCAAACCTGGATAAACGAACCGTGTGCTATCTGTTTGATCCGCTCTTCTCACGACCCCGCGCCCCGCAACCGTAGTAGGGTTTCTTGTGATCCCATAGGTGTCGTTCCCACCGACATCTTTGGCGCGCCAGGTAGGGGGCGCAGTTGTGAGAATCAGCTCTAGCAGTTAGCCCGGCACTCCTTCATCTTCGTGACCCTTGAAGAAGAAAGGAGGCCAGAAGATCGACACTCGAGCGATCGCAAACAGAAGCTAAGTTGCACCGAACCCTTATTTATGCTACCCTTCTTATTTGAGGTTATTCCCCCCGGAGATATTTGCTTTGTATGAGAAACCTGCAAGCCAGGGGGCTCTACCACGATCGGCAACGCCCTTGCCCTGTTTCGAGTCCGCTCAACAGCTCAAGCGGCTGCGTCGAGAATGGCAGAGTAGCCTTCCGCGATCAGCAACGCCCCCGATTCTGACTCGAGTCAAACTCGACAGTTCGAGCAGCCGCGTTCAGAACGGAAAGGTGGCTCGTCCGGCAGCACGCGTACCCGGCTGGCCATGGGGATCCGTCCGCAAAACGCCGCTAGGGGCTCCCGCGCCGGCAAGCCTTCCCAATCGGCGTAGGGCACGCATACAAAGAGGAATTGAACGGGGAAATAACATGCATGAAAATTAAGAGTACTTCAAAGTTATATTACATCACATCATAGCTGCAGTTCTAACTAAAGATAAAATTTGTCTTGGTCGGGAACCCGCAACGGCGAAGAAGAAAGGGATGCCTAATCCCGGCGCTGGCCTTCCACCCTCTTGATTTTGTCGATGCAGTCGGTGATGGGCTTGATGCGCTCCTTGAGCACCGTGAGGTCAGCACCATCCGGCAAGCTCTTCATCGCGGCCGCGAAGTCAAGATCGGGATTCCAGTACGCCATCTTGGTGAGGACCTTTGTCACGACCCTCCGGCAAAGTCGCCGGGCCTCCTCGGCCAACGTGGCCGTCCTGTTGGAGTGAAGATAAGCCAAGGCTCCGAGGACGCCCTTGAAGAACAGGGTCAACTTGGTGTTGACGGTCCCGCTACGCTCTGGGGCGTACCTCACGTGTGGCATCCCCATGGTGGCCAACTGCGAGGTGACCCTGCCGGCGACCTCCTCCAGACGGCTGATCCATCTGTTCTTGCCCGCCACATAATCCTGGTGGGAGGCGGCCTCGTTCGCCTGCAGCTGCTTCTCCTCCTCCAGGCTCCTGGTCAAGGTCTCCACGCGAGCCCTGCTCTCCGACAGCATCTTCTCGAGATCCTCCAGCTTCAGCTTGAGGTCTCTGACGGAGTTTTGCGCTTCGAAGATCTCCCCAGCCCTGCTGATGACCGCTCCTTGCGCCTCCACCAAGGCGCTGTTGAGCGTGCTCTTCTCGTTGGACAGCTTGAGGGCCTGCTCCTTCAGCTCGTCCTGCGCCACCTCCAACTCCCTTACCTTGCCGGCATGAGCCAGAGCCTGGGCATCGAGTGCCTCCTTGTGCCTCTGCTCTAGCTCGCGAGTCCGCCGCGTGACAAGGGCCTCGAGCTCCTCATCCTTGCCACAGAGCGCTGCGGCAAGCTTCGCCTCACGCGCGGTGAGGTCCTCTTCCTGGGAATCCAGTGCGGCTTCATGCTGGTTCCGGATGGCTTCAGCCACGGCAGCCAAGTTCGCCGCCTGTTCCTGGGCCTTTTCGATGTCAGCCATCTTCATGGTGAGCTCGACATTGCGCTTGGCCAAATCCTCCTGAAGGGCCCTCTGCTCCTCATGAGTCTGGTGGAACCAGGTCTGCATCTCAGCAACGCGCGCCTTGAAATCCACCTCCGCCTGGTCCACCATTGCCATCCTGGACTTAATGTAACACCCCGGATGTAACTTTCCCAATTTGTACTCCAACTCTTGCCGTTTCCGGCGTTAAGTTATTTTATTTTTCTCGGGTTCGCGTCTTTGTCTCTGTGTGTTGTTATCGTTGTCATGCATCTCATATCATGTCATCATGTGCATTGCATTTGCATACGTGTTCGTCTCATGCATTCGAGCATTTTCCCCGTTGTCCGTTTTGCATTCCGGCGCTTCGTTCTCCTCCGGTGGTCATTTCTAGCTTTCTTTCGTGTGTGGGGATTAAACATTTCCGAATTGGACCGAGACTTGCCAAGCGGCCTTGGTTTACTACCGGTAGACCGCCTGTCAAGTTTCATATCATTTGGACTTCGTTTGATACTCCAACTGTTAACCGAGGAACCGAAAAGGCCTCATGTGTGTTGGAGCCCAACACCCCTCCAATTTGGCCCAAAACCCACCTAACTCTGCTCCATCATCTAGATCGTTCGATCACGATCGCGTGGCCGAAAACCGCACCTCATTTGGACTCTCCTAGCTCCCTCTATGCCTATAAATAGACCCCCCGAAATTCGGATCTCCTCCTCCCCCCGAAACCCTAATTTTCCCTCTCCACGCCGGCCGGACACGTCCAAATCCGACCGGACGCGTCCGCCGCCGCCCCCGCGCCCAATCAGATCGCGCCAAGTGGCACCGCCCGGCCTCCTCCGCCGCCAGCCCGCGAGGCCCGGGGCGGGCCCTTCCCGGCCCATCGCCGCGCCGCCGCCATCCGCCGCCTCCCCGCCGACGTGCCGTCGCTCGCCGCCCGCTGCACCGGAGCAGCCGCCGCCCCGCGCCGCCCAGGTCATCGCCGGCCGCCTCGACCGCCACCACCGCCGCCGACCCGAGCAGGCGCCGCCACCGCCATCGCCATCGCCGGCCCCGTCTCCTTCTCCCACTCCGGCCGCCGCCTCCGGTGAACAGTGCAGATCCGGCCGCGCCTCGGTTTCCGTGCAAACCCTAGATCTCGGGGTGATTTTTTTCGTCTAAGTCCTCGGAATTTTCAGTCCATGTGCCCTTCTTCCTAGCTCCGTAACTTTGCATCCGTAGCTCCGATTCATGCATATAGCATATCAAAATGTTCATCTCAGAGAGTACATCATTTCATTCCATTGCATCATTTTCATTTGAGCTCATCTTGATGCCCGAAATGCTGTTAGAAGAGGGCTACTTGAGATAATTGTCAGATCTGCTACTCCGTTTAGGTTTTTGTCATTTTTGCCATGATTAATGTGTGCATGCTATGCCCATGAGTTCTACATGTGTTTTGTTAAGGGTTTTGTCATCTTTCGAGTGGTGCAACCCATGTTTTTTTGTGATGTGTGTGGTGACTAATGCAAGCTTGCAAAGTGGTGCACTTGGTAAATCTGTTTTCAGGGACTTAGCAATTCCACTAAGTCCTTGATCTGTTTATCTCATGATGCCATATGTTCATGTTGTTTCCTAGTGATCCGTGCCTTTTTTGAGGATAATCAGTAAGGATGTTTTGTTAATCTTGTAGTGCTCCATCCATCTATGTCTATGTTTGCAATTATGGAGCACCCTAGCTTGAGTCAATCGAGCTCTACTATTGCTACTTTGCGAATCTGGGCAGATTGTCAACTTGTTTGCAATTTTGCCGGTGATGTTGTAGTTGATCCGTGCATGCTATGCTATTGTTATTGCCATGTCTAGCTTTCATTTTGTACCTTCTCTATGGGTGTATGCTTTTCTGGCCATGACTTGCACCGTAGTGAGTGCATCGAGCTCGTAAACATGCCTACTTGAGTTATATTTCAGCATGTGTCAGTTTTCACTAAGTCTGAAAACCGATTATGTTTTTGCTATGTTCACATGCTTGCAATTGTATTTTCTGATCCCTTTTGGCTCAAGGTCACTGAGGGACTTTTGTTAAGCTCTTTGAGTAGCTCCATGCCATGCTTTACTTTGCCATGTTCAGGTCCTTTAGCATATAGTTTTGTTGCTCCGAAGAGTGCTACCTGATCTGAAATTCCAGACAAGTGTTAATTTCACTAAGTCTGAGATCTGTTTGTCATATGCATTTTTGCCATGCTTGTTTGAACCTGTTAAGGGATGAATTGGCCGTAGCTCAGTGCTAGACTTTTGTTAAGAATCTTGAGTGCATCCCTTCCATGTATTTTGTTGTCATGTTTGGGTGCTGTAGCATGTTCATTTCATTGCATTTAGATGCCTACTTGCTGTAAATCGCAAACCGGTGCCATTTTTGAATCGCTTGCCATTTCCAAACCGTAACTCCGATTCCGGCGTTCTTTATATCGTTTTCAAGCGATTTCATCTCATCTTTCCAGTGGCACACTTGGTTTTCCAATTTGAGGCTAGGTTCTTGCATATCCTGTCATATCTTGCATTTTTGCATCCCGCATCGCATCCCGCATAGCATATCATCTTTGCATTGTGTTGTTTGAGTTTGCACGTGGTTGATTGTAACATTGTTGCTTGTTTGTCTTGTTTGGGTAGAGCCGGGAGACGAGTTCGCTAACGAGGAGCCCGTTGAGTTTGCTTTCGAGGATCCAGTCAACTCTGACAACTGTGCAGGCAAGATGATCATACCCTCGAAATCACTACTATCTTTGCTATGCTAGTTTGCTCGCTCTTTTGCTATGCCATTGCTACGATGCCTACCACTTGCTTGCAAGAGTCCCAAATTGCCATGTCAAACCTCTAACCCACATTGTCCTAGCAAACCGTTGATTGGCTATGTTACCGCTTTGCTCAGCCCCTCTTATAGCGTTGCTAGTTGCAAGTGAAGATTGGAGGCCGTTCCTTGTTGGAACATTTATTTACTTGTTGGGATATCATTATATTATCTTGTTATCTTAATGCATCTATACACTTGGTAAAGGGTGGAAGGCTCGGCCTCTCGCCTAGTGTTTTGTTCCACTCTTGCCGCCCTAGTTTCCGTCATATCGGTGTTATGTTCCCGGATTTTTGCGTTCCTTACGCGGTTGGGTTATAATGGAACCCCTTGATAGTTCGCCTTGATTGAAGCTTTTCCAGCAATGCCCAACCTTGGTCTTACCATTTGCCACCTAGCCTCTTTTTCCCTTGGGTTTCCGGAGCCCGGGGGTCATCTTATTTTAAACCCCCCCGGGCTAGTGCTCCTCTGAGTGTTGGTCCAAACTAGAGTCCTGTGCAGCGCCCCCTCGGGGAAACTCGAGGTTTGGTTTTAGTTGTATGGAGAGCTCATCTGAGTGTGCCCTGAGAACGAGATATGTGCAGCTCCTATCGGGATTTGTCGGCACATTCGGGCGGTGTTGCTGGTCTTGTTTTAACCTGTCGAAGTGTCTTGAATTACCGAGATACCGAGTCTGATCGAAACGTCTTGGGAGGAGGTCTATTCCTTCGTTGACCGTGAGAGCTTGTCATGGGCTAAGTTGGGACTCCCCTGCAGGGATTGAACTTTCGAAAGCCGTGCCCGCAGTTATGGGCAGATGGGAATTTGTTAATGTCCGGTTGTAGATAACTTGAACCTTAACTTAATTAAAATGAATCAATTGAGTGTGTTACCGTGATGGCCTCCTCTCGGCGGAGTCCGAGAAGTGGACACGGTGTTGGAGTAATGTTTGCGCAGGTTGCTCTCTAGTTTCTCGCTCGTGCTTTGCCTCCTCTTCTCGCTCTCTTTTGCGAATAAGTTAGCCACCATATATGCTAGTCGCTTGCTGCAGCTCCACATATATCTACCTTGCTTTACCTATCAGCTTAAATAGTCTTGATCGCGAGGGTGCGAGATTGCTGAGTCCCTGTGGCTCACAGATTACTATTACACCAGATGCAGGGCCTGATGATTCCGCTCCAGGAGACGCGCTTGAGCTCAAGTGGGAGTTCGACGAGGACTCTCAACGTTACTATGTTTCTTTTCCCGATGATCAGTAGTGGTGCCCAGTTGGGGGTGATTGGGACCGTGTCGCATGTTGGGTTCTCTTTTCTTTTGGCGCCGTAGTCGGGCCATGAGTGTTTAGATGATGTAAAGTTATTTATGTACTTGATTGACGTGGCGAGTGTAAGCCAACTATGTTATCTCCCCTTTATGATTTATATTACATGGGATGTTTGTGAAGATTGCCTAACTTGCGACATATGCCTTCAATGCGATTATGCCTCTAAGTCGTGCCTCGTCACGTGGGAGATATAGTCGCATCGAGGGTGTTACACTTAACCTTGTCCAGATGGACACGGTAGAGCGCCTGGAGTTTTCGGAAGTTGGTCCCCATAGCGCGGAAAAGCTGCTCTTCCGGAGAACCGTCACCGCCAACGCCCGGCTCACCGACCTCCCAGGGGCGTCAAGTTTCCGGGCGCCCGCCGAAGGGGAAGTCTTTGACGGCGAGGTGCTTGCCGCCACCGGGCTTGAGGTTGAGGAGGAGGGAGGCTGATCATCAACCGCCTCTTCCTCGGCGGTGGCCTTGCCGGCTTCCCCGGCAGGCCCACCGTTGGCGCCCTCGGCAGAAGCCTCCCCGGTCGCCTTGGCGGCCCCCACCGCGGTGTCCTCAGCAGCATCCTTGGCGGCCTCATCAGCGGCGACCTCGGCAGCGTCCTTGGCGGCCTCCTCAGCAATGTTCCCAGCAACGGTATCCACGTCCTCCGTACCTATTGAAGGAGGGTCTGGGTAGTAATGGGAGCATGGAAGCCAAGAAAAGAATAAGGGAAAAACAGAGACGACGGACAGGCGACTCACCAGTGCCAGGCTGTGAAGCAGAAGTCCCCTCTCCGCCAGCATTTGGCGCCGTGGCAGAGCGACCAGTGCCCAAGTTCCCCTCTTCCTCCATGGGTGTGGGCTCCGTGCCTGATGCCCTTGCCGGGGACGCCCCCCGCGGCGGCGTAGTCGATGGGGCTGGTGTGTTAGGGGTAGCCCTCTGTGGCTCCTCCTGCTGCCGCTCCCCTCCTGCAAACCCGGCAAGGTCAGCATCATAGCATCGAGCGCCTACCACATGTCGAGTAAGAAGAGGGTGGCGAACTTACGCTGGGGGCTGCGCCGGGGGCTGCTGTCCGGGCTGCTCAGCACCACCAGTGGTGTCTTTGAAGCCCCAGCCGGGGGCTGGCTGCTCGCCGAGGTCCTCGCCCTCTTCACCCTCTGGGCCAACGTCTCTGCATCCCTGCAAAAGCAAAAACGGATCAAGATGGGTGGCTTAATTCAGAGGAATGGAAATGACAGTAAGGAACGGAGTACTTACTCGTCATCCACCTCCTCCTCTTCCACCAGTTTCCTTTTCCTCTCCGGGTTGAGAGGCCCGAGATCAAAAGGGAGCTCCACATCATCATCCGAGTTGACGCCTGCCGGAGGAGGCGAAGGAGGCGGCGGGGTTTGTGCGCGCCCGGATGAGGAAGGGGCTATTGTCTTCTTCTTCTCAGCGGCCTTCGTTAGCCTCTTGGCTGCCGTGGCCCTCGTGTGGCGCCCAGACCCCTCCAGGGTCAATTGAGGCCGCGCAGCCCTGCCAGGCCGGACCGGCTCACCGGAGCCAGCCTGCCATAGGACTCGCCCTCTTCCCCTGGTTGGCGTCGAGCCCGCCGCCACGTCCTCCTCCTCCCCCGACGACTCGCCGGCCGCGTCTTCAACGAGCGGAGATCCAGTGTCGGCGCTGCTGACCTCCCCGGAGGCCGCCGCCCACCGGGTGAGCTCCTCTTCCTCCACTGCCGTTGCGGCCTTGTCCTCCATGCCCCCGGCGCTGCCGGCCTCCATGGCAAGTTGTGCCTCCCTCGCCCTAGTGGCGATGTAGTCCAGCTCTGCCTAGGTGGTGTCTATGATAAGCCACCGCTCGGCGTCGGCATTGACGTACACCTCAATCAGGGTGTCGAAGAATTGCTGCACATCCTCATCCTTCGGCTCCTCCCAGCTCAGGACGGGGCCATGTGCATTACAGTCCGGTATCATGGCGATTATCTCGGACCGACGCGAATTGTTGCACAACGGGACCACCCCCGCTGGCAACTTGAAAAATGGCCCTTGAGGGCCTTGCCAACCTTTGCGGCAGCCCTCATGGCCTTGCCGGTCCGCTCGACCTCGCCGTCGCGACCCACGTCAAGCTGGAAAAGCCGCTGGCAGAAGTGGGCATGCGCCAGCACTGTGAAGTTATGATCGAGGCCGGGGCGGAGTCGCATAATGTCAGCCGGGTTCGTAAAGAGCCAAGCTGGCCTCCCCTTGTTGTGCAACGGGGCGATCCGGCGACGAATGAAGTCCGCCCCGATCATCTAAAGGGTGAGTCCGGCCTGGGTGAGCCGGAGAATCCTGGTGGTGGCAACGGTGAGCCTCCCATCGGCGGCGTCGACATCGCTCCAATCGCTACCACGGACCAGCGGGACTCGGCGGACCTTGCAGAATTCCGGCGGGTTTTCATCTTCAATCCAGCACCACCGGCCACGCCATTCCTCCCACCTCTCCTTCACGGCACCGTCCGGGTACGCCCCTTGGATCATGGGATCCAGGTGACGCAATCGGAGACGGCTCCCCCCGGCTGGATTTAAGGGAAGAAGTAATGGCGGAAGAGCGCCGTGTTGGGATGCACCCCGGCAAAGCCTTCGCAAAGATGCGCGAAGAAAGCCATGCACGCCACCGCATTTGGAGTAAAATCCAAGAGGCGAAAGCCGAAGGTGCGCATAACGTCGCACAAGAAATCGGAGAAAGGGGGCATAACCCGCAGGAAAAGTAATCAACGAAGAAGGGGTACCGATTTGAGGCAGGATCAGCGCAAGCGGCAGGAATGACGCGCGTCGCCGGGTGTCCCAAATCCTCTCCCCCCGTCTTCACTCCCCATAGGGGCTTGAAGGAGGCCCGGAGCTCTCGAACATCAACCGTCGAGGGGAAGAAGAAGGCGGACTTCGTCCGGTCCCCCGACAGCGCGCTCGCCGGCGGCTCCACCGCCCCGGCGCCCTTAGCCACCCCCTTGCCCTTGGCGAATTTGGGAGCCATGGCGACTAAGAAGTTCAAAGGGATGAGGAAGGGGGATGGCGAAACAACGACGGCGGGCGATGACGGAAGCTTAGGAAGGAAGGAAGAGAGGAAACGGCGGCTCTGAGATTGGAAAAGGCACGAGGGAAGAGGAGAAAGTGAGCAGCGCGCCCATGGTTATTCCTTCTTATGGGGGAAAACGCGGGCCGCCTCCTTTCACATTAACTGTGATGTGATGCATACCCGCGGGAAGCAACCCCACGCATGCCGCCACGTCACACACGCCTCCCCACGCCGCGCCACGCGCGGGAAGCATGGGAAGCGCGACGCGCGAAGAATCTTACCGCGGTAAAAACCGCCCCGCCTGCCCGCGCATCATTTTTGGGCCTCGCCCAACGACGCGATTGTGCTTACGTGTGGCCCAGGCCCGGGGGCTCCTGTCGGTGTACAAAAAGAGGGGTACACTTTTTGTACCCTGTAACTATGCACGGGAGTCTGAGCCACGGGCACCACCACACTGAGCAAGGCAAGGGAGGTGAGCCAAGGTAAGGCCGAAGCTCAGGAGAAGCAGAACGACGCCAAGACCAAGACCACAAAGAGCAAAGGGGACGAAGCGGACCCCCCCCCGGCAAGATCCTTGCTGGGAGGCGGTTTTAGCAAACCCGGCAAGACCCTTGCCATGGCAGCTCACCCCACGCCTACGGAGTGAGTCACCCTTGAGTCCACTGCCCCCATGGGGCAAGGATTCGGGAGACATCCCCGTGGTGGCATGCAGATCTTTGTGAAGGCATTCAAGATCAGATACACCCTTTAGAAGATGATGATCCTTGGCGGGATCCCAGACAAGGAGGACCACAAGGCCCCCGGCAAGAGCCTTGCCGGGGATGATAGCAGGCACCACGGCAAGACCCTTGCCGGGGCCCCGGCAAGGCCCTTGCCAAAAACACCCGTAGGGCCACCATCAGGCCCACGCCAGTCAATCCTCCACCGCCGTTCGCATGCAGCTGCCGACCCAACCAGCTGGGCAGGCACCTGCGTGGCGGCATGCGGATCTTCATGGAGACCCACCACTGCGCCACCTCAGCTGCCTGCCTGCCTACATGGCACCGCGGGCGCCACTGGCCAAGGCGCGTGTCGACACAAGAGGAAGCGGCGACGGACGAGACGGGGCTCTCCCCCGTCCCCGATAAAGCAAGGACACCTGGGAAAGACGCATTAAATGTGCCTTGTCATGTAATGCGAGGGATAACCTCGCATCACTGTTCCCTTTCCACCTCCTGTGTGCCACTGTGGCTACCCCTTTTCCTATAAAAGGAGGTCCGAGGCGACCAGGAGAAGGATTCGGCTTTTTGGAGCTCCTCACGCCCCATAGCTAGCTCAAGAACACAGAGATACAATCCACCAAAGCAGGAGTAGGGTTTTACGCATCCTCGCGGCCCGAACCTGGATAAATGAACCGTGTGCTATCTGTTTGATCCGCTCTTCTCACGACCCCGCGCCCCGCAACCATAGTAGGGATTCTTGTGATCCCATATGTGTCGTTCCCACCGACACCTGAATCTAGGACTTGGTCGAAAGAGGAAATAATGGGGGCGAAAAGTAGCAGAGACTGACTATACAACTGGTCTCTAGGTTTAATAGGGAAATAAAGGGAAACGCGGTACAAACTCAATATAAACCCGATCTATTGGTTGAAAAAGGAAAGAAAGTGGGGACTGGGGGACAAGTCAACAGAGTAAGTCCAGCACTATATTTGCTAGCCTCACACGGTATAAGGTGGCTATACCGAACAAAAATGGGACCAACCCAGATATCCTGTTCTGATGTTTGTTGCCCCGAGCCACTCTTATGTAATGCCACTAGTAAAATGTAGCAGTCGCACTGTTAAAAGTAAGGACACGTTAAACCAATGTTGTTTCAATGTAGTGCCTCCAGTAATATGAATCAATGGCACTTCTTTACATGTCTAGCTAAAATTTCCCATTAAGATAAGTTGGTTCTTTTCATTAGAAATGCAATTGTCCTGGTCCGCCTACTCTCCCGTGCCCAGAGTAATGTCGTATTTAACGGTTGTCATAGTAAATACTAATGCTCACACTAATATCTAGCAATGCCAGTGCTTTAGAAATTGCTACCGTCCTTGTAGGATTGCCATTCAGATAAGGAACATGCTTCTTTTCATTTGATGCATGTTTCATCACTTGTTAGTCACCCTCCTTTCCACCTTTTTTGAGCAAACCGAGATATACATTTCACGCTCAATCTTAGTTGAACTGCACAAATGATATCCAAATTATAGTTGAGCATTCCAGGAGCTTCACAACCAACCTTGATGTTGCTCAATTTTATTGCAACTAATGAAGAAGAAGCTCTGTGGGTTTCGTTTTCTGATAGAAATGGAACCGGGGCTGGAGCCCTTTTCTTAAAAAAATTGAAGAAGCTGCTAGCTCACGGGACATTGCTTCATTTTAGGTGGACTGCACCAAAAGGTCCCATGAATTGAATCATCCATGTTGGTGACTGAAAGAGCCAGCTTCAGCATCCCAGTCTAAGCACCCCCGGTCTCCATCCTTGCGACGCATGGTACACCTTGTTTGCCACCTGCTCGACCCTAGTGTCACTGATAAAATGAAGTAATAATATAGTTAAAATAGAGCGAGTGTCATCTCTATCATTTCATTTCCAATGTAGATAAAGAAAGTGCTTCTCTTTGTTAATGTATGTTTCATCAACTAGTCACATTGTTAATGTTTAAGCGTTTCTGCAAACTGGGGTGCTTAATTTTAGTTGATATGTACAAAAATAGAGATTTGAATGTCTCAAGGTGCCTCCTTGTACTACCGCTGTACACTGATGTTCATCACTGGCAGAAGGTGTATCTGGGAGACTTAGGACGATATCCAGTATGAGGCGTATCGTATGAGGCGTCGCAGGGCCCATCTCGCCCTCGCAGCATGGCATACTATGATACTATCGCAATATTTTCTTCTATTTATTTTGCGTGTTTCATCAACTAGTGCCACTATAATGTAATCATGCTTTTTCATTATCTGTGCAAACAGGGTTATTCAGCTGCATTTTGGTGGAACTGCACAAATGTACGTATGGAACCGGCATATATGCAGAGTGCGAGGTGTGCCAAGTAAAAAATTACCGACACCAACCATGCTGCATGCACGCATTGGCATCCACCACCACCAGTGGGATGTGTGGTGCTTTGTGTGGACGGATCTTTCTCGGCAGCAAATCATCTAACCAAATACTAGTAGCTTATATTGGTAGTTTTCTAGGGAGTACTCTTTTCTGAAAGAAGCACCAATCTATTTTTCTTTATTTGTACACTGTGTCACAACTTTGACCCAAAGGTCCAGAGCTATTTTAGGGTGATTGGAGTAGTACTAGGAGACTGATTGTAAGCATGATTTTCATTAGCTGTCACACTGATTGTAAGCATGAGCAGGTGGAAGATTAGGTTAGTGCGAAGCTTACCTTAAACCCTACCGCCGCCGTTGAAACGAGGCGAGCATCGAGGGAACCGTGGAGAACGGCGGGGAAGCGATGTCGCGCCATCTGGCCTCCTCTTGTGGTGGGAGAACGAATACTCCTGTGGCTCCGGCTGGCTCTGCGCCCTCACGAACGGCACACCATACTCGATCGATTCATTATCCTCTGGGTGCTCGACCTTCGACCTGTACGCCCACCACCTCCGCCTGACTGTCGCCTCGGGCGAATCTGTCTGCTCCATCGCCCAGAAGAGATACTCGATGAACTCGGAGGACTGTGGCGTGACTGTCGCCGAGGAGTACATGTACATCGCCGCCCTCATCGCCGCCGTCTCGCTCTTTCGCATACATTGCCACATGGCCCGCACCGTCCTCGAAATCTCCCACTCATTGTCAAACCAACTAAGGATCTCCTTCAACCTGGCTAACTTTGCCTGGTCGCCGCTGGTGATCTGCCTGATTCGCTGCTGCATCCTCTCCATAGATGTCCTTCTGAGTGGTCCGGTGCTAGCTTTGGAAGATCGGAGGAGAGACGGTGGTCTTGCAATAGAGAAGAGGGAGAGGCGAGACGGTGGTTTTGGAATGGAGATGATGGAGAGGAGAGGAGGTGGTTTTGCAATGGAGAAGATCAGAAGAGGGAGAGGCGAGACGGTGGTTTTGGAATGGAGATGATGGAGAGGAGAGGAGGTGGTTTTGCAATGGAGAAGATCAGAAGAGGGAGAGGCGAGACGGTGGTTTTGGAATGGAGATGATGGAGAGGAGAGGAGGTGGTTTTGCAATGGAGAAGAGGGAGAGGAGCGTGCGCCAGCGATTTAGGATTGGACGAGAGGGCCGGCGCGCTGTGACTGGATCAAAATCAAAATCAATTTACCCTTCAATTAAGAAAGCGACCCCACATTAACTAGTCTCCCTTTTATTCTGGGTCATAATTGACCATGATTTTCGCACATAAAATATATGTTATACGTTGCAAAAATAATATAATTTGAAAGTACATTCAGATATGAACCAAATAATACAATTTTTGGTGACATGCATTCACATTTTGCTTGTCAAATACAGTACGTGGTCAAACTTTGACCCAAAATATGCAAAACAACAAAAAAATACTTCCAAGACCAGCGCCGCTCTTCCGCTCTTCTCCTCTTAAACCACCGCCCTCCTCTCCTGTTCCAATCTAAATGCAGCGCCGCTCCTCTCCTCTTCCATTTCAAAACCACCGCCCCTCCTCTCCTGTTCCAGTCCAAAACCAGCGTCGCTCCTCTTCCATTCTAATCCAAAACCAGCGCTGCTCCTCTCCTCTTCCATTCAAAAACCACCGCCGGCGAGTGAAGGTGTTGTGGAGAAGTAGATCGATGGAGGAGTACAACCGATACATGAGGATCGCAGACGGCGACCATTTGAAGCTAGCTAGGATGTTGGAGATACAGTCTTGGTTTGACAACAAGGACCAACTAGCGGCGACGGCGACATCCATGGCCAAATATCTGCAACAGAGCGAAAAGGCGGCGATACTCCCGGAGGGAGTCACGCCGGAGTACATAGAGCTGCTCCTCTGGGCCATGGAGCAAACAGATTCACCGAATCCGATCGTGAGGGAGCGGTGGTGGGAGTATCGATCCCAGATGGAGCATCCACCAGAGATTGAAGGATCAAGCATCTACAAGGTGCCGTTTGTGAGGGTGTCCTGCCAGAGCGAGCCGGTGGAGTCTTCATTGACCGAACCCAACTGCAAGAGGAGAAAAGCAGTTGGCCCGACGACGCTTCCACGCCATCGTCTCCCTCGTCGTTCACATCGTCTCACGGGGCGGCTGTCTGCCGCCGAGGAATAGGAGGGGGCTGCCCCCCAGCCCAATAGTCGGGCAGGTTGTGAATTGTCAGGAGGAGCTTAGGGTTGTCAGTATTTGCAGGTCGTGAATTGTGTTTTGTGTTGTGTATTTTGAGAGTACTTTCAGATATGAATGTCTTTTGAATTTGAGATTTGCAGTATTGAGCATATGAAGTATTTTATGAATTCTAGAGATCTATTTTTAGCACTTAAAAAAATGTAGTTTCATAGGAGTATAAAAGTGCAGACAATGTGATTCTCAGAGAAGAAACTGCAAGTTTCAGTTTCAGATAAGAAACTGCAAGTCCAGTTTCAGATAAGAAACTGCAACTTTCAGAGGCAGAGCATTTATATTAACATGGCCATTTCAAACAGGTTTAACATCAAGTTGGAAGTTTTATTCATGGTCGAAAATGGAACTACCAGCCAGTTAACATCATGCTGATCAACATTCATGCATAGCACATCTTCATATGATGCACAGTCAAAATGCCCACACAATGTCGAGTGTGCGAAACACAGAGAAAACGAGGGACGAAGTTTTGGCAAGTGTTGGACATGGTTTTGGGCTGCCCCGTCTAGGCTTTCATTTTTAACATGCGCAGCCCACGACCTCGGATGCGAGGTCCATAGGCCTGTTTGTATTTTCTTAGGACCGTAATGTATCGACCGACCTATGGACCTCCCATCCAAGGATTTATTTTCGGCGGCCCAATTTATGTATTTTTTTGAAGAAAACGCAGAGGTCTGTTCTATTTTTCTATATAAGAATAGGAACGCCAGGTCCAACTTATGTTTCCCTTCTAACTATATTATATATATTTAAATTATTTTATATGTTATTATATATTATTTTTATTGTCGTCATACATTTAACAGATACTTACATATGTAAGAAAACAATATCCCACATCTTATTAACTTATAAAAATAATTTCTTAACAAATAAAATCCTGGATTGTTTTGGCACGAAAATCCTAGTGATTGTGTACAAAAGCTTGGTAAGATTTAAGGACGAATGTAATAATATCACTTATTATTTAAATATATTTATAACAAAATGCTCAGCCCCTTCTTATTTTTTGATAACATTGCTGGCCCAACCCAACATTATAATTAGAATCAGCCCAGCAAAATTGTGTATTTCGAGAAAGTGCAAATGGCCTGTAATTTTTTAGGAAATAAAATAAATGGCCGCATGGATGCTACATTATTCGTTCACCCAGCCCAGCTAATGGTTGTAATTCAAAAAAAAGATCAAATTGGCTGTAAATTCTACCGCGCAAAAAAAGGACTATAAATTCTGAAAAAATGGGTTGAATACGTGCCACATTTTTGGAGGCTGAAATGTGGGCCAATAGGTCAAAGCCAACGCAAGTAGTTGTCAATTTAGTCAACAAATGATTTTGACATGTTAGCCATTGGATTTACATCCAACGACCGGCATCCATCTTCAATCTCTCGTCTTCTTCCTCCAGCGCCGTTGGGACCACCTCCCGCCTCCTGCTGCTAGCAGCTCTGCTTAGCACGCTTCGCTATGAAGCGCTACTCCACCGTTGGCCAGGCCATCCCTCCATCCCTCCACCCCTCCACACCTCATGTTCTTCGCCACCGACTGCCGAACCACACTGCACTAGAACTAGTTAACCCTTGTACACCTCTCCGTCTATGACTCTACTCCCGCGTCTTCCCATCTCCAGCTCGTTGCTGTCCGGGGCCTCGCTGTCGTCCACCACCTTGGATGCGCTCGGCGCGACGTGGTCAACATGGTCAACGAATGACACCATCGGAAGTAGACTGTGTGTGGAGAGGTTGATAGTTGGATCCACGGTCGCACACAAGGAAATGCCTCCTTATTACGCGCAAAATAATGATTCCTCCACCTGACATCTGGGACCCACCAGAAGGGCCTCTATATTTTGCGAAAATAACGTGCCCCCCGCTGACATGTCGGACCCACCAGCTATCTTCGCACGCAAGGAAGTGCCTTCTTATTACGCACAAAAAATGAATATTCCCCCTGCCAGCTGGAACCCAGCATAGTGGGAGGCTGACTTGTGGGCCTACCTAGTTGACGGGGACGGAGGGCTTTGTCAACTTAGTCAATATGAACGATTCTAGCTCCTATTACCGTACGATGTTCATCCAACGGCCGTAGTGCTTCTTCAACCTCTGGTCTTCTTGCTCCAGCCGCCCAAACCAGCGTCGGTCGTGCCGCGTGCTCCTGCCTCCTGTGGCCAGCTGTGATGCCGCGGAGGCCTCACTGCCCCCTACTACTCCCACCGCTGGCCAGGCCATCCCTCTACTCACCCACACCCCCTGTTATTATGCGGCGACATCAGCCTCACACCGCAGCCGAACCAGTGAACCCTCGTACTCCTCTTCGCGTGGGCATCCACTACTGCGTCTTCCCCGGCTCCGAGTCATCGCCTTCCTAGTCCTCGCCGTCGTCCACCGCCGTGGTGCTCTCGGCGCGGCGTGGTCAACGTGGTCAAGGAACGACTTCCATCGGACGTGGACTGTACGTGGAGAGGCCGACAGCTGGGTCCACGGCCACAGC
This sequence comes from Triticum urartu, assembly GCF_056163025.1. Classification (NCBI taxonomy): domain Eukaryota; kingdom Viridiplantae; phylum Streptophyta; class Magnoliopsida; order Poales; family Poaceae; genus Triticum; species Triticum urartu. The sequence goes on from NC_141874.1 coordinate 597,548,264, forward strand.
AAGGCAGTGCCTCCTTATTACGCGCAAAATAATGATTCCTCCACCTGACAGCGGGGACCCACCAGATGGGCCACCGCATTTCGCAAAAAAAAACGTTTCCCCCTGACTGCTGGGACCCACCAGCTACATCTTCGCACGCAAGGAAGTGCGTCCGGGCAAAAAAACGATTCGCCCCCCTGACTGCTGGGACCCATCAGCTACATCTTCACACGCAAGGAAGTGCGTCCGGGCAAAAAAACGATTCGCCCCCCTGACTGCTAGGACCCACCAGCTACATCTTCACACGCAAGGAAGTGCCTGACAGTCGGGACCCACCTGGTCGAAGCGTACGTAGCGTTGTCATTCTGGTCGCGAACGTGTATGTACATATATACGGGTGGATGTAGAGGTGCGCATGTGTCGTAGTAGAGGCGTGTACGTGTCATAGTAGAGGCGCGCACGTAGCATGTACACGTACGTACAGCGGCAAGGATGCAAGAAAAAATACAGCCACGTATGTGTACATACGGGCGGGGTCTCGAACGCCTACTCGCGCATACGTATGGCTAGTGTAACACCCCGGATGTAATTTACCTTATATGTACTCCAACTCTTGCCGTTTCCGGCACTAAGTTATTTTATTTCCTCGGGTTCGGGTTTTTGTCTCCGTGTGTTGTTGTCGTTGTCATGCATTCCATATCATGTCATCATGTGCATTGCATTTGCATACGTGTTCCTCTCATGCATCCGAGCATTTTGACCGTTGTCCGTTTTGCATTCCGGCGCTCCTATCTCCTTCGGTGGTCCTTTCTACCTTCTTTTCGTGTATTGGGGTTAAACATTTCCGGATTGGACCGAGACTTGCCAAGCGTCCTTGGTTTACTACCGGTAGACCGCCTGTCAAGTTTCGTACCATTTGGACTTCGTTTGATACTCCAACGATTAACCGAGGGACCGAGAAGGCCTCGTGTGTGTTGCAGCCCAACACCCTTCCATTTTGGCCCAAAACCCACCAAAACCCTCTCCATCATCTAAGAGCGTTCGATCACGATTGCGTGGCCGAAAACCGCACCTCTTTTGGACTCTCGTAGCTCCTCCTATGCCTATATAAAGAACCCCCATTCAAAATCACGGTCGAAACCCTAGATAAACTCCACCCGCCGCCGCCGGACGAAATCCGGACGGCCGTACGTGTCCGCCCCGCTCCCCCTCGGCCAATCTCCGTGTGACACGTGTCCCTGGGCCGGTCCCCAGTTCGCCGCCGACCCCGCGGGCCCGCGAGGCCCGTGCGGGGCCCTCTCGGCCCGGCCTCCGCCGCCTCCTTCCACCGGGTCGCCGCCCCCGCGCCCGGCGCCGTTCGCCGCGCCCGGCCGCCACGGCGCCATTCCCGGCCGCCGCCCGAAGCTTCTCCTCTGCCGCACCGACGCCCGCACCGGCCGGAGCTCCTCGCCGCCTCACCTCGCCGCGGAGCGCCGCCCCGCGCCCGATCCGGCCTCCGGCGAGCCTCCCCGCGGCCCCGGGCTCCTCCTCCGACGAGCACGCCGGCCGGATCCACCATCCCCGACAAACAGCTACAGTACTCTGGCGAACCTCGATCTGTGCGCCGGCCAGATCCAGATCCAGACGCGGTTGACTTTCCCACGAAACCCTAGATATTTTGTGTTTTTCATCATGCTATAACTCCGCATCCGTACCTCCATTTTGGACGTGTAGCATATCAAAATGTTTGTCTCAGAGAGTACATCATTTCATCTCATTGGATCATTTTCATTTGAGCTCATCTTGATGCCCGAAATGCTGTTGGAAGAGAGCTATTTGAGTTAATTGTCAGATCTGCTGCACCAAATAGCTATTTGTCATTTTTGCCATGGTTAATGTGTGCATGATATGCTCCTGAGCTCTACATGTGTTTTGTTATATGCCATGCCATCTTTACAGAGGTGCTATCGATGTATTTTTGTGATATGTGTGGTGACTAGCACAAGCTTGCAAAGTAGTGCATTCGTTAATGCTGATTTCAGGGACTTAGAATTTCTCCAAGTCCTTGATCTGTTTTTATCAATATGCCATATGTTCATGTTGTTTCCTAGTGACTCGTGCCTCTTTTGAGGATGATCAGTAGGGGTGATTTGTTAATATTGTGGTGCTCTATCCATCCATGTCTTTTTTGCATTTATGAAGCACCCTAGCTTGAGTCAATCGAGCTCTACTTTTGCTATTTCGTAATTCCTGGCAGATTGTCTACTCGTTAGCGATTTTGCCGAGGATATTGTTGTTGATCCGTGCATGCTCTTTGAGTTTTTGCCATGTTCACATGCTTGCAATGGTATTTTCTTATCCCGTTTGGCTCAAGGTCACTACGGGACTTTTGTTAAGCTCTTTGAGTAGCTTCATGTCATGCCTTGCTTTGCCATGTTAAGTTCCTGTAGCATGCAGTTTTCGTGCTCCAAAGTGTGCTACCTGATCTGAAATTCCAGACTTGTGTTAATTTCACCAAGTCTGAAACCTGTTTACCATTTGCATTTTTGCCATGCTTGTTTGAACCTGTTAATGGATGAATTAGCCGTAGCTCAGTGTTCATCTTTTGTCAAGCATTATGAGTGGCTCCCTGCCATGTATTTTGTTGCCATGTTTGAGTGCTGTAGCATAATTATCTTGATGCATTTAGATGGCTACTTGTTGTTTATCGCAGACCGGTGCCATACTTGTTTTGCTTGCCATTTCCAAACCGTGCATCCGATTCCGGTGATCTTTATATCGATTTCAACCGAAATCACCTCACTTTTCCAGTGGCACTCCTGGATTTCCAAGCTGAGGCCAGGTCCAATCATTCCTTGTCAAATCTTGCATATGCATCACATATTGCATCCCGCATAGCATAACATGTTTGCATCACGTTGTTTGAGCCTTGCACGTGGTTGATTGTATTCCTTTTGCTTGTTTGTCTTGTTTGGGTAGAGCCGGGAGACGAGTTCGCTAACGAGGAGCCCGTTGAGTTTGCTTACAAGGATCAAGTCAACTCTGACAACTTTGCAGGCAAGATGATCATACCCTCGAAATCACTTCTATCTTTGCTTGCTAGATGCTCGCTCTTTTGCTATGCCTATGCTACGATGTCTGCCACTTACTTATCATGCCTCCCAAATTGCCATGTCAAACCTCTAACCCTCCATGTCCTAGCAAACCGTTGATTGGCTATGTTACCGCTTTGCTCACCCCCTCTTATAGTGTTGCTAGTTGCAGGTGAAGATTGGAGATCGTTCCTTGTTGGAACATTGTTTATTTGTTGGGATATCACTATATTATCTTGTTATCTTAATGCATCTATATACTTGGTAAAGGGTGGAAGGCTCGGCCTTTTGCCTAGTGTTTTGTTCCACTCTTGCCGCCCTAGTTTCCGCCATATCGGTGTTATGTTCCCGGATTTTGCGTTCCTTACGCAGTTGGGTGATAATGGGAACCCCTTGACAGTTCGCCTTGAATAAAACTCTTCCAGCAATGCCCAACATTGGTTTTACCATTTGCCACCTAGCCTTTTTTCCCTTGGGTTTCGCAGACTCAAGGGTCATCTTTATTTTAACCCCCTCGGGCCAGTGCTTCTCTAAGTGTTGGTCCAACTGAGCGATGTCCAGGGCTACCAGGGGCAACTCTGGGCTGGCCTACCCGATGTCTGGCTCATCTGAGTGTGCCCTGAGAACGAGATATGTGCAGCTCCTATCAGGATTTGTCGGCACATTCAGGTGGTGTTGCTGGACTTGTTTTACCATTGTCGAAGTTGTCTTGTAGAACCGAGATGCCGAGTCTGATCGGAATGTCTCGGGAGAAGGTTTATCCTTCATTGACCATGAGAGCTTGTGATGGGCTAAGTTGGGACTCCCCTGCAGGGATTTGAACTTTCAAAAGCCGTGCCCGCGGTTATGGGCAGATGGGAATTTGTTAATGTCCGGTTGTAGATAACTTGAACCTTAACTTAATTAAAATGAATCAACTGTGTGTGTAACCGTGATGGTCTCTTCTCGGCGGAGTCCGGGAAGTGCACACGGTGTTGGAGTAATGTTTGCCATAGGTTGTTCTTTAGTTCTTCGTTCGTGCTTTGCCTTCTCTTCTCGCTCTCTTTTGCGAACAGGTTAGCCACCAAATATGCTAGTCGTTTGCTGCAGCTCCACATATTACCTTGCCTTACCTATAAGCTTAAATAGTCTTGATCGCGAGGGTGCGAGATTGCTGAGTCCCCGTGGCTCACAGAATACTTCCAAACCAGATGCAGGGCCCGATGACTCCGTTCCAGATGATGCGCTTGAGCTCAAGTGGGAGTTCGATGAAGCCTCCCTTCGTTACTATGTGTCTTTCCCTGATGATCAGTAGTGGTGCCTAGTTGGGGCGACCGAGACCATGTAGCATGTTGGGGTTGATCTTTTATTTTGGTACCGTAGTCGGACCATGAGTGTATTGGATGATTGTAATTCTATTTATGTACTTTGTGTGACGTGGCGAGTGTCAGCCAACTATGTACTTTTCCCCTTATTATCTATTTACATGGGTTGTTGTGAAGATTACCTTACTTGCGACATTGCTTTCAATGCGGTTATGCCTCTAAGTCGTGCTCCGATACGTAGGAGATATAGCTGCATCGAGGGCGTTACAAGTTGGTAATCAGAGCCTTCCCCGACCTTAGGAGCCCCCACTGCTTGATCGAATTAGCAGACGAGTTGATTCTAGAAAAATGTTTTGAGTCATTTAGGAATTATATATCGGAGAGTTTAGGAATTCTTTTTACTCCCCAGTCCCCTCATCGCTCTGGTAAGGCATTCTGACATAGAGTTTTGACTCTTCTCTTCTCAAATTTCACTAAAAAAAATTTAGGATCACGCGTGTATCTTGGAATCATTCCGATCGATTTGTGACGAGAACATTGTTCTTGGTGCCTCCTGTCATTTAGGGGTTGTGGCAGTGTCCCGGGGAGTTGAGCTCCGAGGTGTTGTCGTCACAATTTTATCGTTGCAGTTCTGGAATACCTGAGTTTAGTTTGCCGACATCGAAAATCTCTTTTATGCAGTTGTTGGTGAGATAACCACGACGCCACCCAGTACTGGGGAGGAGTTCGGGAGTATTGCCATAACTTGTATAACGGATGCTTTTCGAAGGTTGAGGTAGACGATTTTCGAAGTTTTTCTCGGTTATGTGTTGAAGGATGGATACAGCTGGATGTAGGATTTGCTAGATTTGGGTGAGATATTATGCTTCCCCTGTATCCCCAACACCTGATTGCATAACCGGAAAGGTTCGGGAGTTTCATAGGTGGGAATTCTTGTAGCTCTAGTTCTTCTTCCACGGATATTTGGTTTGAGATTGGGTGATCCTTACCGAGTATTCGTTCTTGCTCCGTACCTTGTTGATTTTATTTCTCTACCTAAATTCTAAGTGGCTTCTCAATTTATGCATATGTGACCATTTCAATTGGAATGCATTCGTTCATTTTGTTCGGATGGGAAGACTATATGTTGCAATTTCAACCCGTTTGGTTCAGCTTCAATAATTGTCTATCAATGTGCTAATGGATGTCAACCTCTTCAGGATGGCTCCTCCAACGCGCACGACTCCAAATCCTGATCCGCCACCACCACCCCCTCCTCCGGAGGCATGGCAAGCTATGATGGCCGCTACCAATGCAAACACGCAGTTGATCATGCAAATTCTTCAAGAGCGCAACCAAGCAAACCAAGGCAACCAAGGCAACAATCAGAATCACTTTGCTACACTCAACCAGTTCCTTGCTAACCAGCCAAAGACCTTCAGCAATTGCGTTGAGGCAACTGACGCTGATGATTGGCTCGTGGACTTGTGCAAGCATTTCGAGTGAAGTAACGTCAGGCCTGAGGACTTTGTCAAGTTCGCTTCCTTCCAACTCAAAGACCAAGCTGTAGAATGGTTTCAGTAGTACAAAGATTCCAGAGGAGGTCGTGTGATTACCTGGGATGAATTCCGTCAAGACTTCAAAGCTCATCATATTCCTCAGAGCGTGGTTGAAAGCAAGCATGAGGAATTCCGCAACCTGAAGCAAGGCTCTATGTCTGTCTATGACTACAACAAGATATTTCAGAAGCTCACCCACTTTGCTAAGCAGGACGTCCCTAACGAGAAGAGCATGATATACCAGTTCAGGGGTGGTCTCAGAGAAGAAATCCAGCTACCTCTCGTTCTCTTTGAGCCCAGGAGGTACGATGAGTTTTACAACATGGCATTGAAGCAAGAGGCTGCTCAACTGAAGTGTGATGCTTACAAGAAGCGAGTCAGAGATGCTACTCCTTCTTCCTCAACTCAAGTGGCTAAGCAGCAGAAGTTTTGGATTCCTCCTCCTCCGTTCCGTCAGCCGTATCAACAAAAGAGCAAAGGTGGCAGTGGATCTTCCCAACCACCCAACCCTGGCTTTCAGAACAAGACTTCGTCTCAAGCTCCAAGGTCGAGTGCTCTGTATCACCGTCCGCTTTCAGAGGTCACGTGCAACAAGTGCCAACAGAAGGGTCACTATGCCAACAAATGCTTCAATCAGAGGCGTCTTCCTCCTCCTCCTATGAGATCGGCAAGTACAGCTGTGGTCAAGCATAACCCCAAGTCTGCTAAGGTCAACTTGATGAATGCAGCTCATGCAGAGGACTCGTCAGATGTCATCATGGGTAACCTTCCTGTTAATGATATTCCTTCAAAAGTTCTTTTTGACACTGGTGCATCGCATTGTTTCATCTCGAGACCATTTGTTTCTAAGCATGAGTTGCCTTTACAAGATTTGCCTAGTCAGTTATCCGTTGTTTCTCCGGGTAAATTCATGAATGCAAGCGCATTGTCCCCGGATGTTACTATCATGTTGGGCGACTACAAGTTTCTATCCTCTCTACTGGTCCTTGGTAACTCGGATATTGATCTTATTCTTGGAATGGATTGGCTTTCTAAGCCCAAGGCTCAGCTTGATTGTGCTGCCAGGAAGATTCAATTGACTCATTCGTCTGAGGATATAATTGTCTTTGCCGCTCGTGATGATACCATCCGTCTATTTTCTCTCAATGAGAAGGGTGAACTAGATGCCATCTCGCAGATTCCAGTTGTTTGCGAATATCAAGACGTCTTTCCAGAAGAGCTTCCAGGAATGCCTCCGCACCGGCCAGTTGAATTCGTCATCGATCTTGAGCCTGGCACGGAACCGGTTTGCAAGCGTCCTTACAAGCTCGGACCTGAAGAGTTGAAGGAGTTGAAGAAGCAACTCGATATTCAAGAACGAATGGGTCTCATCCGACCTAGTTCTTCTCCGTGGGGCTGTGGAGTTCTTTTTGTGAAGAAGAAGGATGGAACGGACCGACTTTGTGTTGACTACCGTCCATTGAAACAAGAAGACTATCAAGAACAAGTACCCACTTCCCAACATCAATGAGTTGTTCGAACAACTCAAAGGTGCCCAAGTATTCTCCAAGCTTGATCTCCATATGGGTTATCACCAGATTCGAATCCGTGAGCAGGATATTCCCAAGACGGCTTTCAAAACAAGCTATGGTTCATATGAATACACTGTCATGTCTTTTGGCCTCGTCAACGCTCCTCCGACTTTCTCTCGCATGATGAACTTCATCTTCAACGCCTACACAAATGACTTCGTTTTGGTCTATCTCGACGACATTCTGGTCTTTTCGAAGAACAAGGAAGATCACGCCAAGCACTTGCGTTTGGTGCTCGATAAGCTCAGGGAACATCAGTTCTACGCCAAGTTCTCAAAGTGCGAGTTTTGGCTCGATGAGGTTCTTTATCTTGGGCATATAATCTCTGCCAAGGGCATTGCGGTGAATCCTGAGAAGGTGTCTGCAATTGTGAATTGGGAACCACCTCAGAACGTGAAGCAACTCCGCAGCTTCCTTGGTCTCGCAAGCTACTGTCGAAGGTTCGTTGAGAACTTTTCAAAGATCGCGAAGCCTCTTTCAAACCTTCTCTAGAAGCACGTCAAGTACGTTTGGTCTCCGGAATGTGACATCACTTTCAACACTTTGAAAGAGAAATTGGTCACTGCTCCAGTTCTGACTCCTCCTGATGAATCCAAACCATTCAAGGTCTTTTGCGATGCCTCTCTTCAAGGTCTTGGTGCAGTGTTGATGCAAGAGAAGAAAGTTGTGTCTTATACCTCTCGCCAGTTGAAGCCCAATGAGAAGAACTACCCCACTCATGACCTCGAGTTTGCGGCAGTTGTGCATGCTCTTTTGACTTGGAGACATCTCTTATTGGGAAGAAAAGTGGACATCTTCACTGACCACAAGAGTCTCAAGTACATCTTCACTCAGCCTAATCTCAACCTCAGGCAGACTCGTTGGGTCGAAATGATTCAAGAGTATAATCCGAGTATCGAGTATACTCCAGGCAAGGCCAATGTGATTGCTCACGCTTTGAGCAGGAAGGCTTACTACAACAGTATGATTCTCAAGCCTTATCAACCCGAGCTTTGTGAAGCTTTCCGCAAACTCAATCTGTAAGTTGTTCCTCAAGGTTTCCTCGCCAACCTTCAAGTCTCTCCTACCTTGGAAGACCAGATTCGCGAGGCTCAACTTCTTGATGCTATGGTGAAGAAGGTGAAGATTGGGATTGCCAAGGGTCAACCCAAGTACAAGTGCTACCGCCTTGATGACAAGGATACTCTCTTCTTCGAGGATCGTATTGTTGTGCCCAAAGGTGACCTTCGTAAAGTTATCATGAATGAGGCGCACAATTCACTCCTCTCCATCCACCCTAGGAGTACGAAGATGTATCAGGACCTCAAGCAGGCTTATTGGTGGACTCGAATGAAGCATGAGATTGCTCAGTTCGTGAATGAATGTGATGTCTGCAGAAGAGTGAAGGCAGAATACCAAAGGCCAGCTAGTCTCCTCCAACCTCTTGCCATTCCAGAATGGAATTTGACCACATTGAGATGGACTTCGTGACTGGGTTTCCAAAGTCCAAGCGTGGCAATGATGCTATATTCGTTGTCATCGACAAACTCACTAAAGTGGCTCACTTTCTGCCTATCAAAGAGTCTATCATTGCAGCTCAATTGGCGGAGCTGTATACCTCTCGGATTGTCTCGCTGCACGGTATTCCACAGGTGATCTCTTCAGACCGAGGCAGCATCTTTACCTCCAAGTTTTGGGATTCTTTTCAGAAGGCCATGGGCACCAACATCCGCTTCAGCACAGCTTTCCATCCTCAAACTAGCGGTCAAGTCGAGCGTGTCAATCAGATTCTTGAAGATATGCTCAGGGCTTGCGTTATCTCCTTCGGTGTGAAGTGGGAATATTGTCTTCCATACGCCGAATTCTCCTACAACAACAGTTTTCAAGCAAGTTCGGGCAAGGCCCCATTCGAAATTCTGTATGGCAGGAAGTGTCGTACTCCTCTTAACTGGTCAGAAACCGGTGAACGTCAACTTCTGGGAAATGACTTAATCACAGAGGCAGAGGAGATGTGCAAACTCATTCGTGATAACCTCAAAGCAGCGCAATTGCGCCAGAAGAGCTACTATGATAGTAAGCACCGTGATTTGGCTTTCGAGATCGGAGATCATGTTTACCTCCGCGTCTCTCCAATGAAAGGTACTCGTTGCTTCGGTATCAAAGGGAATCTTGCCCCTAGATATGTCTGTCCTTTCAAGATCGTCAGCAAGAGAGGCGATCTCGCCTATCAACTCGAGCTTCCTTCAAACTTTGCAAATATGCACGAAGTGTTCCATGTCTCTCAGCTCCGCAAGTGCTTCAAGACTCCTGACCGCACCGTCAACTTCGAAGACATTGATCTCCAAGAAGAACTTTCTTATCGTGAGCACCCAGTTGCTATTCTTGAAGAGACTGAACGCAAGACTCACAATAAGTCAATCAAATTCCTCAAAGTCAAGTGGTCACACCATTCCGACCGTGAAGCCACCTGGGAACGCGAGGATCACCTCCGTTCTGAGTACCCGACGTTTTTCTAGTCCTAGATCTCGGGATGAGATCCTTTCGTAGTGGTGGAGTGTTGTAACACCCCAGATATAATTTACCTTATCTGTACTCCAACTCTTGCCGTTTCCGGCCTAAGTTATTTTATTTTCTCCATTGTTGGGTTTTGTCTCTACACCAATACTGGTTGCGCCTAAACCACAAGAGTCGTTGCTGCTGTTGTTGGGGAACGTAGCAGAATTTTTAAAATTTTCTACGCATCACCAAGATCAATCTATGGAGTCATCTAGCAATGAGGGAGAGGGGAGTGCATCTACATACCCTTGTAGATCGCACGCGGAAGCGTTCAAGAGAACGGGGTTGATGGAGTCGTACTCGTCGTTATCCAAATCACCGATGACCTAGCGCCGAACGTACGGCACCTCCACGTTCAACACACGTACGGTTGGGAAGACGTCTCCTCCAACTTGATCCAGCAAGGGGGAAGGAGAGGTTGATGAAGATGCAGCAACACGACGGCGTGGTGGTGGAAGCAACGACGATCTCGGTAGGGCTTCGCCAAGCTTAGGGAGAGGGAGGAGTGTCACAGGAGGGAGAGGGAGGCGCCAGGGGCTAGGGTGCGGCTGCCCTCCCTCCCCCCACTATATATAGGGTCCCTAGGGGGGGCTCCGGCCCTAGGAGATCCAATCTCCAAGGGGGGGCGGCCAAGGGGGTGGCTTGCCCCCCCAAGCCAAGTGGGGCGCCCCCACCCCTAGGGTTTCCAACCCTAGGCGCAGGGGGAGGCCCAAGGGGGGCACACCAGCCCACTAGGGGCTGGTTCCCCTCCCACTTCAACCCATGGGGCCCTCCGGGATAGGTGGCCCCACCCGGTGGACCAGCGGGACCCTTCCGGTGGTCCCGGTACAATACCGATTACCCTCGAAACTTTCCCGATGGCCGAAACTTGACTTCCTATATATAAATCTTCACCTCCGGACCATTCCGGAACTCCTCGTGACGTTCGAGATCTCATCCGGGACTCCGAACAACTTTCGGGTTAGCGTATACTAATATCTCAACAACCCTAGCGTCACCGAACCTTAAGTGCGTAGACCCTACGGGTTCGGGAGACAAGCAGACATGACCGAGACGACTCTCCGGTCAATAACCAACAGCGGGATCTGGATACCCATGTTGGCTCCCACATGCTCCTCGATGATCTCATTGGATGAACCACGATGTCGAGGATTCAATCAATCCGTATACAATTCCCTTTGTCAATCGGTACGTTACTTGCCCGAGACTCGATCATCGGTATCCCAATACCTCATTCAATCTCGTTACCGGCAAGTCACTTTACTCGTACCGTAATGCATGATCCCGTGATCAACCACTTGGTCACATTGAGCTGATTATGATGATGCATTACCGAGTGGGCCCAGAGATACCTCTCCGTCATACGGAGTGACAAATCCCAGTCTCGATTCGTGCCAACCCAACAGACACTTTCGGAGATACCTGTAGTGTACCTTTATAGTCACCCAGTTATGTTGTGACGTTCGCCACGCCCGGCCGCCGCGGCGCCATTGCCGGCCGCCGCCCGAAGCTTCTCCTCCGCCACGCCGACGCCCGCGCCGGCCGGAGCTCCTCGCCGCCTCACCTCGCCGTGGAGCGCCGCCCCGCGCCCGATCCGGCCTCCGGCGAGCCTCCCCGCGGCCCCGGGCTCCTCCTCCGACGAGCACGCTGGCCGGATCCATCGTCCCCGACGAACAGCTACAGTACTCCGGCGAACCTCGATCTGCGCGCCGGCCAGATCCAGATCCAGACGCGGTTGACTTTCCCACGAAACCCTAGATATTTTGTGTTTTTCATCATGCTATAACTCCGCATCTGTAGCTCCGTTTTGGGCGTGCAGCATATCAAAATGTTCGTCTCAGAGAGTACATCATTTCATCTCATTGAATCATTTTCATTTGAGTTCATCTTGATGCCTGAAATGCTGTTGGAAGAGAGCTATTTGAGTTAATTGTCAGATCTGCTGCACCAAATAGCTATTTGTCATTTTTGCCATGATTAATGTGTGCATGATATGCTCCTGAGCTCTACATGTGTTTTGTTATATGCCATGCCATCTTTACAGAGGTTCTATCCATGTATTTTTGTGATATGTGTGGTGACTAGCACAAGCTTGCAAAGTAGTGCATTCGTTAATGCTGATTTCAGGGACTTAGAATTTTTCTAAGTCCTTGATCTGTTTTTATCAATATGCCATATGTTCATGTTGTTTCCTAGTGATCCATGCCTCTTTTGAGGATGATCAGTAGGGGTGATTTGTTAATCTTGTGGTGCTCTATCCATCCATGTCTTTGTTTGCATTTATGGAGCACCCTAGCGTGAGTCAATCGAGCTCTACTTTTGCTATTTCGTAATTCCTGGCAGATTGTCTACTCGTTAGCGATTTTGCCGAGGATGTTGTTGTTGATCCGTGCATGCTATGTTGTTGTTCTTGCCATGTCGAGCTTATATAATATGTATTATTGATGGGTGTTTGCTTAGATTGTCATGCCTTGCTCTGTAGTGAGTGCGTCGAGCTCGTAAACATGCCTACTCGTTAACAGATTTGCATGCTCCAGTTTTTCACTAAGTCTGTAATCTGATTATGTTTTTGCCATGTTCACATGCTTGCAATGGTAGTTTGTGAACCCTTTTGGCTCAAGGTCACTAAGGGACTTTTGTTAATATCTTTGAGTAGCTACATGCCATGCTTTACCTTGCCATGTTCAGGTCCTGTAGCATGTAGTTTTGTTGCTCCGAAGAGGGCTACCTGATCTGAAATTCCAGACAAGTGTTAATTTCACTAAGTCTGAAACCTGTTTACCATTTGCATTATTGCCATGCTTGTTTGAACCTGTTAATGGATGAATTGGCCGTAGCTCAGTGTTCATCTTTTGTCAAGCATTATGAGTGGATCCCTGCCATGTATTTTGTTGCCATGTTTGAGTGTTGTAGCATAATTATCTTGATGCATTTAGATGGCTACTTGCTGTTTATCGCAGACCGGTGCCATATTTGTTTTGCTTGCCATTTCCAAATCGTGCATCCGATTCCGGTGATCTTTATATCAATTTCAACCGAAATCACCTCACTTTTCCATTGGCATTCTTGTATTTCCAAGTTGAGTCCAGGTCCAATCATTCCTTGTCAAATGTTGTATATGCATCACATATCGCATCCCGCATAGCATAACATGTTTGCATCATGTTGTTTGAGCTTTGCACGTGGTTGATTGGATTCCTTTTGCTTGTTTGTCTTGTTTGGGTAGAGCCGGGAGACGAGTTCGCTAACGAGGAGCCCGTTGAGTTTGCTTACAAGGATCAAGTCAACTCTGACAACTTTGCAGGCAAGATGATCATACCCTCGAAATCACTTCTATCTTTGCTTGCTAGATGCTCGCTTTTTTGCTATGCCTATGCTACGATGCCTGCCACTTGCTTATAATGCCTCCCAAATTGCCATGTCAAACCTCTAACCCACCATGTCCTAGCAAACCATTGATTGGCTATGTTACCGCTTTGCTCACCCCCTCTTATAGCGTTGCTAGTTGCAGGTGAAGATTGGAGATCATTCCTTGTTGGAACATTGTTTATTTGTTGGGATATCACTATATTATCTTGTTATCTTAATGCATCTACATACTTGGTAAAGGGTGGAAGGCTCGGCCTTTTGCCTAGTGTTTTGTTCCACTCTTGCCGCCCTAGTTTCCGTCATATTGGTGTTATGTTCCCGGATTTTGCGTTCCTTACGCGGTTGGGTGATAATGGGAACCCCTTGACAGTTCGCCTTGAATAAAACTCTTCCAGCAATGCCCAACATTGGTTTTACCATTTGCCACCTAGCCTTTTTCCCTTGGGTTTCGCGGACTCAAGGGTCATCTTTATTTTAACCCCCTTGGGCCAGTGCTTCTCTAAGTGTTGGTCCAACTGAGCGATGTCCGGGGCTACCAGGGGCAACTCTGGGCTGGCCTACCCGACGTCTGGCTCATCTGAGTGTGCCCTGAGAACAAGATATGTGCAGCTCCTATCGGGATTTGTCGGCACATTCGGGCGGTGTTGCTGGACTTGTTTTACCATTGTCGAAGTTGTCTTGTAGAACCGAGATGCCGAGTCTGATCGGAATGTCTTGGGAGAAGGTTTATCCTTCGTTAACCATGAGAGCTTGTGATGGGCTAAGTTGGGACTCCCCTATATTGATTTGAACTTTCGAAAGCCGTGCCCGCGGTTATGGGCAGATGGGAATTTGTTAATGTCCGGTTGTAGATAACTTGAACCTTAACTTAATTAAAATGAATCAACTGTGTGTGTAACCGTGATGGTCTCTTCTCGGCGGAGTCTGGGAAGTGAACACGGTGTTGGAGTGATGTTTGCTGTAGGTTGTTCTTTAGTTCTTCGTTTGTGCTTTTCCTTCTCTTCTCACTCTCTTTTGCGAACAGGTTAGCCACCAAATATGCTAGTCATTTGCTGCAGCTCCACATATTACCTTGCCTTACCTATAAGCTTAAATAGTCTTGATCGCGAGGGTGCGAGATTGCTGAGTCCCCGTGGCTCACACAATACTTCCAAACCAGATGCAGGGCCCGATGACTCCGTTCCAGATGATGCGCCTGAGCTCAGGTGGGAGTTCGATGAAGCCTCCCGTCGTTACTATGTGTCTTTCCCTGATGATCAGTAGTGGTGCCCAGTTGGGGCGATGGGGACCATGTCGCATGTTGGGGTTGATCTTTTATTTTGGTTCCATAGTCGGACCATGAGTGTATTGGATGATTGTAATGCTATTTATGTACTTTGTGTGACGTGGCGAGTGTAAGCCAACTATGTACTTTTCCCCTTATTATCTATTTACATGGGTTGTTGTGAATATTACCTTACTTGCGACATTGCTTTCAATGCGGTTATGCCTCTAAGTCGTGCTCCAACACGTAGGAGATATTGCCGCATCGAGGGCGTTACAGCCATGGCTGGCGTACATGGCTTGGTCGGAACGGAGAAACAGCATCGTCGTCATGTGCATGGGGAGGCAACGGAATGCGTCATGTTCATGGGGAGGCAACGGAATGCGCCGTGTTCATCGGGAGGCAACGGAATGCGTCGTGTTCATCGGGAGGCAACGGAACGCATGTGAGCCAACCGGCTGGGTCGGAACGGAATGCATGGTTGTGTTCATCGGGAGGGCTTGGATGGAACAGGCGATGGAAACGAGGCATGGCGTACCGCAAAACGGAGGAAACGGACCTCCTACGTTCGGAACAGGATCCTGTTGATCGGGAGGGGTGTGGCATACCGCAAAATGGACGAAACGGACCTCCTACGGTCGAAACGGGGGTCCTGTTGATCGGGAGGGGTGTGGCGTACCGCAAAACGGACGAAACGGACCTCCTACGGTTGAAACGGGGGTCTTGTTCATCGGGAGGGGTGTGGCGTACCGCAAAACGGGACTCCACGGGATATTGTTCATCTCCACTGTCGACCTCCTCCAGCCTCCACGGGCTACCGTCGACCTCCTCCAGCCTCCACGGGCTCCTTTTCATCCAGCCTCCACCGTGCGCTACTCCACCGGCTACTGTTCAACCACCCCTCCACCGTCTACTGTTCATCCACCCCTCCACACCACGGGGTCCTATTCAACCACCCCTCCACGGGCACCCCTCCACTGTCTACTGTTCATCCAGCCCTCCACACCAGGGGGTCCTGTTCATCCAGAGGCAACGCCACCGCTCACTGTTCATCCAACCCCCCCCCCCCCCGCAACGCTCACTGTTCATCCAATCGATCAGCTTCAGTTAGCAGGAGTAGCGAAGGGATGGCTCGATCGGGTTTAGTTAACAGCCATCGATCGATCGCTCGGGTTCAGTAACGCGTAGCCTGTAGTGCAATCACTCGGGTTCAGTTAGAGCCCAACACCTCGCTCGGGTTCAGTTAGAGCCAATGCCTCGCACACACGTGCGTACGTATACGAGAGAAACGCGCATCGCTCGGCCCCCGACCTCCCACCGTAACCGGGAACTCCCCGAAATTTTCCTCCCCCTCACTTCTACCATGGTTTTTTCCGTCATGGACAGCCCAAAGAATGTCATGCAGCTGCGTCTCCAGCCCGCCTAGGACGGAAAGCCCATTTTCTGTCATGATTTTTTGTCATAGAAGTAGGAGCCCACCACATCTATGATGATACCGGGTTTTGTCACAATTATCGTCATAGAAGTGTCATATGTATGAAAGAAAAAAAATCGTTCGGCCCAAAATGTCACGGATGTGTCTTTTTTTGTAGTGATAGGGGCAGTAATCTGTTTACATGAGGAGCTCCCTCTCCCAAAATTCTCTTACAACCTCTAGGGCCGCCCCCGAGCTTTTGCGTGCAGGATAAATAGCAGGGAAACACGGGATCAACCGGACATGTCGCTCGCTGAGCCCCCTAGGTTGCCTTCGGACGCGTCGCTGGCGGTATCGTCACCGCTGCTGGCATCACCATCACCTTCAACGATGCCACCATCACCATCGTCGACCACGTCGCCTTCTGAAAGTGCAACGATCCCAGGTTGGTTTTGGTAATTCCTAACAACATATAGCTCATTGAGCTATTGCTATTTCAAGATAAATAATTCAGGAAAGCTCAATGATTGGCATGGCATGGATTAGAAAGTGGACCCCTCAAAATGCTAAGGACAAAAGATTGGCTCAAGCTCAAAGCACAAGACTCTACATTTTACGTTTAGTGATCCAAGATCACATTGAGTCCATAGGAAAAGCCAATACTATTAAAAGGGGTGAGGTGTTGCTTAATGAGTTACTTGCTCAAAATGCTTAGTAATATGCTCCAAAAACCCTCAACTACTTTCACATATCCACATATGTCCCAAACCAAAAGTCAAGCTCGGCCTCACCGAAATCTTCTATCCGGCGCCACCGAGTTCACCTGACATAGCCACTGCCAGAAACCCTAGTCATCTCGATCTCACCAAGATGGGATTGCAAACTCTCTGTTTCCCTTCGTAACATTTCGGTCTAACCGAGATGAGCGATTGGTCCCACCGAGATTGCAATGCAAACTCTCTGTTTCCCCTTCGTAACGTTTCGGTCTAACCGAGATGAGCGAATCGGTCCCACCGAGTTTGCGTGACCAACTCTCTATTTGTCTATTGCAAAATCGGTCCCACCGAGTTTGTGTAATCGGTCTCACTGAGATTACGTTATGCCCTAACCCTAATGGAATCAGTCCCACCGAGTTGACATGTCGGTCTCACTGAAAATCCTAACGTTCACATTTTGAACTAAATCGGTCTGACCGAGTTTTATGACCGTCCCACCGAGTTTGGTGATTTGTAACGGTTAGATTTTGTGTGGAGGCTATATATACCCCTCCACCCACTCTTCATTCGTGGAGAGATCCATCAGAATATGCCTACACTTCCAACATACATTTTCTGAGAGAGAACCACCTAGACTTGTGTTGAGGTCAAGATATTCCATTCCAACCACATAAATCTTGATCTCTAGCCTTCCCCAAGTTGCTTTCCACTCAAATCATCTTTCTACCAAATCCAATCCTATGAGAGAGAGTTGAGTGTTGGGGAGAATATCATTTGAAGCACAAGAGCAAGGAGTTCATCATCAACACACCATCTATTACCTTTTGGAGAGTGGTGTCTCATAGATTGGTTAGGTGTCACTTGGAGCCTCCGTCAAGATTGTGGAGTTGAACCAAGGAGTTTGTACGGGCAAGGAGATCGCCTACTTCGTCAAGATCTACCCTAGTGAGGCAAGTCCTTCATGGGCGATGGCCATGGTGGGATAGACAAGGTTGCTTCTTCGTGGACCCTTCGTGGGTGGAGCCCTCCGTGGACTCGCGCAACCGTCACCCTTCGTGGGTTGAAGTCTCCATCAACGTGGATGTACGATAGCATCACCTATCGGAACCACGCCAAAAATCTTCGTGTCCATATTGCGTTTGCTCCCTCCAAACTACTCCCTTTACCTTCATATGCAATTGTTTTACATTCCGCTGCTATACTCTTAGAATTGCATGTGTAGGTTGATTACTTGAATTGTGCTAAGTTGCTAAAATCTGCCAAGACTTGAAATTGGGAAAAGGCTAGATTTTTATTTGGTCAAGTAGTCTAATCACCCCCCCCCTCTAGACATACTTTCGGTCCTACAAGTGGTATCAGAGCTTTGGTATCCATTTACTTTGATTTCCATAGCTTTTGGTGATCATAGCCTTGGTTTCACAACCTAGGAGAGTATGGCATCTAGTGAGGGAAATTACCACCATAGAGGTCCTTACTTTGATGGTACTAATTTTGCTAGTTGGAAGCATAAGATGAAAACGCATATTCTTGGACATAACCCCTCCGTTTGGGATATTGTGTGTATTGGCTTGCAAGGTGAATTATTTGATGGGAGAGAACCGAACCGTGAAGGTACCGCGGAAGAGTTGAAGATGCTGCAATACAATGCTCAAGCTTGTGATATTCTCTTCAACGGATTGTGCCCCGAAGAATTCAACAAAATTAGCCGTCTTGAGAATGCAAAGGAAATTTGGGATACTTTGATTGATATGCACGAAGGTACCGACTCCGTCAAGGAATCCAAATTGGATGTGCTTCAAAGTGAACTTGACAAGTTCAAAATGAAGGATGGTGAAGGTGTCGCTGGAATGTACTCTAGGCTTGCTCTCATCACAAATGAGATTGCCGGCTTAGGAAGTGAAAAGATGACCGATAGATTCATCATCAAAAAGATCCTAAGAGCCTTGGATGGAAAATATGATACCGTGTGCACATTGATCCAAATGATGCCCAATTACAAAGATCTCAAGCCAACGGAAGTCATTGGAAGGATTGCTGCTCATGAGATGTCACTCAAGGATAAGGAAGAGCTTCACAACAAGTCAAGTGGTGCTTACAAAGCCTCATGTGATGCTCCCACATCATCAAGTGAGAAACAAACCTTCAACGAAGAATTGAGCCTAATGGTGAAGAACTTCAACAAGTTTTACAAGAGTAGAAGCAAGGAAAGGAGTTCCAAGTCAAGGTCCTACAATGACAAAAGATCTTCTAGTCGTGAGCGCAATTGCTACAATTGTGGAAGACCCGGACACTATTCCAATGAATGTATGGCTCCCTACAAAAGAAGAGAAGATTCTCCCAAAAGAAGAAGTAGAAGAGAAGAATCGCCACCAAGAGAGAGAAGGAGTAGAGATGATCGTTATGAATGAAGAACATCACGGAGAAGCAAGGATTCGGGAAGGAAGGACAAGTCATCAAAGAGCTACACAAAACGAAGACATCAAGATCATGTTGGTGAATGGGTATCCAGCTCCGACTCCAACGATCACTCCGAGAGAAGTTATCACTCCGACTCCGAATATACTCAAGATGAAGGTGTTGCCGGTCTAGCACTTGTGTCAACCAACTCCTACAACATATTTGACTCACCAAATGAAGGAAATGGAAGATGCGTCATGGCTAAAGGTCCAAAGGTAACACACCCCGAGTATGTTGATTTTAATAGTGATGAAGATAATTTGCTAGGTGATGATGATTTACTTGTTGACAACTCTAGTTATGAAAACTATGATGAACTTGCTATTAATCATGCTAATCAAGATAAAACGAATGACAATGATAAGAAGGATATTGAGCGTCTAACTAAAGAACTAAACACTCTTAAGTTAGCTCATGAAACTACCTTGGAAGATCATCGAGAACTTTTCAAGACTCATGAGAAGCTACGCTTCGCAAGAAAAGTTCTTCTTACATTGCCAAGCGTTTACTCTTGTCTACTCACATGCCACAAGTTAAATCTAGAAACAAGAACAAGAAAGATTCTTCTTCTAGTAGTAACAACAATCATGCTAAATCCAATGTTGTTGCTTCTAGTGGTTCTCTTGATTCCACTAAAGATTCTCTTATCCAAGTTACACTTGAGCAAGAAAATAGCTTATTGAAGGGAATTGTAGAGAAAGGTGTTTACAAGAGTCTTGCCGGAAGCAAGCAATTTGAGGAAATTATACGCAAGCAAGGAAGACATCGGAAGAATCAAGGTGTTGGTTTTGAACGAAAGTTCAATGCCAATGGAGTTGAGTGGGAAGAAGATCAATACCCCAAGACAAAGTTTGTTCCTCAACAAGAGAAGTATGATCCTACTTCTTTCCAAGGAACACAAGCTCAAGATGATATTCCACCACAAGACCACAAGCTAAAAGGCAAGGACAAGCTTCAAGAGGAGATTGATGCATTTGAAGAAGCACCTAAGGCCTTGGTCAAGTGGGTTCCCAAGACTACATCAAGTTCCACTTCATCAAGTGCGGCTACAACTCCAAGGATTCCCATCAAGATGGTGTGGATCCCTAGGAAGAAGAACTAGAGAGTTCTTGAGGGTGACTCCGCCAACATACTTCACTCTTATCATCTTGGCAAGGACAAGTGCAAACAACTTCCATATCTTGCACTAGTTCAAGGAGTCACAAACCCTCTTGTTGGTAAGACAAGGGACAAGGTAACCTAATGCTTTCATGGACATCATCCTATGTGAACATCACTCTATGTCTATGGATATCATCGTTTGTTCCTTGTGGGACTAACCTATGTAGGTATTGAAAGTGCAACTCACTCCAAAGGATTGCTCCGAATGATCTACATCAACATTGAGCATCTACATCTTCAACACCTACATGAAGTCATGATTGACAAAACCCGAGGTTAGTTCATCCCTCTTAGGGGGGATATCACATCTAGGGGGAGCTTTACTCTAATAAATTGAGCCAAAGCAACTCTAATGATGTGAGCACAACAATGCTTTATGAAAAAGTGGCAACCCCACTTGTGCTTAAACAATGAGTATGACCTATGATCAAATGTCATCATTTGACTCCTAAGTCAATATACTCATATATAGATGATCTAGTCATCGCCAAATTGCTTGATAGATGCTAGAGTGATTGTGCATGCTTTGTCACATATTTCATTTGTCATTTTATTGTGTGAGCATGTTGGATGCATATTTTATTCATTCGAGGACATCCATTTGTTGCTTTGATTGTTTGGCTTTTTCTCTTTTGCCAAATGGATGGACAAGAATGCCTAAGAACTCCCTCTAGCTATCTATGCTTTTCTCGTCTCAAACTCTATTCATGCTACATTACAAAGTTTGATCAAGTCAGATTCGAACCACTCTGTGTGAGGAGCACTTGGAGTCCCCGATTCGTCATAGACTTAAACTTCCAAAACCTCTTTGTGCATTTCGGTATGACTGAGTCATCCATTCGGTCACACCGAGATCACTAAGTTGATCTAGGTTTTCAATCTCGGTGCAACTGATTTGAACTTTTCGGTCACACCGAGTTGCAGTAACCACTTGTGATTATGCATCTCAGTGCCACCGATGAAAGGATCGAGATGGACCTAGAGGGGGGTGGATAGGTACAATTACAAATTTTAATTGTTACTGAGCAATTTTAGGCAATAATGCGGAAAGTGAAAGTGAGCCTAACAATTGTAAGTATGATACTAATGAGCTAAGCAAGATAAACAAGTGACACCAATATATGAGTAAGCAAGCACAAGATGATATAAGTAAGTGCTAAGAGACAAGTAACCACAAGTAGAGAGTTAGGGTTAGGAATAACCGCAACTCCGAGAGACGAGGATGTATGCCGATGTTCACTTCCTTGGAGGGAAGCTACGTCACCGTTTAGAGAGGTGGATGTTACCACGAAGGCACACCAACGCCATGAAGGCTCACCCTATTCTCTCCTTGAGACAACACCACGAAGGTGTTTCTCAACCACTAGTGGTAGACCTTGGGGTGGTCTCCAAACCCTCACAAACTTTCCGGGGGAAATCAAAATGGTCGATTCCTCGCCGGAGCACTCCTACCACCTAGGAGTCTCCAACCTCCAAGAGTAACAATACGCACCACAAAAACAAGGGGGGATCAACTTTCGCTTTGGTGAATGTGTAGATCGAGCACTTCTCCTTCGCTTCTCAAAAGACCAAGAGCTTTGGTTGGCTAAGGAGGGAGATCTCCAAGAAATCGAGGTCTGAAAATGGAGGTGAGAGAAATGGAGTCGTCAACACCTTCGTGAGGAAGAAGCAAGGTTGGAAAAAGTGGTAGGCATAAGCGAGGCGGTTGGCCTTCGCCTAGTGCCTAGGCAGTGCCTAAGCGCCCTAGGTGTGGCCTAGGCGGTAATATAATTTTTACTCGTAGTGTCTTTGTGATTATTATATGGGTGTTGATATTAGTTTAGGGCATATAAATAAGTTGATTACCATCTACTGCCATTGGAATATAACCCGTTTTGCATATTAGTGCGGTATGTGGCATGATTTCTTACTTGGGTAGATAATTCCTTGCTTGCCCTGCCTAGACCTCCATTTATGCCTAGGCGAGGCGTTTGGCCACTGCCTAGCGCCTAGGCGTGCCTAAGCATCTCCTAGGCACTGCCTTTTCCAACAGAGGGAAGAAGAGGACTATTTATAGGTGGGGATGAAATCTGGCCGTTGGAGGCAGATTTCTGCGTAGTCCGGAAGTTCTAGCTACAGATGGAAGTTCCGGACCCCGGAAGTTCCGGGCAAGTTCCGGACAGGTTCCGGGCTACACAGAGAGTTTGCACCACTCAGTAGTACCCCGAAGCTGCTGAAACAGGGGACGGAAATTCCGGTGCCCGGAAGTTCCGGCCGCCCCGGAAGTTCCGGCCGACGGAAGTTCCGACCAGGTTCCAGCGAGGTTCTAGGCTACACAGAAAGATTGCACGAAAAATTGCAGTTTCTCTGGGTACCCGGAAGCTTCCCAGACCCCACCCGGACATTTCGGTCCCCGGAAGTTCCGGCCGTCTCGGAAGTTCCGGCCTGAACAGAAACTTGGCACTAGGATTTTCAGATCAATGTGAGAAGGTAAGTTGATTCCCCAGATGTTTTTATGATGCACCCCCTCTTAATAGTGCGGCTGCCCTATGGACTCAAGAAATAAGAAAACTTTAAGGTACTCTTCTTTTCTTGAGTGCACCGCTTTTCCTTTTTTCAATAAGAGAGGAAACTAGCACATATGCCCATGCGTTGCAACGGGAGGGTTATAACTATGTTTAAAAAGATTGGAACTATGTTAAACCACCACACATGTTGCGCTATGGAGTAAGTAAATGCTAGCTGTCATGAATTAGGATTGCCCGAGTAACAAACTGGATTGTAGGAGAAGAGTCGCTAATGACAAAAATGCTTCATCAACGTGGTTCTTGGAGATGGGACTCATGGAACATGATAGCAGTTGCTAGAGAAAGATAGTATGACGTTCCTCCAACACCATGTTGAGAACTCACCCGATGGCAAGCCAAGCAGCAATTCGGGTTGCTAATGTTATGGGCATCGCCGTCACGGCTAAGGGAGACCATGAGAGGGAGGAGTTTGGACATAGGCGCACAAGGAGGGGTTAATATTATAGGTGTTGGTACACAAACAATTCAGTCCATGCACTTAAGATTTACGGCCCCGGAAGAAATTTAGCACACCAAAAGCAATGCATTATCTGAAAATAGCTTTGCTAAAAAATTATTTCCTTTTGAGACCTAAGGAAGACACCCAATAAAAAATACAATAAATACATGATTGATGCACCTTTCAGATTATTGTTTGTCATCCCATAAAATTAGCATAGGCCGGTTTAGATGTCATGCATGCAACGGGGGGTACGCAAAGGCATAATCCCGTTTAAATGTCAGATGCATAGAGAGGGGTGTATGCCCTTGTATATTTAATCCCACAAATTGTTCCGATTAATATCCATGCATGACCACAAGTTATACCCTTGTTTCGCACCCTTATTCCTTATTCAGCCCACAATTGACTCACCTTTAATCCACGTTTATTGTCATGCAGCCTCCTATAGCCTCTTTTAATCCCAGAAATTATTCCAATTAATATCCATGCATGCTCGTGATTAAAGGCAGCCCACAATTCCTGCATTTAATGTCATTCACAGCGAGGCACCTCCTCCGTCCTGGTTAATTCCCGATTTCTCTTGTTGCCAGGCTACTCGCAAACGTATAAGAATTGGTAGAATTTGATGTAAGAAGTCGAGGTGGGATTATTAAATTATGGAACCTGTGCGTCCTTCACCCATCATATATTTTCCCGAAGCTTTCCAATGAAAACATGAATTGATGCTTAGCCTAGCTGGCAACTGCAGCGACTTCTACTACATGAGGTCTTGTGTTTGATTCTCCACTTTGCCTATTAACTTTTTCTTTGTTTTACTGTAGTAGGCCCACTTGCGCGCCTGATGGCCCATAATAGTAGCGCGCAGCAACTACCTGGCCCACTACGCGAATATTTTTTGTTTTGATAGCATATAAGAAAATTAGTACCACCTCGGATTTTCAAAATTCTCAAAAAATATAATATGGGTGAACGGATGAAAAATTTGGAGAAACGCACCTTGCTTTATTAGTAGGTACAGATAACCATGCATGCTTCACTTTTAGCTTAATCGGGGTTGTTAACACTTAGAGCATGTGGTTAGAAACACAAATGAAGTTGTCATCAATGTCAAAAAAACACTTTAGTGCAATATTGCACTTTCCATCTCCCCCTTTTTGACATAGATGACAACAATGCTTGAGAGGGTAAACTCGTAAAGTATATACAAAATTAAGCAACTTTAATGACAGGAAGGTACTCCCCCACAACCCATGCCTTATTTTAAGATTGCATTTGAAATGAAATGACATGTTAGAGGATTCTCCCCCTATCATTGTGCATACCCACACAAGAATGATATATCGACATAGAACACTTTACTAACCTTTGTTCTTCATAGTGAGGGTACAAATATAGATATAATCATAGCCTGATAGATACCTCTTACAATATGAGCAATTAGAATATGCCATGTACCCTCCTTGCCATAAGTTTCTCACACACAGATAGATTAATTAATGGAACATAAATAGGTTCAAATAGCAAGCTAATATCCAAATGGAGGCAAATAAAAGCAAAGGTTCAAGGATCAACGGTAAATAGGCAGATAAACAAGGATAAATGATAAGCCCTATCAAGCACCACAACATCTCCCCCTGTTGTCACCTAGATGGCAAAAAAAGGAAAGATGGAGGAATCCATAAACAGCCCCTAGGAGAGGGACGCAGAAGGGCCATCAGACGACTCTCCAGAAGATTCCGAGCCATGAGGGCGGTGAGAAGAGGCTTCATCGCCGGCTTCAACATCAAACCGAGCAAATTTGGACTGGTATTTCTCAAAAGAAGTCACATGAGACTCAGAGCCGTGAGCAATGTCCATGCCAGATGCACGCATACCATCCTTAAGAGCCTTCATGCTCTCCTTCCTAGACTTTTTCTCCTCCCACTGCTTCTTATGCATATCTTGCTGAAGACAAAACATATTCTTGAGAAGACACCAAATTTTGTTGCTCTTCTTGGACCCGGAGTCACTGGGCTCCCCATGATGAAAAGTATGTGAGCAGGGACGAAGCTCAAAGTGGTGTGGATTTCCATCATGTAGCTCCTCTGCCTCCTCATCTACACCCTCATGAGCAGTTGCCTTGCCCTTCTTAACAAGCAAGTTAACACTAGAGTGGCCAGTCAGACACTGACCCGCAAGTGCATCAGGAGCAATCTCAGCAATCAAAGCAGTAATATATGGAGCATAGATAGGAACCTTGCGGTTCATTACCACACTGTACATCTCATGCCACATAAAGTCCATCACATCAACGGGGCCCTGCTCAGAGTTGTGACAAGTGTAGTGAAGAAGGTTGATGAGGTGGCCACGAATCTTGTTCTTGTCACCCACCTTGGCCGCAAGGATCTCTCGAAAGATACGGTGCATGATGTCATAGAAAAGCAGAAGATCACCAACAGATCCAACCTTTTCGGATGGAGGATACAAATCAGCCAAGTGAATAGCTTGGAAGACCCCTTTGTCGTGAATCTTGCAGCCACGGTCAGCAGTACTGTCAGTATACTCATAGCCCAGAAGACCGGCCAGCATGGAGAATGGAGCAGAGAACTTCTCATTACCACTCATACAAGTAAGAGTGCGCTGCATATCAGTCCCAAAATGCACAGTGGCATAGAATTGAGCCACAAGAGGCGGAGACACATCATGTTGAAAGCGCGTGAGTGGAAGGAGGTTGAGCTTCACACACATGTTCTGGATCCCCTCAAAGTAAGCAGAGTTTGTTGGAGTCTTGTCAAAGTGAGAAATGTTGATATTCTTCTGAATGACACACTTGTTGCCGAACTGAGAAAAAATCTCTTCATAGTTGCGTTGCTGGATAAGTGTCCAAAACTTGGAATCAGCCACATGATCACGGTCTTGACGATATGGATTGACACGGTGCAGAGCAATCCACTCCAGTGCGGGCATTTCCTTCATGGTGACTGGCTCAGGAGGAGGAGGTTGGACATTTTGTGCTTTGGCCTTCTTGGAAGTGGTCTTCCGCTTCTTGGAGTGGGTGGTAGCAGCAGGAGGAGATGCACTGTCTTCACCCTCAGCATCTTCCTCAGGATGGCAGTCAAACATGTTCTCACGCCCCAAAATAACAGTCATTGTCTTCTTGACCCTAGCTTTGGTTTTCCGTTCATACACCTTGGATGAGTGAGCACGTGAACCGGACCCTCCTGCTAACAGAGATAGAGAATAGCATAGGGATAGAATAAGTACACAAGCCTCAAAAAAAGAAAATCAAAGAATCTCACTGGTCGAAAATTTGACAGAACTCTGCTTAGGCCGGAAGTTCCGGGGGAGGACGGAAGTTCCAGGGAGCCCGGAAGTTCTGGCCAACGGAAGTACCGGCCCATCCCGAACATGGAAACCTTAGCGAGGCCGGAAGGTCCGGCCTGCCCGGAAGTTCCGGGCACCAGCATGGTCGCAAGGTTCCTTCCGAATCTCAGCAGGGGACAGACATGGATCGACCAATTGAAAATGGAAGTCATGGAGCACTGCAGATCTAAAGTGGATGCAGGGCTTGAGAATGTGAAGTTTGTGTTTAGAGAGAGCAGAGAGAAGCTTAGGTTACCTTCCTCCATGGAGATGGTGGAGAGGACAGATCCCCTCCAAGCACGATGAAAGGGAAGAAGGGGCCGGAGGTTCCGGGGCCGACAGCTCGCCCGGAAGTCGTCGATGGGTGAGGGGCGCCGCAGGGAGAGAGAGTAGTGGAACAGAGGAGAAGGGGGGAAACAAAAGGAACCCCATTGTTATCCCCTGCCCATAATATGTGCCCACTACCCGCGACGCCCGGAAGTTCCGGGCAAGGCCGGAAGTTCCGGGCCCACCCCCGGAAGTTCCGGGATATCCAGAGAGATTACAGTCTCTCTGAACTCCTGAGAACTAGAGGGAGGGGGTCCAGAAGCTCCCAAGACACCACACACCACATCAACATTTATGTGGTGATGATTTAAAGCTTGTGCACTAGATAAATATCAGATGGTTTCGACATGAGAGGGGCTTGGATAGAACCTGAGCTAGGGGCAAAACACAAGAGCAACAACAAGAACACTCAAATAGAGAAAGAACACCGGACAAACACATAGAAAAAGAAATGAAGAATAAGTCCAGCCTCTCTAAGAGAGGGCGGTGGACGAGTCCACCATGTTTAAGTATGTGTGACTTGGTACTGCGAAGATTTTAACCTTGAGCCCAACATCACAACTCCATCATTTAAAGTACTAAGTCACAAAGTGATAACATAGTAACTTTGAGAGTGTTTGGTTTATTTATGCATCATATAGGGTGAGATAACTCATGGGTTGAATGTCTCCCCCTAAATACATGCCTACATCTAGACATGACATTATGAAAATGCATGAATGGGTACTAGATTTCACATAATATTGTCAAGCTCCAAGATACCAAGTTTCACGCCTAAGTTGACAAAACCTTGCTTCGTCCAATGGCTTGGTGAAAATATCTGCAAGTAAGCAAGTTGCTTATCTGTGCCAACATGAGCAATGTCAATATCACCCTTCTCCACATGATCTCTCAAGAAGTGATACCTAATATCAATATGCTTGGTGCGGGTATGATCTTTGGGGTTCTCGGCAATATTGATGGCACTTTCATTGTCACATAGAAGAGGCACATGTCTATAGGTGATACTGTAATCCTTCAAAGTTTGCCTCATCCATAGTAATTGAGTTGCACAACTAGCGGTTGCAATGTATTCTGCTTCTGCGATAGAGAGGGCAATAGAATTTTGTTTCTTTGAGTACCAACTTACCAAGGAGCGTCCAAGAAACTGACATGCGCCGGAGGTGGACTTACGATCCACTTTGTCTCCGGCCCAATCCGCATCTATGTACCCAATAAGATCAAACTTAGCATCCTTGGGGTACCATAGACCCAACTTTGGGGTGTGAACAAGGTATCTAAGAATATGCTTAACCGCCTTATGATGACTTTCCCTAGGGGAAGCTTGAAATCAAGCACACATGCATACACTAAACATGATGTCTGGTCTAGATGCACAAAGATAAAGCAATGAGCCAATCATAGAGCGGTATTTAGATGGGTCGAAAGGGATACCGTTTGTGTCTTCAGTGAGTACAATTTTTGTTGGCATGGGTGTCTTACATGGACTAGCATCAGACATGCCAAACTTCTCTAGGATATCCTTGAGGTATTTTGCTTGAGACAAGAAAATTCCTTCTTGAAATTGTTGAATTTGAAATCCGAGGAAGAACTTCAAATCCGCATTGAGTGAAATTTCAAAATTCTTGGTCATGGAAGCCGCAAACTTCTTGCACAAATGAATGTTAGGAGAACCAAAAATGATATCATCTACATAGATTTGGCATAAGATCAAATCACCCTTGTCCCTCTTAGTAAAAAGAGTGGGATCGATCACCCCTCTCACAAAACCATCATCGAGTAAAAAATTCTTAAGATGATCATACCAAGCACGAGGTGCTTGTTTGAGGCCATACAAGGCCTTGTGAAGTTTATACACATAGTCTTTGTGATCGGGATCAACGAACCTAGGTGGTTGTGACACATATACTTCTTCTTGTAGAGGACCGTTAAGGAAAGCACTCTTCACATCCATTTGATGTAAAGTAAAGCCATTGAAAGCAGCATAAGCAAGTAAGATGCGAATGGATTCAAGACGGGCAACGGGAGCAAAGGTCTCACCAAAGTCCAAACCTTCAACTTGTGAGTACCCTTGTGCCACTAACCTTGCCTTGTTACGGATGATTACACCATTCTCATCTTGCTTGTTCTTGAAAATCCATTTTGTTCCAATGACGTTGTGCTCGGTAGTAGGCCTCTTGACTAATGACCACGCTTGATTGTGTTCAAAACTGTTCAATTCATCTTGCATAGCAACAAGACAATCGTTGTCCATCAATGCATCTTGTACCTTGAGAGGCTCAACACTAGACACAAACGAGAAGTGAGCACAAAAGTTTGTCAATTGTTTACGAGTGACTCTACCTTCCGATATGCCAGTGAGGATTTTATCAACATCAACACGACCGGCCACTCGAGGCATGATGGAGGTAAGTGTTTCACGAGGTTCAACTTCATGTCCATCATCCACGTCCTCAACATATGGATCATGAATGTGTGGTGGAAGATCTTCTTCATCTCGCATTGGTTGAGGTTCATTGTCAATGATTGCACTTTCTTGTTCTTGCCCTTGAGGATGATCTTGTTCCTGATGATTATCATGAAGAGGAAGTTGATCATCATCTCGTACTTGGTCCACGGGCATTGGTTGAGCAATAGGAGCTTGTGGTGGTATGGGTGTTGAAGTAGTTTGATGATGTGCAAAGCTTCCATCTTTTTATTCATCATCATGAGGTTCTTGTTCCATTGGAAGAAGTGCGCCAACACCCATGGTCAAGATATCTTGAGAAGAGTCTTCTTCACCTACATCACTTAGATCAACTTGCTCCCCATGGGAGCCATTACATTCATCAAACACCACGTCACAAGTTTCTACAACACATCCACTGGATTTGTTGTAGACTCTATAAGCATGAGAGTTTGATCCATACCCAACAAATATGCCCTCAATGGTTCTAGATTGAAATTTTCCTAATTGTTCTCTTTTGTTGAGGATGTAACATTTGCACCCAAAAACACGAAAGTACTTGACATTTGGCTTGTTCCCAGTTAGGAGCTCATATGGAGTCTTTTCCAATATAGTGCGGAGGAAGAGCCGGTTTGATGCATGACATGCGGTGTTGACAGCCTCAACCCAAAAACTATGTGGCGACTTGTATTCATCCAACATGGACCTTGCCATCTCTACAAGTGTGCGGTTCTTCCTCTCTGCTACACCATTTTGTTGGGGAGTGTATGGAGCTGAATATTGATGTTCAATCCCTTCATCACTAAGAAATTCTTCCAAAGTGTAGTTCTTGAACTCAAAGCCATTATCACTTCTTATTGCCAAGATTTCTTTGTCAAACTTGCATTGAGCTTGCTTGGCAAAGTCAATGAAGGTGATCTTCGTCTCGTCCTTGGACTTGAGGAAGAAGACCCATGTATATATTGAGTAATCATCAACAATGACAAGCCCATATTTTTTCCACCAAGACTATCCCATGAAGGAGGCCCGAAAAGATCCACATGAAGGAGCTCCAAAGGCCTTGAAGTAGACACAATATTCTTGGGTGCGTGCTTTGAATGATGTTGCTTCCCAGCTATGCATGCACTACACACATGATCTTTCTCAAAAGAGATATTGGTTAGTCCAAGGATGTGATTACCCTTTAAGAGATCTTGAAGATTTCTCATGCTGACATGGGCTAGCCAGCGATGCCATAGCCACCCCTTGTCGGCCTTGGCCATTAGACAAGTTGCATGGAATGTGCTCTCTTTTGAGAAATCAACCGTGTAAAGGTTGCCATCCAACTCTCCAACAAAGGCCACTTTGAGAGTATCTCTCTTAAAGACTTTCACATCCATTAGTCCAAAGAGTGTATCATAACCAACATAATCCAATTGGCGAACAGAAAGCAAATGGTATTTAAGGGATTGGACAAGCATGACATTTGCAAGAGACATGTCATTTGTGATAGGCGCCTTGCCCAACCCGAGTACCTATCCTTTTGATCCTCCACCAAACATAATCCTCATAAATGGTTGAATAGCTTCCATGAAATCGTAGAGCAACTTGCTATCTCCGGTCATATGATTGGTACATCCATTGTCAATCACCCATTTTACTCCACCGGAGAAAGCAACCTACACACAATTATGACTTGGTTAGAGGCACCCATTTTGCAATGGGACCTCTCAGGTTAGTCACAAGGGTCTTAGGGACCCAAATAGCATAAAACCAGAATGCATTTCGAGAACCAACAAACTTTGCATAAACCTCTCCATCTGTAGTCTTACGAAGTACATAGGATGGAGGCATGAACTCTTTTGGCTTGTTGAGACTGGGCATGCCCCTTGTGGCCTTCCCACTAACAACCTTACCTTTCTCCTTGTACCCTTCTCGTACAAAAGTTTCTTTTAGAGGGGTGGTGCACTTTTGGGAGGACGTCTTCTTCTTCCTTGTGCTTGGGTCAAACCCGAGTCCCTCTTTGGCAAACACTTCATTGTGTTGGCTCAATGCCTCATTGAGGTTCTTTTGCCCTTGAGCACATGTCATGAGCCCTTTCTCTATTTGAGCCTTGAGAAAGCGATTCTCCTCAAGAATAGATGCTAGATCACTACTAGAGTTAGTAGTACAAGCATCAACATTGATAATAGGAGAAGAGTAAGCCTTGGCTAGAGTTTCAAGATAAGTGAGCTTGAGTGTCTCAAAGCTCTTTGTAAGAAGGGTGAGCTCTTCTTCCTTAGTCTTGAGGGACACGGATAGGAGCTCACAATACTTAGAGAGAGAAGCATTAGACTTCACAAGCTTACTTTTATCCTTCATCAACTCTTCGCAAGTGTCAATAGCCTTTTTCAAGGAGGCAAGATCTTTAGTATGAACATCAATGTTTGACCCAATTTTTAAGCATAGTTCATCATTTCGTGCTTCCTCATATTGTACTTTCTGCTCAAGGATTTCATATTTTTCCTTTTCCTCGGTGACGAGGGTTTCGAGTTCCTTAATGGAGATGGTGTGCTTACTCACCATCTCCATAAGCATATGAAACATAGTGAGCTTCTTTCCTTTAAGGGAGCACATGAACTTATTTAGTTTAGCAAGCATAGGATCATCTATATCTTCATCCTCATAACTATCCTCCGCATCAAGATACTCATCACTAGGAGTAGGAGAAGTGAAAAGAGGAGGGTTTGATCATGGGGTTACCTTGACCTTGTCAGGAGAGTGTTGGTATTCTCCATCTTCTACCATAGCCTTTGCCATGAGACACTTGTGAGCGTTACCCTTGTAGTCCTTCATGTAGTTGTAGGTGACAACATCACCACTCTTGTTGACTAGCCTCAATGTGTTTTGAGAATCTTGAGCAACTCCGACAACACCACTAACATCATCCGGATCGGATTCTTTTTGAGCAACCATTGCTTTCCCATCTCTATTCTTAAGCTTGGAGTTCAAAGGATTTGGCAACTTCTTCTTGGGAAAGGTCTTGGGAAACCCTGGCTTATCTTCTCTCTTCTCATAAGGGTACCCGTTGGAGAAGTGGTTGGTTTCTTCACAGTTGTAGCATTTTCTTACTTTCTTCTTTTGAAATCTTCCCTTGAATTTTCCCGCGCTAAACTTCTTGACAAAGAGAGCCATGTCTTCATATGAAGGGCCCTCATCGGATTCAACCTCGTCACCGTCTTCATCATCTTCTTCTTCTTCTTCACTTTTCTCATCTTCACATACATGCTTGGCCTTCAATGCAAGATTGATCTTTGACGATGGAGTACCATGCATGGCAAGATGTTTTGTAGCATTTTCCTTTGACTCTTCAAATAGTTGGAAAGTGGATATGATGTCATATGTAGTCATTTCCTTGAAGGCATGGTGTTGTCTTATGTCCCATACCATTTGATGGTGATATGGTGCAAGAGCATGGAGCAACTTGTCCACAAGGAATCGCTTGTGTCTTGTCACACTCACATGACTCAATATCAGCGGTGAGAGTCATGAGACGCTCAAGGAGTTGATTTGGAGTTTCACCTTTCTCCATACAAAAGGTTTGCAATTGCCCCTTGGCAATTTCATATTGAGCACTCCGAAGGGTGGAGGTACCGGTCTTGGATCTTATAATACTTTCCCATGGTTCCTTGGCACTTGTGATGTGTATGAAAGGTCTCCTTTGCTTTTCAACCATACCTCTCCTTATACACATGGTTGCAGTGTCATTGAGATTCTTGTCATAAATTTCTCTTGGTGTAGGATTCTTTGGATCAACCACATGGTAACCATACTCCAAGATCTCCAGCATCTCATCATTTCCATATCGAAGATGATCCTGCATAGCAACTCTCCACAAGGCAAAATCGGAAGTGGCATCAAGTAAAGGACGTTTGCCTTGAGGGTTATATTTTGGTTTCTCAACTTGGGGTCTTGAATAAAGCCAAGGAACACTGGAGTGTTCATTGCTAGGAGGTTGTTGACCAAGTGATGGAGTAGGCACAGTTGGCCTCGAAGCCACACCACCCGAAAGTAGTGCAAGCACCGTGGACAACGTGGCTAGTCTCATTTGGACCAAGGCCTCAAGAGAAGCATCATGTTCCTCTTTTTGCTTAGCAAGGGTACATTCCAGATCCTCAGAAGTAAAGGACTTGACTTCATAAGAAGCCTCACCTTTATCCTTCGGATCAACAACAAGGGGAGTCCCACCGGGGTTCATCTCGCTCTAGGGCGGTTGAGCCACAAGAATAGAGCACGAGGCTCTGATACCAATTGGAAGGATCGAGATGGACCTAGAGGGGGGTGAATAGGTACAATTACAAATTTTAATTGTTACTGAGCAATTTTAGGCAATATGCGGAAAGTGAAAGTGAGCCTAACAATTGTAAGTATGATACTAATGATCTAAGCAAGATAAACAAGTGACACAAATATATGAGTAAGCAAGCACAATATGATATAAGTAAGTTCTAAGAGACAAGTAACCATAAGTAGAGAGTTAGGGTTAGGAATAACCGCAACTCCGAGAGACGAGGATGTATGCCGATGTTCACTTCCTTGGAGGGAAGCTACGTCACTGTTTAGAGAGGTGGATGTTACCACGAAGGCACACCAACGCGACGAAGGCTCACCCTATTCTCTCCTTGAGATAACACCACGAAGGTGTTTCTCAACCACTAGTGGTAGACCTTGGGGTGGTCTCCAAACCCTCACAAACTTTCCAGGGGAAATCACAATGGTCGATTCCTCGCCGGAGCACTCCTACCGCCTAGGAGTCTCAAACCTCCAAGAGTAACAAGACGCACCACAAAAACAAGGGGGAATCAACTTTCGCTTTGGTGAATGTGTAGATGGAGCACTTCTCCTTCGCTTCTCAAAAGATCAAGAGCTTTGGTTGGCTAAGGAGGGAGCTCCAAGAAATCGAGGTCTGAAAATGGAGGTGAGAGAAATGGAGTCGTCAACATCTTCGTGAGGAAGAAGAGGACTATTTATAGGTGGGGATGAAATCTGACCGTTGGAGGCCGATTTCTGCGTAGCCAGGAAATTCTGGCTACAGACGGAAGTTCTGGACCCCGGAAGTTCCGGGCAAGTTCCAGACAAGTTCCGGGCTACACAGAGAGTTTTCACCACTCAGTAGTAACCCGGAAGCTGCTGAAATAGGGGACTGAAATTCCGGTGCCCGAAAGTTCCGGCCGATGAAAGTTCCGACCAGGTTCCGGTGAGGTTTCGGGCTACACAGAAAGATTGCACGAGAAAGTGCAGTTTCTCTGGGTACCCGGAAGCTTCCCGGACCCCGCTTGGACATTCCGGTCCTCGGAAGTTCCGGCCGTCTCAGAAGTTCTGGCCTGAACAGAAACTTGGCACTAGAATTTTCAGATTAATGTGAGAAGGTAAGTTGATTCCCCGGGTGTTTTTATGACGCACCCCCTCTTAATTGTGCGGCTGCCCTAAGGACTCAAGAAATAAGAAAACTTTAAGGTACTCTTCTTTTCTTGAGCGCACCGCTTTTCCTTTTTTCAATAAGAGAGGAAATAACCATCCATGCTTCACTTTTAGCTTAATCGGGGTTGTTAACACTTAGAGCATGTGGTTAGAAACACAAATGAAGTTGTCATCAATGTCAAAAAGACACTTTAGTGCAATATCGCACATTCAACCGAGTTGTTCCACTCGGTCACACCGACAGGGTCGGGATATATAAACCCACGGGTGAGATTTTGGAAATTTCTTCAAAACCTCTCAGCCCGCACGAATCCTGCTTTGCCGCCTCGGGTCTCCGGATCGTCTTCTCACCGCTAGCGACCTCCCGCCGCTAGTTTCCATCACCGTCAACGGATTTCTGCCCCTCTATTGCCCCCGTAGCGAACTCCGCCGAATTAGGGTACGAGTTCGATCCTTTGTGCTATTCTTTTAACTTCGATTCGTAGCATATTACTTTGCCATGATCGTGACCACGTATGCAAACACTCTATCCACTGAAAACTTCCTTTAGATTAGATTGGATTTGAAAATTTAGGGTTAGATCTCCGCCGGACTCATCTCGGACCGACCAAATTGTAGAAATCGGTCTCACCGATTTGGCTTAGGCCATAGCACATGCATTTTCGGTCTGACCGAAAATTGCAAATCGCTGTGACCGAGTTCGATTCTTTGTGAAACCCTAGCAGTCTCGGTGCCACCGAACTGTGACTCGGTCTGACCGAGTTCACTAGTTTAGGTTCCAAAAGTTGCTTCGGCATCACCGAGTTTACAAATTGGTAGCTCCGAAATGCTTTCTGTGAAGAACTAAAACTAATTTTTAAGCCATCTATTTTGCAAAACTCTACACTTTGTGATGCTCATCCACTCTACCTCATCTATATCTATTCACAGGGTCTGTTGTCAGTAAGTTTGCAGAGATGTCTGACCAGAGTGACAGCCAGAACAGGTCTGAAGAACAAGTGAAATTGAGTGAGGGCACTAGTCCCTCTAGTACTTCTGATGATGGCAGCAGGAGCACACCAAGCAACTTGCCCAAAGCAGCCACCAGGTCAAGGAAGAAGAAAACCTCAAATTCTGAAGATGAGGACTATGTAGCTGTTGAGGAGGAAGTCAGCTCCAAGAAGGAGCTGAAGAAGGAATATGGCACAGTTGGATCAACTAAGCCTGGCTTGCACAAGAAGTGTTGGAAATATGCCCTAGAGGCAATAATAAATTAGTTATTATTATATTTCCTTGTTCATGATAATCATTTATTATCCATGCTAGAATTGTATTGATAGGAAACTCAGATACATGTGTGGATACATAGACAACACCATGTCCCTAGTAAGCCTCTAGTTGACTAGCTCGTTGATTAATAGATGGTTACGGTTTCCTGACCATGGACATTGGATGTCGTTGATAACGGGATCACATCATTAGGAGAATGATGTGATGGACAAGACCCAATCCTAAGCCTAGCACAAGATCGTGTAGTTTGTTTGCTAAAGCTTTTCTAATGTCAAGTATCATTTCCTTAGACCGAGAGATTGTGCAACTCCCGGATACTGTAGGAATGCTTTGGGTGTACCAAACGTCACAACGTAACTGGGTGGCTATAAAGGTGCACTGCGGGTATCTCCGAAAGTGTCTGTTGGGTTGGCACGAATCGAGACTGGGATTTGTCACTCCATGTAACGGAGAGGTATCTCTGGGCCCACTCGGTAGGACATCATCATAATGTGCACAATGTGACCAAGGAGTTGATCACGGGATGATGTGTTATGGAACGAGTAAAGAGACTTGCCGGTAACGAGATTGAATGAGGTATCGGGATACCGACGATCGAATCTCGGGCAAGTATCTTACCGATAGACAAAGGGAATTGAATATGGGATTGATTGAATCCTCGACATCGTGGTTCATCCGATGAGATCATCGTGGAACATGTGGGAGCCAACATGGGTATCCATATCCAGCTGTTGGTTATTGGCCGGAGAGTTGTCTCAGTCATGTCTGCATGGTTCCCGAACCCGTAGGGTCTACACACTTAAGGTTCGGTGACGCTACGGTTGTAGAGATATTAGTATGCGGTAAACCGAAAGTTGTTCGGAGTCCCGGATGAGATTCCGGACGTCACGAGGAGTTCCGAAATGGTCCGGAGGTAAAGATTTGTATATAGGAAGTCCAGTTTCGGCCACCAGGACAGTTTCGGGGTCATCGATATTGTACCGGGACCACCGGAAGGGTCCCGGGGGTCCACCGGGTGGGGCCACCTATCACGGAGGGCCCCATGGGCTGAAGGGATGTGGGAACCAGCCCCTGGTGGGCTGGTGCGCCCCCTTTGGGCCTCCCATGCGCCTAGGGTTGGAAACCCTAAGGGGTGGGGGCGCCTCCACTTGGCTTGGAGGCCAAGCCACCCCTAGGGCTGCCGCCCCCTCCCTAGATGGGATCTACAAGGGGCCGGCACCCCCCCTAGGCCCCTATATATAGTGGAGGGGAGGGAGGGCAGCCCCACCTGAAGCCCTGGCGCCTCCCTCCCTCCTGTGACACCTCTTCCTCCCCGCTTGTGCTTGGCGAAGCCCTGCCGGGATCCCGCTACTTCCACCACCACGTTGTCGTGCTGCTGGATCTCCGTAAACTTCTCCTCCCCCCTTGCTGGATCAAGAAGGAGGAGACGTCTCCGCTCCGTACGTGTGTTGAACGCGGAGGTGCCATCTGTTCGGCACTAGGATCATCGGTGGTTTGGATCACGACGAGTACGACTCCATCAACCCCGTTCTCTTGAACGCTTCCGCTTAGCGATCTACAAGGGTATGTATATGCACTCCCCTTCTCTCTCGTTGCTAGTCTCTCCATAGATTGATCTTGGTGACACGTAGGAAAATTTTGAACTTCTACTATGATCCCCAACAGTGGCATCATGAGCTAGGTCTATGCGTAGTTTCTATGCACGAGTAGAACACAAAGTAGTTGTGGGCGATGATTTGTTCAATTTGCTTGCCGTTACTAGTCTTATCTTGATTCAGCTGCATTGTGGGATGAAGCGGCCCGGACCGACCTTACACGTACGCTTACGTGAGACTGGTTCCACCGACTGACATGCACTTGATGCATAAGGTGGCTGGCGGGTGTCTGTCTCTCCCACTTTAGTCGGATCGGATTCGATGAAAAGGGTCCTTATGAAGGGTAAATAGCAATTGGCATATCACCGTTGTGATTTTGCGTAGGTAAGAAACGTTCTTGCTAGAAACCCATAGCAGCCACATAAAACATGCAACAACAATTAGAGGACGTCTAACTTGTTTTTGCAGGGTATGCTATGTGATGTGATATGGCCAAAAGGATGTGATGAATGATATATGTGATGTATGAGATTGATCATGTTCTTGTAATAGGAATCACGACTTGCATGTCGATGAGTATGACAACCGGCAGGAGCCATAGGAGTTGTCTTAATTTATTTTATGACCTGCGTGTCAATGAAAACGCCATGTAATTACTTTACTTTATTGCTAACCATTAGCCATAGTAGTAGAAGTAATAGTTGGCAAGGCAACTTCATGAAGACACGATGATGGAGATCATGATGATGGAGATCATGGTGTCATGCCGGTGACGAAGGTGATCATGCCGCGCCTCGAAGATGGAGATCAAAAGGCACAAGATGATATTGGCCATATCATGTCACTTTATGATTTGCATGTGATGTTTGTCATGTTTACATCTTATTTGCTTAGAACGACGGTAGCATAAATAAGATGATCCCTCGCTGAAATTTCAAGAAAAGTGTTCCCCCTAACTGTGCACCGTTGCGAAGGTTCGTTGTTTCGAAGCACCATGTGATGATCGGGTGTGATAGATTCTAACGTTCGCATACAACGGGTATAAGCCAGATTTACACATGCGAAACACTTAGGTTGACTTGACGAGCCTAGCATGTACAGACATGGCCTCGGAACACGGAAGACCGAAAGGTCGAACATGAGTCGTATAGTGGATACGATCAACATGAAGATTTTCACCGATGATGACTAGTCCGTCTCACGTGATGATCGGACACGGCCTAGTTGACTCGGATCATGTATCACTTAGATGACTAGAGGGATGTCTATCTAAGTGGGAGTTCATTGAATAATTTGATTAGATGAACTTAATTATCATGAACATAGTCAAAAGGTCTTTGTAAATTATGTTGTAGCTCACGCTTTGGTTCTACTGTTTTAGATATGTTCCTAGAGAAAATTTAGTTGAGAGTTGACAGTAGCAATTATGTGGATTGGGTGCGTGAACTGAGGATTGTCCTCATTGCTGCACAGAAGGGCTATGTCCTTAATGCACCGCTCAGTGCGTTGAACCTCAAGTGTCGTCTGTAGATGTTGGGACACATCTGACATACACGTTTTGATGACTACGTGATAGTTCAGTGCGTAATACTAACGGTTTAGAATTGTGGCACCAAAGACGTTTTTGAAACGTCGCAGAACATATGAGATGTTCCAAAGACTGAAATTGGGATTTCAGGCTAGTGCCCACGTCAAGAGGTATGAGACCTCTGACAAGTTTCTTAATACTGCAAACTAAGGGAGAAAAGCTCAATCGTTGAGCATGTGCTCAGATTGTCTGAGTACTACAATCGCTTGAATCGAGTGGGAGTTAATCTTCCAGATGAGATAGTGATAGTTCTCCATAGTCACTGCCACCAAGCTATTAGAGCTTCGTGATGAACTATAACATATCAGGGATAGACATGATGATCCTTGAGCAACTCGCGATGTTTGACACTGCGAAAGTAGAAATCAAGTAGGAGCATCAATTGTTGATGGTTAAACCACTAGTTTCAAGAAGGGCAAGGGAAAGAAGGGATACTTCATGAGACGGCAAATCAGTTGCTACTCTAGTGAAGAAACCCAAGGTTGAACCAAACCCGAGACTAAGTGCTTCTATAATGAGGGGAACGGTCACTGAAGCAGAACTACCCTAGATACTTGGTAGATGAGAAGGCTGGCAAGGTCGACAGAAGTATTTTGGATATACGGTATATTAATGTGTACTTTACTAGTACTCCTAGTAGCATCGGGGTAATAAAATACCGGTTCAGTTGCTAAGTGTTAATAACTCGAAATAAAAGGCTACGGAATAAACGGAGACTAGCTGAAGGTGAGATGACGATATGTGTTGGAAGTGTTTCCAAGGTTGATATGATCAAGCATCGCATTCTCCCTCTACCATCGAGATTGGTGTTAAAACTAAATAATTGTTATTTGGTGTTTGTGTTGAGCATAGACATGATTGGATTATGTTTATCGCAATACGGTTATTCATTTAAGGAGAATAATGGTTACTCTGTTTATTTGAATAATACCTTCAATGGTCTTGCACCTAAAATGAATGGTTCATTGAATCTCGATCGTAGTGATACACATGTTCATGCCAAAAGATATAAGATAGTAATGATAGTACCACATACTTGTGGCACTGCCATTTGAGTCATATTGGTATAAAACGCATGAAGAAGCTCCATGTTGATGGATCTTTGGACTCACTCGTTTTGAAAATATTGAGACATGCGAACCATGTCTATTGGTAGATATGCATGAAGAAACTCATGCAGATGGATCGTTTGATTTTGAATCACTTGAGATATGCAAATCATACCACATGGGCAAGATGACTGAAAGGCCTCGTTTTCAGTAAGATGGAACAAGAAAGCAACTTGTTGGAAGTAATACATTTTGATGTGTGCAATCCAATAAGTGCTGAGGCATGCAGTGGATATCGTTACGTTCTTACTTCACAGATGATTTGAGTAGATGCTAAGTATATTTACTTGATGAAACACAAGTCTGAATTATTGAAAGGTTCAAGTAATTTCAGAGTGAAGTTGAAGATCGTAATGACAAGATGATGAAATGTCTATGATATGATCATAGAGATGAATATCTGAGTTACGAGTTTGGCACATAATTAAGACATTGTGGAAATTGTTTCACAACTAATACCGCCTGGAACACCATAGTGTGATGGTGTGTCCGAACATCGTAACTGCACCCTATTGGATATGGTGCATACCATGATGTCTCTTATCGAATTACCACTATCGTTTATGCGTTAGGCATTAGAGACAACGACATTCACTTTAAATAGGGCACCACACAATTCCGTTGAGACGACACCATATGAACTATGGTTTAGAAAAACCTAAGCTGTCATTTCTTAAAAGTTTGGGGCTGCGACGCTTATGTGAAAAAGTTTTAGGCTGATAAGCTCGAACCCAAAGCGGATAAATGCATCTTCATAGAATACCCAAAAATAGTTGGGTGTACCTCATATTTTAGATCCGGAAGCAAAAGTGATTGTTTCTAGAAACGGTTCCTTTCTCGAGGAAAAGTTTCTCTCGAAAGAATTGAGTGGGAGGATGGTGGAGACTTGATGAGGTTATTGAACCATCACTTCAAATAGTGTGTAGCAGGGTACAGGAAGTTGTTCATGTGGCACCTACACCAATTGAAGTGGAAGCTTATGATAGTAATCATGAAACTTCGGATCAAGTCACTACCAAACCTCATAGGTCGACAAGGATGTGTACTACTTCAGAGTGGTACGTAATCCTGTCTTGGAAGTCATGTTGCTAGACAACAATGAACCTACGAGCTATGGAGAAGCGATGGTGGGCCTGGATTCCGATGAATGGCTCGAGGCCATAAAATCCGAGAGAGGATCCATGTATGAAACAAAGTATAGACTTTGAAAGAACTACTTGATGGTCGTAAGGCTGTTAGGTGATGATGGATTTTAAAAGGAAGACAGACAATGATGGTAAGTGTCACCATTAAGAAAGCTCGACTTGTCATTAAGATGTTTCCCGACAAGTTCAATGAGTTGATTACGATGAGACTTTCTCACTCGTAGCGATGCTAAGACTCTGTTGGAATTATGTTACAGTTACTGCATCATTTATGAAATCTTGTAGATAGGATGTCAAAACATTGTTTCCTCGAAGTTTTTCTTGAGGAAAGGTTGTATGTGATACAACCAGAAGGTTTTTCAATCCTGAAAGATGCTAACAAGTATGCAAAGCT
This sequence comes from Triticum urartu, assembly GCF_056163025.1. Lineage (NCBI taxonomy): Eukaryota > Viridiplantae > Streptophyta > Magnoliopsida > Poales > Poaceae > Triticum > Triticum urartu. The sequence goes on from NC_141874.1 coordinate 597,590,306, forward strand.
CCGGCAATCCTTCTAAGGACTGGAGTAAGCATCTCAGAATTGGAACGTACGCTTTGATGAGATGATCAAAGATTTTGGGTTTATACAAAGTTTATGAGAAACTTGTATTTCCAAAGAAGTGAGTGGGAGCACTATAGAATTTTTGATGAGTATATGTTGTTAACATATTGTTGATCAAAAATGATGTAGAATTTCTGGAAAGCATGCAGGGTTATTTGAAAAGTATTTTTCAATGGAAAACCTGGATTAAGCTACTTGAACATTGAGCATCAAGATCTATAAGGATAGATCAAAAACGCTTAATGGTACTTTCAAATGAATACATACCGTGACAAGATTTTGAAGGAGTTCAAAATAGATCGGCAAAGAAGGAGTTCTTGGTTGTGTTATAAGGTATGGGTATTGAGTAAGACTCAAGACCTGACCACGGCAGAATAGAGAGAAAGGACGAAGGTCATCCCCTATGCTTTAGACATAGGCTCTACAATATGCTATGTTGTGTACCGCACCTGAAGTGTGCCAAGCCATGATTCAGTCAAGGGGTACAAGTGTGATCTAGGAATGGATCACAGGACAACGGTCAAGGTTATCCTTAGTAAATAGTGGACTAAGGAATTTTCTCGATTATGGAGGTGGTAAAAGAGTTCGTCGTAAAGGGTTACGCCGATGCTATCTTTGACACTAATCTGGATGATTCTGAGTAGTAAACCGGATTTGTATAGTAAAACAGTTATTTGGAATAGCTCCAAATAGAGCGTGGTAGCTGCATCTACAAGATGACATAGAGATTTGTAAAGCAAACACGGATCTGAAAGGTTCAGACCCGTTGACTATAACATCTCTCACAAGCATAAAATGATCAAACCCAGAACTCATTGAGTGTTAATCACATGGTAATGTGAACTAGATTATTGACTCTAGTAAACTATTTGGGTGTTAGTCACATGGGGATGTGACCTTGAGTGTTAATCACATAGCGATGTGAACTGGATTATTGACTCTAGTGCAAGTGGGAGATTGTTGGAAATGTGCCCTAGAGGCAATAATAAATTAGTTATTATTATATTCCCTTGTTCATGATAATCGTTTATTATCCATGCTAGAATTGTATTGATAGGAAACTCAGATACATGTGTGGATACATAGACAACACCATGTCCCTAGTAAGCCTCTAGTTGACTAGCTCGTTGATCAATAGATGGTTACGGTTTCCTGACCATGGACATTGGATGTCGTTGATAACGGGATCACATCATTAGGAGAATGATGTGATGGACAAGACCCAATCCTAAGCCTAGCACAAGATCGTGTAGTTTGTTTGCTAAAGCTTTTCTAATGTCAAGTATCATTTCCTTAGACCATGAGATTGTGCAACTCCCGGATACCGTAGGAATGCTTTGGGTGTACCAAACGTCACAACGTAACTGGGTGGCTATAAAGGTGCACTGCGGGTATCTCCGAAAGTGTCTGTTGGGTTGGCACGAATTGAGACTGGGATTTGTCACCCCGTGTAACGGAGATGTATCTCTGGGCCCACTCGGTAGGACATCATCATAATGTGCACAATGTGACCAAGGAGTTGATCACGGGATGATGTGTTACGGAACAAGTAAAGAGACTTGCCGGTAACGAGATTGAATGAGGTATCGGGATACCGATGATCGAATCTCAGGCAAGTATCATACCGATAGACAAAGGGAATTGAATACGGGATTGATTGAATCCTCGACATCATGGTTCATCCGATGAGATCATCGTGGAACATGTGGGAGCCAACATGGGTATCCAAATCCCGCTGTTGGTTATTGGCCGGAGAGTTGTCTCGGTCATGTCTGCATGGTTCCCGAACCCGTAGGGTCTACACACTTAAGGTTCGGTGACGCTAGGGTTATAGAGATATTAGTATGCGGTAAACCGAAAGTTGTTCGGAGTCCCGTATGAGATTCCGGACGTCACGAGGAGTTCCGGAATGGTCCGGAGGTAAAGATTTGTATATAGGAAGTCCAGTTTCGGCCACTGGGAAAGTTTTGGGGTCATCGGTATTGTACCGGGACCACCGGAAGGGTCCCGGGGGTCCACCGGGTGGGGCCACCTATCCTGGAGGGCCCCATGGGCTGAAGGGACGTGGGAACCAGCCCCTGGTGGGCTGGTGTGCCCCCCTTGGGCCTCCCATGCGCCTAGGGTTGGAAACCCTAAGGGGTGGGGGCGCCTCCACTTGGCTTGGAGGCCAAGCCACCCCTAGGGATGTCGCCCCCCTCCCTAGATGGGATCTACAAGGGGCCGGCGCCCCCTAGGCCCCTATATATAGTGTAGGGGAGGGAGGGCAGCCGCACCTAAAGCCCTGGCGCCTCCCTCCCTCCCGTGACACCTCTTCCTCCCCGCTTGTGCTTGGCGAAGCCCTGCCGGGATCCCGCTACTTCCACCACCACGCCGTCATGCTGCTGGATCTCCATCAACTTCTCCTCCCCCCTTGCTGGATCAAGAAGGAGGAGACGTCTCCGCTTCGTACGTGTGTTGAACGCGGAGGTGCCGTCTGTTCAGCGCTAGGATCATCGGTGATTTGGATCACGACGAGTACGACTCCATCAACCCCATTCTCTTGAACGCTTCTGCTTAGCAATCTACAAGGGTATGTAGATGCACTCCCCTTCTCTCTCATTGCTAGTCTCTCCATAGATTGATCTTGGTGACACGTAGGAAAATTTTGAATTTCTGCTACGATCCCCAACAAGAATCCCTGCCAAGAGGGTGACAACCTTAAAGGTTAGAGCCTCAACTGCTGAAACCTCCAAACCAACTGAAGAGGCTGTTGGGGAAGGAAAGAAGAGGAAGGAAAGGGTCAAGAAGACCACTGCCAGAGTGCTTGGTAGATCCTCCATTATGAGAGATCTAGAAGAAGAGGAAGAGGAAGAGGATGCTACACCAGCTCCCAAGGCTCAGAAGCTTATGGGAGATGCAATTAAGTCAGGGGCTGCTCCATCTAAGCCCAAATCTTCTCCCAAGGCTGCTGCTCAGAAGCCTTCCAAACCCAAGAGGAACACCAGGAGTATACCTGCTGAGGAAAAGAACATGGCCCCAATGCCTGAAGCTGAAGAAGAGGATGATGAATCCCATGTTTTGAGGAAGTTTAAGCCCAAAATTCTTGACCACAATGATGCTCATCCAGTCGCTCAGGACATGCACATCAGGAAAGATGCAGGACTGAGATTGTGGAGACAGTCTGATCCCTATGCTGTTCGGATGAGGACTACAGTTGACTACAGGTTCCATACAAAGGAACAACAAGACTTCTATGAGACAATTTTTCTTGACAAGAAGCCCATTGTATGTGACATGAAATGGGTCGATTGGGAATATATCAAGGAGAATGAAGATCGCTTCCCAGGAGTATATGACAGCTTCAAGGCATGTGGAGTAGATGAGTTTGTTGGACAAAAGCTCACAAAATGGAATGATGAGCTGATCATGCAGTTTTACTCCACTGCCCACTTCTATCCAGATGGAAGGATAGTATGGATGTCTGAGGGTACCAGGTACCAGTCCATAGTTGAGGAGTGGGCCAAGCTAATCAATGCCCCCGAAGAACATGAAGATGACTTGGATGTGTATGCCACCAAGAAGAAAGACCACAACTCCATGGCAAACATGTACAAAGAGATCCCTGATAAGGCTTTGGAGACACACAAGCTTGGCTCTGTACATTTCCTGTTGTTTGGTCTGCCTACTATTAACTGGATCTTAAGGCACACATTGCTATCCAAGTCAGGAGATCACAAGATGATCAGAGGACACTCCATCAACATGCTGCAAATCTTTGATGTCCCTCAGAAGTTCATAGTTATGAGTTTGATTGTAGAAACGATCAAGAGAACTGCTGCTGATCAAAAGAGAAGTTGTGGGTATGCTCCACATATTCTGGAGCTCATCAATTCTAAGGTGGGCACATGAATTTATTTGCTGGACAAGGAGCATCTACCCTTACATCCTGAATTTGAAGACAACGCTGTTGTGGTGAATGAGGAGGAACCATCATCAGCTCAAGTCCAGGAGAAGAGAGCCAAGGCAAAGGCTGAGAAAGCTGCCAAGATGCCCAGTGTTGAAGAGGCATCTCAAGTTTTCCTGAATAGCAAGCAAGATCAATTAGGCTATCTGATTCAAGCTACACTGAGGATTGAGAAGGGCTTGGCCACCCTGACTCAGAATCAGGAGAGCCTGGAAAGGATTGTGGAGACAAAATTCTATGATCTTGACCTGAAGGTAACTGAGATTCAGACTGCAGTTGAGCAGCTTCAGGAGGAAAAAGAGGAGAGGAGAGGAAAGGCAGCTACTGATGCTTTTCAGCGTGTGCCATGAGGTCTGAGGTCTGCTGCAGTGCCAGTTTCAGATGCTAGAGCTACAGTGTCAGCACCAGCAGCTACAGCTCCAGTGCCACCTCCAGCACCCACTCCATCAGCTCCAACAACATCGACTGATGCCTTCGTCCTTAGAGTTCTTTCTACACCACCTCCTAAAGACCAAGCCTGAGAGATGCATAGCACTATGCATTTTCAAACTTTTTGGTAACTTGTTGCCAAAGGGGGAGAAATATATATAGATCATAGGCTTTGAGAGAGAGTGTCTTGCTTTTTATCTCTCTTGTTCTTTGGTTGAACTTTTATTGTGTGCTTGTGTGAGATACTTTTTGTTTGTGTGAGATATTTGTTTGATCATGTGATTGATCATTTGCTACCTTAATGCTTGTTTGAATGATACTATATTTTATATCTCATATATGATCATTCACTTGCTTGGTGATGAGTGCATGCTTTTAGTTTCTATCATTTTGAGCACTCCACCAAGATGTATTTGACACGGAAGAGTAACCCATGAACCTAATCAATTGTGCATTTGCATTCAAAAGCAAATTGTAAATAATGCACAAATTTAGGGGGGGGCTCTTGCTTATCACATACTTCTCAAAGCGACGATGTTTTTCAATCTTATGATCATTTGTCGAAGCTTTGATCTATATGTTGTCATCAATTACCAAAAAGGGCGAGATTGAAAGTGCAACTATCCCTGGGTGGTTTTGGTAATTTCTAACAACATATAGCTCATTGAGCTAATGCTATTTCAAGATATATATTTCAGAAAAGCTCAATGATTGGCATGGCATGGATTAAAAAGTGGACCCCTCAAAATGCGAAGGACAAAAGATTGGCTCAAGCTCAAAGCACAAGACTCTACATTTTACTTTTAGTGATCCAAGATCACATTGAGTCCATAGGAAAAGCCAATACTATTAAAAGGGGGTGAGGTGTTGCTTAATGAGTTACTTTCTCAAAATGCTTAGTGATATGCTCCAAAAACCCTCAACTACTTTATCATATCCACATATGTCCCAAACCAAAAGTCAAACTCAGCCTCACCGAAATCTTCTATCCGGCGCCACCGAGTTCACTTGACATAGCCACTGCCAGAAACCCTAGTCATCTCGGTCTCACCGAGATGGGATTGCAAACTCTCTGTTTCCCTTCGTAACGTTTCGGTCTAACCGAGATGAGCGGTCGGTCCCATCGAGATTGCAATGCAAACTCTCTGTTTCCCCTTCGTAACGTTTCGGTCTAACCGAGATGAGCGAATCGGTCTCACCAAGTTTTCCTGACCAACTCTCTGTTTGTCTATTACCAAAATCGGTCCCACCGAGTTTGTGTAATCGGTCTCACCGAGATTACGTTATGCCCTAACCCTAATGGAATCGGTCCCACCGAGTTGACATGTCGGTCCCACCGAAAATCCTAACGTTCACATTTTGAACTAAATCGGTCTGACCGAGTTTTATGATTCGGTCCCACCGAGTTTGGTGATTTGTGTGTAACGGTTAGATTTTGTGTGGAGGATATATATACCCCTCCACCCACTCTTCATTTTTGGAGAGAGACATCAGAATATGCCTACACTTCCAACATACATTTTCTGAGAGAGAACCACCTAGACTTGTGTTGAGGTCAAGATATTCCATTCCAACCACATAAATCTTGATCTCTAGCCTTCCCCAAGTTGCTTTCCACTCAAATCATCTTTCTACCAAATCCAATCCTATGAGAGAGAGTTAAGTGTTGGGGAGACTATAATTTGAAGCACAAGAGCAAGGAGTTCATCATCAACACACCATCTATTACCTTTTGGAGAGTGGTGTCTCCTAGATTGGTTAGGTGTCACTTGGGAGCCTCCACCAAGATTATGGAGTTGAACCAAGGAGTTTGTACGGGCAAGGAGATCGCCTACTTCGTGAAGATCTACCCTAGTGAGGCAAGTCCTTCGTGGGCGATGGCCATGGTGGGATAGACAAGGTTGCTTCTTCGTGGACCCTTCATGGGTGGAGCCATCCATGGACTCGCGCAACTATTACCCTTTGTGGGTTGAAGTCTCCATCAACGTGGATGTATGATAGCACCACCTATCGTAACCACGCCAAAAATCTTCGTGTCTACATTGCGTTTGCTCCATCCAAACTCCTCCCTTTACCTTCATATGCAATTGTTTTACATTCCGCTGCTATACTCTTAGAATTGCATGTGTAGGTTGATTACTTCAATTGTGCTAAGTTGCTAAAATCTGCCAAGACTTAAAATTGGGAAAAGGCTAGATTTTTATTTGGTCAATTAGTCTAATCACCCCCCTCCCTCTAGACATACTTTCGATCCTACACCTTCGTCTGTCGCGACCACCAGCGCATCGTCCTCGGAGGCAAAGGCCTCGACCAGCGCGTCCACATTGTCCTCCACCCACCGCGCCAGGTCGCCCCGGATGGCCTCCGGTACTGGGGCAATGGCTGCGTCGAAGTCGAAGCTAGGATAGGTGTTCTGGAGATAGCTGAAGATGCGGGAGAACGCGCGCCCGAGTAGGCTGCGGCTCCTCTCTTCAACGAGTCGGCTGGCTCTCTCGGAATGACTCTCCAGGCGCGTCATCACGTTGGTGAATAAGTGGAGGTGACTGGCGTAGTCATCCACGTGGGGATGAGGGGCATCTTCATTGCAGATGTGGCCCAGCACGATGTTGGCCCTGTTCCTGAGGCCCTGGAGCATGGGGGCGTGCACGCGCTCCAGTGTCCGCCGCTGAAGCACTTCCTCCCTATTCTGTCGCATGATGGACTCGGCATTCACAACTCGCTGCTGAAGAGAGAGCGGCTCGGCGCGGGCGGAGGCCAGCTCGGCCTGCACCGAGACCAGGGCGGCTGCGGCGGCCTCCTCGCGCCGCTCTGCCTCAGCCAACCTGGACTTGAGGGCAGCAGTCCTACCTGCAGCCTCAACCTCTACGAGCTTCAACTTCAGGTCAAGTCTACCCTCAAGACTCGCGCGAGCCTCGGCCACCCAGTGATCGACCTCCTCCTGGGCCCTGGCCTCGCGCGCGCTAACGACATCTTCCGCTTGGGCGACTTGACGCTCCCTCGTCTCTAGTCGCTCAAGCTCAAGGCTGCGCTCCATGGCTTCCAGCGCCAACGCTTCCGGATCTCTTCCTCTTTGACGGGTGTCCCCCTCATCGATGCCAACACAGCTTTGCGCACCTCCACTTGCTGCTCCAAGGAGGCGCTCCAGGCTTGGAGCTCCCGCGAGCATTTCTCTGCTATCTCGCGGTGGTGGCCAGCTTCCCGAGCTTCTTCCAAGGCTCGGGAGCAGGCCTCGCGCGAGGTCACAAGGGATGCCTCAGCCTTCGCATTATCAATCTCACGCTGGTGGCACGTGAGGTTGATGGCCACCTTCAACTTGTGTTGCTCCTCCATTAGCCGGAGACCCTCGGCCACAAGGCGTGCATCGACCTCCGCGAGTTCTTCACCGAGCTGGATCATCGCGCCCATCGCATCCCGAAAGAGCTCGTGGCAGACGACACTCAACTTGTGCGCTGATCTAAGCATGCTACCGACTCCGTCCTCCACCGAGGGGGACGTGGACGGGGCCCGAAGCGGCTTGCCCCCTTTCAGCAAGGGCAAGGGGCTGGCACCCGCCCGGCTGCCAGCCAAGCCTCGCGAGGGGCCCAGATGAGTGGAGACTCGTCGCTAGAAGAAGACCCCAGGATCAAAGCCAACCAGCCGCCGTCCACGATCAGAGGAGGGGGCCTTGGCACACTGGCCGCGCTCCAAGCAAGGCGGCAAGGGGGAGATGGTGAAGGCATGAGCTCAAGGCGCCCCGCTGGCAGGCTCGCTCCTCCGGCGGACCCCGCGCCAAGGGCGGTGTGCGGGCTTGGGGCGCTCGAAGCTGGCGGGGGAGACGAAGCAAGGGGGATGCCCCTCGGGAGGCCCCCCGGCCTTGGTGGAAGGAACCCTGGCGAACCATTGTTAGGAAGGGAGCGGCGCACAAGGAATGACAGAGACAAGGTACTTACTCATCAATGGTGATGTACTTCCTCTGCTTCAACGGCCCGAAGGCGCCACGACTGCAGCTTGGGGATCTCTTCCTCTTGCGGAGCTCCTCGAAGTCCACGCGAAGCTAGCCGAAGCGTTGGATGTGGCGACCATCACGGGGTGCGACTAGAGTAGCACCCAAGGAGACCGCCTCAGGAGCGCCAAGCTGGGGGAAGCTATCGGGCTCCGCCTCGCGACGACCTGACGAGTCTTCAGGAGCTTCGACCTCAGAAGCAGTGGACTGAGTCGCCCCTGCGGCTGCCGCCCCAATGTGGGGATCACGGGTTCCCGAGGATGACGCCTCGGGATCCTCAGGCAGCATCGACACATCGGCACCCGCGCCCCCGGCCTCCGACGGTACTTGCCTCCCAGCGTCCACTCTTGGGGAAAGATCGGGGCTGGTGGCAGGGAGAGGAACCACGATGATGGGGTTCTCACGGGGCCCCACGAGGCCGACTGGACGCAACCCCCACTCATCGAAGGAGGGCATCTACTCCACGAATGTCACCTTATTCAAGCAGCAGTACAGAAGGCAACTCTTCCTTGGCATGTCGTCTGGCAACGGGACACCCGTCAGGACCTCGAGCACCGTTCGCCATGCCTCAAGGGGGAGCCCGGACTCCTGAAGTCTCATGTGGTCCTTGCTGTTGAACAAGGCCCACATCGGTCAAGAGTGACGCTGAAGCGGAGCAATTCGGCGCCGGACGAACTCCTTCGCCACCATACGTGCAATCACGTCAAGGTCTTTGAGCCTCTTCAGCCTGAGCCAGATGGGGACAAGGCGCGAATCGGCGAGCCTTTGGTGGCACCAACCGAAGTTAGGAATGGCGAGCGCCGACACAGAAGAGAGCAGGGGGTTGAGCACTCCGACATCAACAAATACCCACCGTGTCCGAAACTCGCTCATGGATGGTGGGAGCTCGAAGTCAATCCCTGCGCCGGCCGTCGCCGCCACAGCCTAAAAGCTCAGGCATCCTGAGCTCTGCCGGGGATCAATCAGGTGCAACGAGAAGAAGTGGCAGAGAAGGGCCACGGAAGGAGCAATGCCTACCATGGCCTCGTAAACAAAGGCGAAACGGCGAGAAGGGTCACGGATTGGGGATCAAGGTGCAGCATGTGGATCTGATAATGGGCAAGCACTGCGTTGAAGAAGGCGGAGAAAGGAGGAACCAAGCCAGCCCAAAGGGCGTCGATGAAGAACGGGACCTCGGTGGCCGTCCGGTCGACACGAGCTCGAGACGCAGGCCAAGCCACTGTCCCTCCCCACTCATTGAAGCTAGAGGCGAGCATGGGGTGCACCTTGTCCATGGCCTCTTGGTTGAGCACCAGCGACCTGCCAACAGCGGGCTCAATGGCAGGAGGTAGTTCGGCGGAGGACAGGGGCTTCTTCCCTTTATCCGTCTGATCCGGCGCCATGGCGATGGGAGAGCGGAGCTCAGATCGGATTGGGAGAAGGGGCTAAACTTCAAGGGAGCGAAAGAATTGGGGGAATGCGCCGCAACAATGAGAGGGAAACCGTGTAGACCGCGGTGGCCGCCTAGCTAGGCGGGCACCAATGCTACGTGGGAAAGCGGAGACGCCCACGCCCAATCAACCGCCACACGTCAACCGAGGCCGCAGGATGATGGGGCCCGCGGCGCTCCGCACTTGTCCTTTGGCTTCGCCTCGAAGCCAAGCCCAAGCGCGCCTTGGGCCCGGGGGCTACTGTCGGTGTTTTGGGAACGGGGGTCCCCAGACTTGCCTGCCTGCGGCCCACGGCGTGGCTCTGCGAGTGGGCCCATACGGCCCATCATCACCAGCAAGGACTCAAGACCCTTGTGAGGGGCCAAGCCTCGCGAGGCGGACGACGCAAGACCTCCTCCGGAGCGACCTCACCATGCTGGCTCGCGAGGGGAGGAGAGATCAAGGCGAGGCAAACCTCACGAGGTTCTCATGACGTGAGCCATGACGACCAAGGCTAGGCGGGCGCCGGGCAGGCGCCAGCGTGCACAGTGTCCTTGTTTCCTCTTTGGTGCTAAGGGGGCAAGCACAGGCGAGGAGTTCCGAGGCATCAGGCAAAGGTTTCCATATAGGTGCAACGAGACCAAGACTGACGGTGTCCTGGACTAGGGGGTACTCAACACGTCATCTCCTGATCTGTTAGATTGGACCGAGGACCCCCATGGCCGTATACTCATGGACCGGTTCGGACAGCTGCCGCATATATGGAAGATTCCACAAGACTTGGTGATCAAGACAAAGGACTCCTCCCCACCGGCGTATTCGGCTAGGACTCTTGTCATCCTAGGCCTCTGCTGCATTATATAAACCGAGGCCAGGCTAGTCGATAGATAATAGACAACAATCATACCATAGGCTAGCTTCTAGGGTTTTAGCCTCTACGATCTCATGGTAGATCAACTCTTGTAATACTCATATCATCAATATCAATCAAGCAGGACGTAGGGTATTACCTCCATCAAGAGGGCCCGAACCTGGGTAAATATCGTGTCCCCTGCCTCCTGTTACCATCGATCCTAGACGCACAGTTCGGGACCCCCTACCCGAGATCCGCCGGTTTTGACACCGACAAAGACCAGCAGGAGAGCAAGACGGAGGTCACCGTGGAGCCCAAGACGGCGTCACCACCAGAGCCTTTGGCAGGCGAAGACTACTTTTGTCAGGATAAGTTGTACTAGTTGTCCCCTTTCAAATTGGCCGTTGTGGCATCCCTTCCTGCTCAATATTTGGGAAGAGGACCAGGGTCTCTATAAATAGGACTAGCCACCACGTTAGGAGGGAGACTCTTTTTGATCCTTACACCAGAGGAGAGACCTTCGATCCACACACCCCCAGTTCACCTAGCACAAGAACACCTCTCCTCAGGAGGCTGTTCTTCCCCATGTACTGTTCATCCTCAGCCCAAGAGGCAATCCACCACCACCACACTAGAGTAGGGTATTACACCACAACGGTGGCCCGAACCCGTATAAATCTTGTGTCTCATGTGTTGTGAGTTCGTGTGCCTAGCCTAGAGATTGCGAAGTGTATGAGGGCGTGATCGGTAAGAGGGAGATCTTCGCGCGCACCCCAGTGTTCGAACCTTAAGGGTTTTGCCGGAACCCGAAATCCGATAGAGGCAAACTTTAAAGGATTATGGTGTCATTTGTGACAAAGTGTCTCTTTGGTGTGACAATGAAAGTGCCATCAAGATTTCTCTCAACCATTTGCAACACTTCAAGACGAGGCATATTGAGATTCGGTATCACTTCATCCGGGATCACATTAAGCGAGGGGAGATCGAGCTCAACTATGTCAACACTCATGATAACCTTGCAGATATTTTCACGAAGCCCTTGGATGAATCAAGATTTCGCGAGTTAAGCCATGAGCTAAATATCATTGATTTGAGCAATGTGGCTTGAACCTTTGCACACCCCACCATACTCATCTTGATGTCTTGTTTAGGTGTAGCATGGACATAGGGGGAGTGTTGTTCTCTCAATGAACTTTCCCTCCCCCCATTGTGCATAAATTGATCAACTCTTTCACATTCACCTGTAGATGGTAATTGTGCTTCAAAGAAGAGTTTTGGTCATGGGCCCAAGGATAATTCTTCGCGGTGCCATCCCAATTGACTCAAACATAGGTGGCTCCGGCCACCGCCCTCTCCTTTCGAGAGGTTTTGGTTCATGTTTGGTCCTCTTTGTCCTTTTTGCCTTCGTTTTGGCCTTGTGTGTGTTTTGGTTGTGTCGTTTGTGCTCTTTTGCGTGTCTGGTTGCTCGAAGTGCGCATTGCAAAGGTCGTGTTTTATGTCTTCTCAAAACTTGCACTTCCTTGGGTGTACGGTACTACCATGGCTAGCAAAGGTACTACCACGGGAGGTGGCTGGCATCTGTGTGTGCGCAGCTGCAACCCCGGCACGGTACTACCGCTTCCACCATGGCAGTAATTTTTTACTGCCACTGGAAGAGCAGTACTACCGTGATGACCCGTGGTACTACCACACTGTCGCGAGCGCGTGGGGGTTAAGAGCGGGCAGGGGGAGTTCCAACTCCCCCATACCCATTCATCTCTTCCCCTCATTGCGTCTCTCCCTCTCCTGCCCAAGAACAGCGCCGGAGGACCTCGCCGGATCTCCTTCTCTGGCCACTCTCCTCGATTCCAACCGGTGGGATCAATCCCCACCTCGTCCTCTTGCCATGGACCCCGGTATCTCCCTTAGTCCCTCTCTCTTTGCCCCATTTTTGTGCTTCTAGGTTTTGGGAGATGCATGTGTAGTCCTTGTGATTTTTGTCTAAATCTTAGCAAGAGGAGATTGTAGGAGAGTGCTAGTGTAGTAAATATGCTATTTGGTGTGGTGCAACAGTGTAGTTTTGATCAACGGTAGTACCGATCTATATTTACGGATGTTTCTAGATCTGATCTTGCGAAGATCTGTTCCGTGCGGTACTACCACTCCTCTGGAGCGATACTACCGTCTGGCGTGCGGAAGTAAAAAATTACTTCTTCTCTAAGCATGGTACTACCGTGCCAACTTGGTGTAGTACTACCATGGCTAGAGCAGATGTAATTTTTTACGTCCACATCCTGGCCCGGTACTACCGTTGAGTAACAAATTACTTTGTTTTGTCCATCAAATCTCATTTCCACATGTTTCCTTTGGTGTTGGCCTTGGTCTTTGCAATAATCCTTCTCGCTCTTCTCGTGTGTTTGTGTTGTGTGTCATAGGTGGTGGCTCCGGTTCCAATGCCAGGCGCTCGAATCCCAGCCATGACATGAGCTCCAAGCGGCTGCGCAACCAAGAAGCTCCTGAGGGATCCAGTGCCCCACAACGCTATGTTAAGACCACAGCTAGCAAGTTCAAGGAGCCAAACATTGGCATGGATGAAATACCTCAAGCGGAGTTTTTGATTCGAAGGAAGCTCAACCCTTATGTCGGGCCTAGAGAGCTCTCAAGGGGAAATGACTTGTTCTGGACCAAGCAACAGAATCTCATCTACCTAGACGTGATCAAGGCCAAGCAGAACATCTATGTCCCAGTTCAGTGGATTGACATGGGACATCTGAAGAAGAACCAGGCATATTTTAGAGAGCCTCTGGATTTGGTGGAGCAGTTTGGTATTGAGGAGATCATCACTTTCCACCTTGACTTTGACCCGGAGCTTGTGGCTCAGTTCTTTGCTTCTGTCCACTTCCACACGGATGAGAAGCGGACCATGACTTGGATGAAAAATGGGAAGAGGATGACTGTTGAGTGGAAGGATTTCATGGAGCTGTTGCATGTTCGTGATGAATGGCTTGATGCTCCCGTTGGTGCCCGCCCACATGCCAACCCCGAGGATGCCAACAAGAGCAAGCTTCAACCTTTCTTGTTGAGAAGACCCGCCCCAGTGGCAAGAAGTCTTTTGTGCTGTACTCGTTTCTTGACATCATGCACCGGATCTTTCGCAACTCTCTGTTTCCTCACATAGGCGACAAGGACAAGGCGCACTCCTATCTCGTGGACATGATGCTCATGTGTGAGGAAGCCCGTCGTCATCAACCTGAACCACTTGATATCTCTCACATCATGTGGAGTGAGCTTCAGTTTGCTGTGTTCCACCATAAGGTGCCCATCTATGGACCTTACTTGTTCCTCTTGATCTCGAAGGCTTGGGAGAATCTCTTTCCGAGTTCCTTGCTCCCAACTGGATTCACCATGAGCCCATTAAGCTGCGTCAGAAGAATAAGTGGGCTAACACCACTACCCGGGCTGAGGCCAAAGCTGCTCGCATGGACGTTGATAAGGATGAGTTTGAGGAGGAGGAGGCTGAGGACAGTTCTGTGGGGTATTCACCTCCATCTACCGAGCCATCTTGGGCTAAGAAGCTCAAGGCCAAGATGAAGGCTCTGTTATGCATGCAGGCCAAGGGACAGTACAAAGCCCACATTTCTCAGAAGGAGAGTCACCAACGCGACAAGAGGATCTTAAGGAAGCTTGGCGAGGACGTCTTGAGCGGGTCAGAGAAGAACATCACCCCTGAGGCTGCCTGGATGGCGAAGCGGGGCTATCATTGGACTGAGTCGGATGGGCAGTCCATTCCTGCTGCTGAGACAGATGAGGAGATTGATGGGTGATCACATCAGTAGGAGCTACCACCTGTGTCGTAGGTGTCCTCTCTGCCTTTTTGGTGTCTCGATGCCAAAGGGGGAGAGAGTGTAGGATTTGCGAGTCTTGTGTCTTGTTGCTTTCGTTTCGTTGAACCTTCATTGCTTTGGTTTGTTGGTTTGTGTTGGTGTGCGTGTGAGACAAGGAGACCTATCCTATCATATGGTGTGAGACATATGCCCTCAAGCTTATCTTATTGTCTAGTATGTTTAGTAGATTGTGAGCTTTTGATTATCTTGTGCCCTTTACTTCATGCTCACTTACTTTACCTTGCATCCATGCTTAGTGTCACTTATATTGTTGCAAGGATTGCCTTGTCTATAAAATATAGGGGGATTGTTGATCCTAGCATGTGTGCCATGCAGTCCAAAGCATATCTATAGAGTGCACACATCTAGGGGGAGCCTGTCTATATTTTATAGATGTTGGGTTTGCTTATGTTCATGTTATATCCTTATGTGCAAATCCCTTATTGTCATCTATCCACCAAAAAGGGGGAGATTGTAAGGGCATATTTCTCCCACTATGGTTTTGGTGATTGATGACAAGACATTCAGCGCCTCTCGGAGCCTATCAAAGATGGTGGTTCTCTATGTTTCTTTTCGGTGGATTTGAGTCGTAGGAAAGCAGTACTATTAAGAGGGGTCCGCTTCAAAAATGTTAGGGTGGAATCATCACGTACACATCTGTTCCTTTGCACCACCTTTCCTTCGCTTCACTAGAGCACCGTCCGTTTATCCTTGTCGTTGCAAGATGAAGGCCCCCTAGTGCTATAGGTTCTATGGCGTGTGGTAGTACTGCTCAAGGGAGCAGTAGTACCGCAAGGGCATGCGGTAGTACCGCCCGGGCTTGCGGTAGTACCGCTCCTCGCGAGTGGTAGTACCGCTGCCTCTGGCCTAGAACGCTAGCGCGCGCGGAAGTAGGCATAGAAGTAATTTTTTACTTCCGCCCCTACGCGGTAGTACCGCTCCCTGCGAGCGGTAGTACCGTGCCAGATTTTCGCACGTCCCAAACTCAGCGGAAGTAGTCACGGACGAAATTTATTTAGTCCGTGCTTTTTCCCAGCCCAGTTGAGCCCTGCCCTGCAGTAGTACCGCATGGGCGCGCGGTAGCACCGCTCGTTGCCTAGTGCAACATGACCTCACCTATCTTCTACCGCACGAGCGGTAGTACCGCATCAAGGTGCGGTAGTACCATAGCGCCTTGCGGTAGTACCGCATCTAGCAGGTTGAGTAGGTGGGTAACGGTTGGATCTTGTCCCCCACTATATAAAGGGGGTCTTCTTCCTCAAGAAGACTACCTCTTCCCTCCCCAAGCTCCATTGTTGCTCAAAGCTTCATTTTCCCCAATCTCTCTCCCTAGCCAATCAAACTTGTTGATTTTCTAGGGATTGGTTGAGAAGGCCCCGATCTACACTTCCACCAAGAGAAATTTGATTCCCCCCACTAATCCCTTGCGGATCTTATTACTCTTGGGTGTTTGAGCACCCTAGACGGTTGAGGTCACCGCGGAGCCATATTCCATTGTGGTGAAACTTCATGGTGTCGTTGGGAGCCTCCGATTAAGTTGTGGAGATTGCCCCAACCTTATTTGTAAAGGTTCGGTCGCCACCTCCAAGGGCACCAATAGTGGAATCACGGTGTGAGGAGAATACGGTGGCCCTAGTGGCTTCCTGGGGAGCATTGTGCCTCCACGCCGCTTCAACGGAGACGTACTTTCTCTCGAAGGGAAGGAACTTCGGTAACACATCCTCGTCTCCATCGGCTCCACTTTTGGTTATCTCTTATCTTTACTTGTGCAAGCTTATATTGTGTTATATCCCTTGCTTGCTTGTGTGCTAGTTGTTGTTGCATCATATAGGTTGCTCACCTAGTTGCATATCTAGACAACCTATTTTGATGCTAACTTTAATTTGGTAAAGAAAAGCTAAAAATTGTTAGTTGCCTATTCACCCCCCTCTAGTCAACCATATCGATCCTTTCACTCTCGAGCCATGGCTGGCACGCCATAGCCGGCGCAAAGTCCGACGCTGCCACAGCCTGGCAGCACTGCCACAACTACCTTATTACTCGGGAACAGGGCAGCGGAGCACGATGGCGCAAGGAGTCGCGGCTACAATTGCAAGCAGCAGCGGGCGGCGGCACAAGCAGCGCCCGCAAGGACCAGGAGCAGTGGTGGGCGGCGGCGCAAGCAGCAAGAAGCAGCACAACGGGCGGCAACAAGCAGCAGCGCATCCATGGTGCAAACAACAGCAGCGATGGGCAACACAAGCAACAACAGCTGGCGGGCGGCGGCAACCAGCAGCAACACGACCGACCACAACTATGGCCGGCGCCGCCACGACCATAAGGACCCGATTGCTTTTTCATAAAAGAAATTTAGGGACCTGATTGCTTTTTATATAAAAGTTCAGGGACCCGATTGGTTTTAAAAGAAATTGGCCCCACCCGTCATAACCTGTCAACGGTCAACCTAACAGTCAAAGCTAACGGTCAATCTGACGAGTGGACCCGAGCTGTCATAATCATGTTTAAACTTAATCTTTTTTTAACATCAGTACAGACGCAAGCGCTCATACATACGCGCATACACTTACCCCTACCCCTATGAGCACCTCCGAAAGACTGAGCCGGCATGTCATCTTGAAATTTACGAAGTCACCATAGGCGTCTCGTCGTCGACGGAAACATCTCCTCCCACCGAAAGCACATCGTCGGAAATCCTGAAATAAATCCAGGAATAATGCGAGCACCAGGATCTGAACCCTGGTGGGCTGAGAATACCACAGTCCCTCTAACCATCCAACCACGGGTTGGTTCGCATGTAGGGCTGCAAACAAGTAGAGCTCGAGCGAGTTGGAGTTGGCTCAGCTCAACTCATATGAAAATTCGAGCGAGCTCGAACTCAGTGAAGCTCATGATTGAGCTGTAGAACATGCCTCGTGCTCAGCTTGTAACGATCTCGAGTTGATCTCAAGCTAGTTTCGAGCAAAATGAGATGGTAAAAATTATAAATCTATGGATGAAAAAAAAAGATAAATATGCTAGGAACCTTTGCCAAAATATAGGATATTTAACACATAGTCAACCGCGTGCCATAATTAGGCCGAAATTTTCTCTGCACTTAATTAAGTTTCCATGTTCGTCGATAAATAAAATGGACAAAAATTATAGACAACATATATGGTAATAAATAATCTTATTTCCATTTAATATATGACGTGATCATTTAACATAATGATATTCCGTCGAGCTATCGAGTTAAAATCGAGCGAGCCAACATTGGCTCAAGATCGACTCGTTTCTTGGTTGAGCTACATAAAGTGTTCAAACTCAGCTCGTTTCTTTTCTAGTCAATTTCGAGTCGAGTCAAAAAATGAGTTGATCTCGAGCGGCTCACAAGTCTCGAGTTTTTCTTGCAGCCTTATTCGCATGTTTAAACTTAATCAATATAATCATCAGTGTGACATGGTAAGTTTTTGAAACAGCGAACCAAAATTATGGTAGATTTTTGAGAAATTTTAAAAAAGATAGTTTTCCGTAACAATACCCGTAATGTGGTAATTTTTTTGTTATTTACTCGATCCAAAGGCACGCACTACCCTAGTCGATAGCTCTGTCGCCCCAACAACCGAAGCCAACACCCTTGCGCAGAGGCAAATTCAAAAGCAGCAAAGCGCCAAATGCCGCACAAAATGCGCTGATATAACGGTAAAAGAAACTATCCATGGGGCGAATAGTCCGGCTCTCACGACATGGGGAATCGCTCAAGCTCAAATTTTTCTTAACGGATTGTCAGTATAGTACTCCAGTCCGCCGTAAACAAGCGAGAGCTGTCGCATTACTTGGCATTTATCAAAGGAGAAGACGCAGACACCAAGCATCCCGATCCCGGCAACCATATGATAACACAATCAGCCAAAATGTGAGCCTATCCATAAATAAACTGAGAGCCGATCTCGCACGCAACGCAATTGGGTGTGGTCTTCAAGAAAAGAAGGAAAATTGCGCTCCATCTGGCATGACGCCTTTGGCGCTATCCCCTCAACCGGCCCCGCCCAGCAGCCTCACCTATCTATCTTCTATCCACTACGCTACAATGACGACTGTCTATGATGCGGGTGCGATCGCCGAGCAAGCCAAGTGTTTGACGAAATTCCTCGCCATGTATCCAGCTTGAAGCTTTTGCTCTATCATCTCGTTTTCTTTTCTTTTTTCGAGAGAGGGGGAGAAAAATAATCCCCTCATCTTCTCAGTCGGCCCCGCTCATCAGCCTCAGCCCTCAGCAGTTCACCCGGGATCAATACGCTCCGTGCCGTCGCTGTTACTGACGACTGAACCTATATGATGGAGCGCGGCCACCAACTGTTCGACCAAATTCCTCGCCCCAGAGCGCGCCATGGCTCCCCCCTTCCCCCTCCTCATACTCCTCCTCCTCGTCGCCGGCGCGGGAGCTGGCGCCGCGGCGCCGTCGAATGCGCACGCGTGCTCGTCGGCCGAGGCCAACACCTACGCGTTCTGCGACGCCTCGCTGCCGTTCCCCGTCCGCGCGCGCGCGCTCGTCTCCCTCCTCACCCTCGACGAGAAGATAGCGCAGCTCTCCAACACCGCGGCGGGCGTGCCGCGCCTCGGCGTCCCGCCCTACGAGTGGTGGTCCGAGTCGCTCCACGGCCTCGCCGACAACGGCCCGGGCATCAACTTCTCCTCGGGCCCCGTCGCCGCGGCCACCATCTTCCCCCAGGTCATCCTCTCCGCCGCCGCCTTCAACCGCTCGCTCTGGCGGGCGGTGGCCGAGGCCGTCGCCGTGGAGGCGCGCGCCATGCACAACGCCGGCCAGGCCGGGCTCACCTACTGGGCGCCCAACATCAACGTCTTCCGCGACCCGCGCTGGGGCCGCGGCCAGGAGACGCCCGGCGAGGACCCGGCCATGATCGCCGCCTACTCCGTCGAGTATGTCAAGGGCTTCCAGGGGGAGTACGGCGACGGCAGGGAGGGCAGGATGATGCTCTCCGCCTGCTGCAAGCACTACATCGCCTATGATTTGGAGAAATGGGGCAAGTTTGCGCGATACACCTTCAATGCCGAGGTTAAACGTTTGCTCCTATGAATGTTTTCGACTGTGTTTTATATTATTATTAAAGCTCATTTTCGGTTATTGCACTGTATCTAGCTTATTAAAACATACTGGCTGTTCACTTCATTAAGTATGTCATACCATAACAGCCTATGATTACAGTGCTGATTTTCGGGGACTTGACATCACACTAGCACACTACTTTGCCAGTTTAGTCTACGAACAAAAAAAACAATTCTGCATACAGTTTTTTTAAGGATCGTGTACAGGTTCTTTGGCACACTAAAAAGAAACTTCAGAGTGGGTGTATCATGTAGTATCAGTGATGCTTGAGAATCAAAATATCTGTGCCAAATGTGTGCAACGTGAAATCACAGAGTCGCTTCTTTTTTGAACAATATATATTCAATCAAAGAACAGATATATTAGCTTGGAATCTGGTGGAAAATTCTTTTAAACTTCTACTGCAACTTTAAATTTTGCATCCATTGTTGGTAGGTAAATGCGCAAGATTTCGAGGACACGTACGAGCCTCCTTTCAAGAGCTGCATCCAGGAGGGTCGTGCAAGTTGCTTGATGTGTTCATACAACCAGGTAAATGGTGTGCCAGCATGTGCGCGTAAAGATCTGCTGCAGAAGATTAGGGATGAATGGGGATTTAAAGGGTACTACTGCTGGCTCTCCTTTCAGCTGTTCTCTACTGCATGTGCCTTGAACTATTAGATATGTCAGGAATGACACTAATGTCATCATATTGGTGCTTATTTTTTGTCCGAAGGTACATCGTATCTGATTGTGACGCTGTGGCAATAATCCACGAAAACCAGACATACACGAGTTCAGGCGAAGATTCAGTAGCGATTGTTCTTAAGGCTGGTTAGTTTCCTGAAACCCTCTCTCTTGTGCTGAACATCGCATATGGGATTTTATTAGCATGTTGCTGTCTTTCTAGACTAGGACTTGCACTTCTCAGCTCAATAACACTATAAAAGTAAAAATTAGGAGATTAGGGACATAAAATTTAATTTTGGAGTCCAACAAATCTGAACTCCATTTCGAGGTTTCTACTTTCTGCTTTCAGCGTGACTGCTTAAAATATGAACTTGTACACCTTGCTGGAATTAGAATGATTAAGGTTAAACATCTTCTCAAAATAGATTTCTTTGACCACCTTGTATATATCATTCAACCAAGCAGAATTTCTTGCTGAATATGATTCCTGTTTTTCAAGGAATGGATGTCAACTGTGGGTCTTTCCTGATTCGGCATACAAAGTCGGCTATCGAGAAAGGAAAGATACAAGAAGAAGATATCAACCATGCTCTTTATAACCTGTTTTCTGTTCAGCTTCGCCTTGGACTTTTTGAGAAAACCAGTGAGAATCAATGGTTCACTCGACTAGGCCCCAGCAATGTTTGCACAAAAGAGCACAGGGAGCTCGCAGCAGAAGCTGTAAAGCAGGGAACCGTCTTGTTGAAGAACGATAACAGTTTTTTGCCTCTAAAGAGAAGTGAAGTTAGTCATATTGCTATAATTGGAGCGGCAGCAAACGATGCATACATAATGGGTGGAGATTACACAGGTCTAAATCACCGGACTCATTTAAACACCTCTTATTTTTCTATCCTACGTAAACTAATGCAAGCCTCACTTTGTTCAGGTGTTCCCTGTGATCCTATCACCTTCCTTAAAGGCATGCAAGCCTTTGTTCCGCAAACGACCGTTGCTGGCGGTTGCAAAAATGTATCATGTGACTCAACGGATGGATTTGGTGAAGCCATTGAAGTAGCTAAAAGAGCTGATATTGTTGTTGTGATTGCTGGGTTGAACCTGACTCAGGAGACCGAAGATCTTGATAGAGTGACCCTTCTCCTTCCAGGCAAGCAGCAGGATCTCGTAAATATCATTGCCGGTGTAACAAAGAAGCCTATTGTGTTGGTCATCACGGGCGGTGGTCCTGTCGATGTTTCTTTCGCGAAGCAAGATCCAAGAATTGCAAGTGTCCTGTGGATTGGATATCCAGGGGAAGTTGGCGGTCAAGTTCTCCCAGAAATTCTTTTCGGAGAGTACAATCCAGGTAAGTAAAACTTTGCAGTTTAATGCGGCGGTCAAGTAAGTAAAAAACTTGTACTGATGGCTAATCTGGTACACTCTGATGACAGGAGGAAAGTTGACTATGACTTGGTACCCCGAATCCTTCACTGCGGTTCCAATGACCGATATGAACATGAGAGCCGACCCTTCGCGCGGCTACCCTGGAAGAACATATCGGTTCTACACCGGAGATGTGGTATACGGTTTCGGTCACGGTCTGAGTTACACAAAGTACTCATACAACTTCTTGCAAGGTCCAAACAGAATCAGCCTGTCACAGTCACCAGTTCCAGGCCTCATCAGTAGGAAGCCTGCATACACACGGAGGGACGGACTGGACTACGTCCAGGTTGAAGACATCGCGTCATGTGAATCCCTAGTCTTCTCTGTCCACATCTCGGTCACCAACGAAGGTGCCATGGACGGGAGCCACGCCGTCCTGCTGTTCACGAGATCGAAGTTGAGAGTTCCGGGCTTCCCTCTGAAGCAGCTGGTTGGTTTCGAGCGCGTTTACACTGCCGCCGGCAGATCAACCAACGTGGAGATCAAGGTGGATCCCTGCAAGCACATGAGCGCGGCCAACACTGAAGGCAGAAGGGTGCTGCTCCTGGGATCCCATCATGTCATGGTAGGAGACGAAGTGCACGAGTTTGTCATCGAAGCATAACAATCTACAAGGTGTGTCACTTCTATAGCTGCTGTATTTGGCATAGTCGGATTTACACCTGTACAATTGTACCATAATCATGTTGTAAAGATTCATTGGATGCATGTACGGTTGAACCGATTTTGCAGTAAAAAAAACAGAAGCAGTAATTTTGACGCTGTTCCAGTTCTATTTTTGTTAGTTGAACACTGTTTTTTTTCGAATGTACGCAAATTGCGTATCATATTTTTATAAAGGACTGTGCTACACGATCCACACGATTAGTTTGTCATCGAAGCATAACAATCTACAAGGTGTGTCACTTCTATAGCTGCTGTATTTGGCATAGTCGGATTTACACCTGTACAATTGTACCATAATCATGTTGTAAAGATTCATTGGATGCATGTACGGTTGAACCGATTTTGCAGTAAAAAAAACAGAAGCAGTAATTTTGACGCTGTTCCAGTTCTATTTTTGTTAGTTGAACACTGTTTTTTTTCGAATGTACGCAAATTGCGTATCATATTTTTATAAAGGACTGTGCTACACGATCCACACGATTAGTTTGTCATCGAAGCATAACAATCTACAAGGTGTGTCACTTCTATAGCTGCTGTATTTGGCATAGTCGGATTTACACCTGTACAATTGTACCATAATCATGTTGTAAAGATTCATTGGATGCATGTACGGTTGAACCGATTTTGCAGTAAAAAAAACAGAAGCAGTAATTTTGACGCTGTTCCAGTTCTATTTTTGTTAGTTGAACACTGTTTTTTTTCGAATGTACGCAAATTGCGTATCATATTTTTATAAAGGACTGTGCTACACGATCCACACGATTAGTTCCTACGTGGTCGTTATCATCCCACGCTCGCTTTCACTGATTTTTTTTCCTTCTCTCAAAAACCGTAGTAAATTGCTAGTGGTTTTTTCTGGTTTTTCGCTGCATAATATGAAAAGAAAAACCGTAGTAAATTGCTAGTGGTTTTTTCTGGTTTTTCGCTGCATAATATGAAAAGAAAATGAAAGTGCTTGAAAGAGGATTCAAACCCACGTCTATGTTATACCTATCAAGCCCAATAACCAACTAAGCCATCTTTTGTTGTTGTCTATTGTAGAATGACAATGTTATTTGAACCTTTCTTATTTCTGCCATATCAGAAGAAAAAATAAAGTATGGCTTGGTAACTTTGGCAATGACCAGCGTGATAACTATGGTCTGAGCAACATGATAACTATACCATGATAAGGCTGGTAACTACAGTACGAGAAGGTTAAAAGCATGGGGAAGTATGGTAATTTAACATAGAAATTACCGGTGAAATGTTTCAAAAACTTTTCCCCCTTGGATGAAAGACACCATGGTGTTTAAACGTAAGATATTAGTTATCAAGTCTACAATGATACATCATCATGTTATTTACACAGAAATTATCGGGTGTATGTTTTTTAACAAAAAAATTCAGGTCAAAAGTTACAGTGGCGTTTGTATGGGAGTTATCAATTTTGTATGTTTCTACTACTATGTTATTTACACAGAAATTAGCGGGGCATCACCCTCCCTCCCCCCCCCCCCCCTCGCCACGGTCGCCATATTTACCAGGATCAGGTACATAAGTTATCAAGTCTGCGATGTGTGAGTTATCATGTTATTTGCATAAGAGTTATCGTGGTATGGTTCAACAACTCCTCCCACCCCTACCCCCACCGACAAAGTTATCAGGACTGGGTACATAATTTATCATGTCTACGATGTGTGATTTATCATGTTATTTGCATAGAAGTTACCGTGGTATGTTTCAACGACTCCCCCCCCCCCCACCCCTACCCCCGCCGACAAAGTTACCAGGACTGGGTACATAATTTATCATGTCTACGATGTATGAGTTATCATGTTATTTGCATAGAAGTTACCAGGACAGTGATGCGTAAACTATCATCATATTTACACAGAAGTTATCGAGGGTATATTTCATCAAAACCCCTCCCTCCGGCGGAGGGAAAAGTTATCATGTTTGCGGTGCGTAAATTATCATGATATTCACACGGAAATTACCAGGGTATATTTCATCAACTTTTTCTGGTTTAAAAATTACCATCGTGTTTGCATGTAAGTTATCAGGTCCGCGGTGCATAAATTACCAGGCTATTCACATCGAAAATTACTGGTTGGTATATTTCAACAACTTCTTTCACCTTGGGCTAAAATTATCACGGTGTGTGTACGTAAATTATCAGGTTTGCGGCCCAAAAATTACCTTCTTTTATAGACGACCTACCACCTTCCCTTCGTCAACATCTCCTAC
Source organism: Triticum urartu (assembly GCF_056163025.1). Lineage (NCBI taxonomy): Eukaryota > Viridiplantae > Streptophyta > Magnoliopsida > Poales > Poaceae > Triticum > Triticum urartu. The sequence goes on from NC_141874.1 coordinate 597,614,941, forward strand.
CTCTCGGACTGAATATTCTTTAGAAGAATCATTGATCACATCACCAAAATCATCTGCGCTGTCATCCGAGTGTTGACGGAGATACCTACTTCCATCATAAAGTGGAACAACAACGATAAAATAGAGAAAACTCATGGAATTAAAAAGAGAAAATGTATATTTTATAAGAAATACAGTACTAAATATCATGATCAAATAGTTTAGCTTTATCCAACTTACCACGTACCTAGACAGTGTGGAGTGGTTAGTGTATTGAGGTCTTCCTTAGCTTCATGTCACAGGTGCTCAGTTCGAGTCCCCGCATGCAATTTTTGTTTGCCCAACCTGCTCTATTTTTAGATGGTTATTAATACCTGCGGAAAAAAGGAAAGTGTGGGTAATTAATTCAGCGCGAAAAAAGGAAAGTGCGGGCGGGAAGGTAATAATCAACGTGATTTCAGGGAGGAGCGAAGGGATTGTTTCAGCGGCACACGTAGGACTACAGTTAGTTTCCGCTAAAAAATCACGATCGTGTGATCCAGATCCAACGACGTGCAGATCGTTTGGATCTGTTAGCGAATTTCCAGTCGGTAGGAGAATAGCTTTTTCGTTTTATAAAAGGTAGAGAGAAATTTACAGAAAGTTTTGTAAGCCCAACGAGTAGGGCTACCAGCTAGGATCCACACACACACCCTCAAATACATGCTACTCTCTCATAAAGATTTGAAAACACCTAGCTCTGGCCGATCTTCAAGTTTGTATCTTAGAGAGAATGAGGTCAACAAATTGGGGGGATAGTTCGTTGCTGGGCCACATTCCTGGACACTCGCGCATTTCTTTGCTTCCACAAACTCCAAACAATGAGAATGACTAGCGAATCAAAGCTCTTTCTGCTTGTCTTCGGGACTTCCTTGCTAGATCTTAGCCACCATTCCTCCAGGTTGCCCTCTATGGAAAGGAGGCGATATGAACAACTCGTGAAGTGAAACATGTGTGTCATGCCTGTCTAGTGTAAACACACTGCATAAAGATGTGGTCAAGAGTGTCCTCTTCCTGGCAGCAAGTGAAGCACGAGGCAGTGGTGTCTTGTAATCCATGTCGGAATTGTCTATCAGAGGTCCAGACACGATACTGGAGAGCAAGCCATATGAATATTTTGCATTTGAGTGGCGCCCAACTCTTCCATATGCAATGAGCGGTGGGCAGGCGAACCATGCTTTTAACATCTTGTAGGTAGATTGCTCCGAGTACTGATCGAAGGCACTCCATCTCCAGGTTAAAATGTCGGGGGTGCTAATATTAAGAGAAATGATGCCAACAACGGACCATAGGTTTGAGAACTGTTGTGGTGTCAGACCTGCACCTACGCCTGTGATCCGGCTTTGGTTGTTGAGGGCCTCATGCTTGATGTAGTAGTAGTAATGTAAAAGTTGGGCCATCTAGGCCATTTTGCTCATAGTGTGTAGGGCCTAATTGTGCATTCGTTGGACTGCAAAATAGTCATGTGCTCATATTCAAAACGGAAAGTTCCATGTTAGCGGAAATGGAAAATTCCTTTTCCACGCCTGTTTCACCGAAAAACATCATTTTGTTTCCATTTTCGTTTCCACGTAAAAAATTTGTTTTGCAAATTTTCATTTCCACTTCCATTTTTCCTCTCTGTTTTCATTTTTCGCCGAAAAAGCAAAAAGTTTCCGCTTCAGTTTCATCCCTAGCACAAGGTGACGGGGCCTTGTAATCAATCTGTGTTGCCATGACAGGATAAACTCCTTAACTACGTCTAGCATTGGCTGGCACTGTGCCTTGGTGGGCTGAGAAATGCCAAGCTGCAATTCCAAATATTTGCATGGAAAATGTCCAATGCGGCATCCATGGATCTCGTCAATCTGGCCCGTGTCTGTAGTGTCCGACCTGATTGGGATGGTCGATGGTTTAGCATAGTTGACTCTCAGACCTGATGCTTCACCAAAGATCTCCAAAGCACTACTAACAAAGTTCAAATCATGGCTAGACGGACGCACAAAGAGGATTGCATCGTCTGCAAAGATAGAAACTTGTTGTAGCGGAGTGACGTCCGGAAGTGGGGAGATGACCCCCAAAGTTGCTGCTCTAAGAATGATGGATGTCAAGGATTCCATAGCAATGACGAAGAGAGGGGGGATAGAGGGTCCCCTTGTCTCAGTCCACGTGGATGCACAATTTCTATGCCACGGATGACATTCAAATCACTCTTGAAATAGCCGACGAGAGAAGGATGGAGATCCATCGCAACCATCTGGTACTGCTGCAACACCTAATAGAGAAAAGCGCATGAAAGGCAGTCGAAGCCTCGAAGGCCGTGATATATATCAAACTTGAGCATCACTCCCTTGCACTTCCTTGTATGCAAACGCTTATCCAGACCAAAAGAAAGTTGTCTTGCAGACATCACTTGGTAATGAATGATGATTGATTTACGAAGGCGAGCTTGCCTATACGTCGCAAGTTTTTTGCCACCAATTTTGGGAGCTATGTACCAAACTTATGCGTCTATCGTCACCAATGACATTCGCATCCGGCTTCTTGGGGATAAGCGTGATGAACCCTTAATTAAGCGATATGAATCCTCTACCATCACCAACGTAAAATTTTAGGAGGGCTGCCATGATATCATTTATCATTATCCCCAAGTCTTGTGATAGAATATCCCCATAAATTCATCTGGCCATGGGGCACGATCTGCTGGCATCTCCTTTATCACTTCCTAGACCTCCTGAAAGTGCGTTATGTCGACTAGAGGGGGGGTGAATATGCGATTTTTATGAAATTCTTCACTGAGGAATTTGCCGGTGAGGAAATTCCTTAGCGAAGAACTACTAGCAGCGGAATAAGTACTCAAAACTAAACATACCAGAATACAAGCATAGTCATCATGATGAAATGAAGACAGGCACAGAGTACAGGAAGCGTAAGCACAGGATAACACAGGATGAAGACAAACAGACTGAATAAATTGAACTGAGGGAATTGAGAAAGTCTTCAGTCAAAGTCTTCAAACACAGATATGAACAAGCACACATCTCAATTATGAGGAAATGAAAGAGTTGAGGAAATGGAACCAGTAAGCTTGGTGAAGACAATGATTTGGTAGACCAGTTCCAACTGCTGTCTCAGTTGTACGTCTGGTTGGAGCGGCTGAGTATTTAAACTCGAGGACACACAGTCCCGGACACCCAGTCCTGAACACGCAGCTCAGGACACCCAGTCCTCACCGTATTCTCCTTGAACTAAGGTCACACAGACCTCGTCCAATCACTCGTGGTAAGTCTTCAGGCGACTTCCAAACCTTCACAAACTTGGTCACTCGGCGATCCACAATTCCTCTTGGATGCTCTAGACCATGACGCCTAACCGTCTGGAAGAAGCACAGTCTTCAAAGGTAACAAACGTCGGATCCACGCAGGATCAATCTCTTCAGTGATGCTCAATCACTTGGGGTTTGTAGGTGTTTGGGTTTTGGGTTTTTCCTCACTTGATGATTTTCGCTCAAAGTCCTCAAAGCATGGGTTGCTCTCAAATGGCAAGTGTCAGTTTCTCTCGGAGCAGCCAACCAGCTAGTGGTTGTAGGGGGCGGCTATTTATAGCCTAGGGAGCAGCCCGACATGATAAGACATAAATGCCCTTCAATGATATGACCATTAGGTGGATAGATATTTTGGGACAGCTGGCGCATAGCACAGCAACGGTCGGAATTTTGAGTAGCAAAATCCTCAGGGCTATCATGTTCCTCACTGTGTAGGCAATCCGCACTGGCGAATTCCTAACTCCTCAGTCAGAACAAATTCCTCAGAGACCAGAAGAGCTTCGTCTCTGTCACTGAAGAAATTGACTGAGCTGTATGAGATTTCCAATGGCTTCACTCGAAGGGATTGGTAGGTGTAGGATTTTGAGTTGAGCATCACGTGGAAATTTTCCTTAGTATTTCCTCGACCCCCTTTAACAGTACGTTGTTTCCTATAACTCAAGAAAGAGAAAATGAAACTACGAAAACAAAAGTCTTCGCGCTTCATGTTCCTCGAATGAATACTAAGTCTTCAAGGTCACACCATTTTCTTCACTTTCAAAGTCTTCAGGAAGTCTTCAGAAATCCAAAGTCTTCAGTCGAAGAACTTCATTTTTAGGGGTCGACTTTCTCTGTAAATATCAAACTCCTCATAGACTTATAGACCTGTGTACACTCACAAACGCATTAGTCCCTTAACCTATAGGTCTTCAATACACCAAAATCACTAAGGGGCGCTAGATGCACTTACAATCTCCCCCTTTTTGGTGATTGATGACAATATAGGTTAAGTTTTCAACGGGGATAAACATATGAAGTGTAAATACTGATATTGAGGAATTTGATTGCAAGATATAGAAGAACTCCCCCTGAAGATGTGCATAGTGAGGAATTTGCTTTTGAAGCAATGCACACTTGAAGAGTTGAATCATGGAGATATCCCCCTATATCTTGTAATTCATACACGCATTTGACATATAACAGTGAAGAATTTGAAATGCATGATGAAATATGGTGACTGATGTAATTCAGCATGCATGCAATAATATTTAACGAGGAATAAGCATGCAGAAAAACGCATCAAGAGTATCAGAGCACCATCGGGTTTAAGTTTACAACTCGATCCAATAAAAGCCTCAGAAGAACGAGAGTTGTAACTTAAAAAAAACACCCATATAGTAAGACCCGCTTGTAGACTAACTCAAAATTCTTCCCCTTTGTTATCAAATGACCAAAAGGACAGAATATGAGGACTAACGCCCCTGAAGAATATCAAGTTGATGAAGGAGCGCCAGCGTTGTTGGGGTCATTTGTTGTAGTAGGGCCTGCCGCAGTGTCGTCCAAATCTTCATTTTCATCAGTGTCGCGCGATGAAGAATATGAACTGTCCACTAGAGAAGGAACCTTAACCTTCTTGAATTTCTTCGGTGGAGGTGCAGACCAGTCAAAATCTTCATTGAGACCCTTCTTCAGATCGTCTTTACCATACAGATGTGACAGGATTGCCCAGGTGCGGCCGAAGACTTGATGGAGGTAGTAATGGTTTTTCTTCACTGCATTGTGTGTAGCAGTCATGTTGTGAAGAAGTGAACCAAACTGACGCTTAACCCATTTGTGATTTCGATCCACCTTCTGGTGAAGACTAAGCAGAAGTTCACGGTCAGCCATCACACGCGGAGCAGTGGCTTGAGAAGTGGACTTGGGTGCATTGGCAGAGTCATGTGTGGCAGAGTCGTCATTGGTGGAATAAGAGGCAGCCTTGCGAAATTAACCATCCAATGGACGAATGCCTTCATCAATAATAGCTGGTGCCTTGCCCTTTCCATCAACTGAGGAATAAGTCTGCTTGAGGACTTCAATTGGGGACAAGTAGCTGAGGTGATTCTGAAAATCAGCTTTGTAGTTGAGTGAAGACCTTGTCCTGAGGAATCTCATAATCCAAGGTGCATAAGGCTTCAGCTCAAATGGAGATAGTGCAACATTTGCCAGAGTCCTCATGAAGAAGTCGTGATAATTGACAGGAATGCCATGAACGATATTGAATACCAGATTCTTCATGATGCCAACAATTTCCTCATCAGATGAGTCGTGGCCTTTGATAGGACTGATTGTCCTCATAAGAATACGATAGACAGTTCTGGGCATGTAAAGCATTTCCTTCACGAGGAATTTGGTTCTTGGTGCTTGACCTGGCTTCAAAGGTTTCATCAGCACCTGCTTGTAATGATTTGTAAGCGCAGGTTCACTATAGATACAACGAGCTTCTTCAAGGGGAGGACTGAGTGGTAAGGCACGAAGCAATTCAGAGGCAGGTGCAGTGTAGTGAGTATTTTCAGACATCCAGTCCAGCACCCATGAATTCACATCATCAGAATCTCCTGTGATGTGCAACATTGCATAGAATTGAAGAATCAGTTCTTCATTCCAATCACAGATGTCAGAGCAAAAGTTTAACAGTCCAGCATCGTGAAGAACACTAAGGACTGGTGCGAAGCACGACATAGATTCCATGTCCACGTGAGGAATATGCTCATGATAGAAGATTTTCTCCTTGTTGAACAGCACTGAGGAATAGAAATTGGCTTGGCTAGCAGTCCAGAAATGCCTCTTCCTAACTGCGAGCAGAGTTATATGGGTTGTAATCTTCGAAGAATACGTGCTCGCCAAAGAAATCATCAGCCTTGAACTTTTGCTTGCATGAGAATGGATCCTTTGGCTTCGGCAGAGGAGTGTCAGTGAGTTGCATCACAACCTCAGAAATCTCAATCGCAGGTTCTTCAGACTGAGGAATTTCTGGTTCCTCTTCAGTGGCAGTCTGCATCTTCGGATGTTCAGCAGCAGTTTCTTCAGCACTAGTGGCTGGAATTTCCTCGTGCATAGATGAAGTGGGGTGAGTTTCTTCAGAGCCCATTTGAACAGTTGGTGCAGGCGACTGAGGTATTTGCTGCAGCGGTGTGAACATTGGGGAGTTTGGATGCTGACTTCCCCAGAATTCATCACTGATTACGGGTGTGGAGCAGCCAACGTCCACATCTTCATCTTCCATTTCTTCAACGCCAGCCTCTTCAGCTGTGAACTGAGGCATGGGCGAGGAGATGACAGGTGTTGAAGGGATCGCATCCACTTCAATTTCTTCATCCAACTGCTCAGACTTCGCAGCAGAAGGAGTTTCTTCATCAGATCCGCTGGGGATCACATATTCTTCATCAAAAGGAAGAAGGTCCTTTGATGGCCTGGTTGAGATGGGAACAACATCAATGGGATTAGCAAATGAACTTGTTAAGGCTTCATCTTCTTCGGAGCTGAGGAATCTGAAGCAGCTGATGCTTTCCTTTTCTTCACTGCAGCACGCTCTGCAGCCTTGGTCTTCTTCACATCTGATGCAGATGGAAGGATTGGAGTTGAAGTTGGCGCAGGAGCAGCTAAGGAATTTGGTTGATTTTCTTCACGCACAACTGATGCAGTTGCCCTGATTTCTTCAGTTTCTTCAGGCGCACCACTAGTGGATGCCCTGGCAATTTCTTCAGCGGCTGGAATGCAGTCATCAGCCCTGGAACTCACATTTTCTTCAGCAGCCTGATTTTCATCAGCGGTGCTCGCATGTTCTTCAGTCGGCTCAGCGGATGCTTCAGCCTGAGGAACTTCCTGTTGCGTTGGGGCAGCAACATTGGAAGTGAAGTTATCCGCAAGTTTCACAAAACGAACCTTGGCTCCAAGCCAATCAGTGCGATACGTGTCAAAGTCATCACTGAGTTTCTTGATCTCAGTTTGAATAGTGACAAGTTCTTCAGTTGTCATAGAGATAATGTTTTTCTTTAGATAGCGCTCTTTCTTGTACTGCGCTTTCTTGGTCTGCCTGGCCTTCTCAAATTTCCATTTTTCTTCTTGAATGAAGTGGGTCAGCATGTGACTTTGGCCAGGAGTTAGCTTGAAATCAGGCATGGGAGTGTTGGGGTCCTTGTGCCAAACATCAATGTATTCAAGGATCAACTTGGGATCCAAAAGCAGTGGCACATCTGTTCCCTTGGCTCTAGCGGCCCTGACTTGCCTATCTCTGATGATTTCTGCAAGTTCATCATCATCAGCTTCGTCTTCTTCAGACGGCACTTGGAAAGTGACTTGCTTCTTTTGAGGACTTGGTCGAGGACCGCGTCCAGCAGTTGACTTTGTCTTCAGTAGTGAGGGGCCAGCTGAGGAACTTGGTGCAGCTGAGGAACTTGCTGAGACACCTGAGGCAATTGAGATGCCTGTAGTCCTTTGGCACGAGGCAAGATCCACAGGTGCTGAGGACTTTGTCGGAACAGCCGAGGACTTCGGAGGAGCTGAGGATTTAGAAGGAGTAGGAGCAGCATGAGGAATTGGCCGTGAGGGCTTTGAGGATTCTGGCCGTGAGGGCATTGCTGAGGAACTTGGCCTTGAGGGCATTGTTGGTGAAGCACTTGGCTTGCGCGCAGACTTCTTTGACATAGCCTTCTTTGGCTTGACAGCAGAGGCCTCAGCAGAGGCAGCAGCAGCAGCAGAGTCTTCATTGAATTTCCTCACTGCTTCTCTGGCTTGCTTAGCCAACTTGGCTTGATGCTTGGCCCATTCGTCAGGATAGTCCTCACCGCGCTTGAGGCTGGTGGGATCTGCTATTTGGCCAGGTGCCAATGGAGCTCTTGGGCATGGAGGATTGAGTGCGAATTTCTTCATGTACTTTGGAGTTACATACCTGCACTCCCTCCATTCTCTTGCCCATCTCCTTTCTATCCTCTGTATGCGCACCTTGCGCTGATTTTTGTCCTCCTTTCCAAACTTGGCCTCATCAGGAGTGCAGTAATCTTTGTATATGTCCTCAGGGATTTCAAAGGCAGTCATAACCTCAGGCTTCTTTTCTCCTTTCTGTGCCTTTTACCATCAGCCATTTTCTTCAGTTGGGGAATTTGAACAATCGAATTATCTAAAGAAGTATGCAATTTTTCTTCGAGTAACGCTGCAAATGAGTTAAGTTGATGAGAATCTAGTGATTCAGCAGCTGACATGAGTACCTGTGAACAGAGTATAGTTGCGAGGAATTTGGAGAAGGTCATATGCGTTCTCAGAAGGTTTTTCAAAAAGAACAAGTTTGAGGAATTTGACCAGATGAATCTTGAAGAATTTCACTAAGCGTTCTTTGTGTTAGGTTCCAGAGTTGTATAGATCGAAGATCCACACAATTGAGGAATCTTGAAGAAAATGATGCTTAGAGAAACGAATCAAGAACAGATGACTTGTGAGGTGTTTTAGTGTGTGAAGATATGAAGAAAAACACCTTTAAAGATTTTGTAGATAATCATTCGAATCAACGAGGGCAGTAAAAGTAACTTTTAATTACCCTGGATGAAGAACACGACGAATAGTGAAGAGGAGAGGTGAAGTTCGTCTGTGTAGATCTTCCACGCCCTAACTCGGCAGAGGAAGACGGCTACGGCGGCGGTAGAGTGAAGATTTCCGCGGTCGGCGCGAGTACGTCGGCGACGAGGTCGAGGCAGTGAAGCTCTTCCTCACCGACGGCGATGAAGTAGCGGCGCCGCTAGGGTTTGAGAAGCTCGAGCTGGAGAGGGAGGTCGAGCGGAGTAAAAGAAGTGAGGAAGGGAAGTGAGGAAGGGAAGGAGGGGTATTTATAGCCACGGTGAAAAACTGCTCGCCCGAAAAAATTGGACGAACGTGCCCCTGACCCTTCTCATTCGCATGACATGTGTCACCCACATAGTGAGAAGTGGAGATCGTGTTAGATCGTGGGTGAGTGGATAAGTATATCGTGGGATGCGGAACGGTTTGAGCGGCAAAGCCGAAAATTTAGATATGATAGGTTTTAAAGTTCCGTTCGCAATTTCTTCAGCTGACAATGACACGGTGAAGATTTTGAACGAGTTTCAAATAGAACGCACATGAAGAATTTTTGAATAGATTGGGTTGAGTATAGCATAGAGGGGAAGGGTTCGATCACATTCACTTAGCAGAAGAACCAACTTGAAGAATTAGCAATAAGTGAAGCAGCATAGTATCCTATTAAATTGCACTGTAGCCTTTAGGTTCACTTTTCTTCTCGCCAAAACCTGAATTTTGCTACTGTTTATTTGCAAAAGAAGTTCTGAAATTTCAATTTAACATTACTCATACCCATCCTAAATATAAAAACATTACTCTCTATCCCTCATACATTAGCTGACAACCACTTGAACAAGTACCTGTAAAACAGAATATTTTCAGTTCTCAGAAGTACAACAAACATGTAGAGGCAATTGAAATATATCAACTCGAATTTGCAGCACCCTTGAATATTGACAGGCTGCGTGAGGGTCAGTATCTACCAATGTAAGGCCAGGTTCCCAACCACCCAGGTAAGAAATCTAGCATACCGTACAAATTCATTCAACATTCACCTTAAGCACAATGTAAAAATGTGAAAATCTAAGCTTAGCAAGGTTAGTGTACTATAGGTGTATGCAGTGCCTTCATAGATGAGACAAAGAGCTACAAATGCACCATGCATTGAAAAAAGAAAACCTGACCGCAAGCAGGTACCGCTAGTATTCAGTTCTGAACCTTGAGAAAGTTTTGAACCCTTCCTTATAGAGAATGTCAACAAAATGCAGATCAAAAGTGAAAAACCATATTTTTATTAGACCGATTCAAGTTTAGCAAGATCAGGCCACTGCAGTGTTTAATTTTCGATCTAATCAATGATATGATCGGCCTCCATGGCAGTGGCTTTCTAACTCAAAAGCTAACAAAACAGTATACTCTTTATTAACAATTCAGTGACATTGCACATTCAAATCACATTTAATTGCATTGGGCTGAGATGATTCATGCTTCTTCTTGGGGTGTTATTCGTCGATGCTTGCAGTGTGCAGCTTGTTTTTCACATTTTATTGTGTTTTACCCTTTTTGATTTCCTTCTTTCTACAACAGAACAAAGTAGATTCACAATGATGGGATGACCATCCTAATACAGCAGAAGCTTTCCTGCACCATTCTAAGTTAAATGGCCGAATATATTATTTTTACCAAAGCGTAAAACAACAGAAATCATGTACCTCTGAAGATGTGGGCATGTCAGCAACCTCATTATCCCGATTGATAGGTATAAAAAAATCAGATATATTTTCGCATGAAAAAAAGGAATCAGATGGACTTGAAGTGTTCTCCTGAAACAAAAATAACAAGTGTTCAGTAATAACCAGTACTGACTAATTATGTACAAGAGAAGGAGAATTGTACTGATAAGTATCTAGAAGGTAAACGTAACCCTGGGGAATAAATGCAGCTTGTCTCTATCTTGTGTTTTCATTTGCTTTCTTCAATCGGCTGTCTGGCTTCTCTCATCATTTCTTTTCTAGCTTCTCTTAGTCACTTGAGTGAAGGTAAAGATTTACCTTGGCGGCTGCAATCTGATGATAGAACTTTTTTATTTCTGAATCAAATAACCTCAGATGAAAACTATAACACAACCTTAAGTAAAAAAGAAGTTCATTAGATTCATGTAGAATAAATTAGGCTTGAGATCACCTCATGCCACACCCGGCTACGACATAAACAGAAACAACACTGAAAATCAGTAATTTCTCAGCTCCTCCTCATGCATTATAGTAGCTAGTGGACAACATACAAAGTGGATTAAAGAACACAAAACTGTTTCCCAACAAATATGTGTTGAAGTATTGTAGAAATTAGACTCCAAGGGCTCAAACACAAAACTGGATTCTGCCCCAGAGTTTTATTCTATCAGGTTAGCACTTGAGGCAGACACTTTCCATTCCGTGAAAATCAAATGGACATTATGAATTCGAAAACAATGATTCGCTTGAACCCAAAAGAAAACAAACTAACGACATAATAAAGTAGTAACCTACTCCAAAAGGAAACAAGACCATTAGTAAAAGCAATAAATGCCTACTCTTCTTGCCATTTGCAATAACAGGCTGCAGGTTACTTTTCAGAATACTATCACGCAAATCAGATTCTGATTAACCTCCTTTAAATTTCTTTGAGCTAAGTTGGCTAATTGTTTTCCCTAAGACGAGCTCGTGCAACGAAGTCCAACTAAATCGGATCATTTCACAACTGCAGGTAGATCAATCATACAATCACCGTAACTTATCCTATTCTGAGTTTCTGACACACCGTATCAAAGAATTGGGTCAAAGAGTTATACATACAAGAAAGGAACAAGTAAGATTCCTCCTAAAGTCACGAGAACAAAAATAACCATAACCTTTTGAGGCACCTGGGGGTCCTCTCATCCTCTGCCTGGTTAATATGGGCGAGATCTGGATGTTGGGGCGACTAGTGGCACTCAGGTAGGGAAATTGCAATCGAGATGCTCAATGCTGCCCAGGACACCGGACATGGTGCAGGCCAAACACCATGCTACGAGCCTACGAAGCCTCCCGCAAGGCCTGGCCATCGACCGAAGAAGCCTCCACCAGTCGCGAAGCCCCCCGCGTCCCTGCTGGCCTCAACGCTGCCGCCGACCAATGGGCGCACCCCCCGCAACACACAACGAGATCACATCTTAAAAAGAATTAGAAAATCATGCATACAAGAATTAGATAGTAAAAATCCCTCATATCCCACCCCGTAACTAAGAAATTCATGGCAAAAAGTAAATTGGTCTAAGGTAAGCACGCATCAAATTTCAAATCCCAATCTTCTTTATCCCGAGGGAAAGCTGCAACAATGTACTCACAGTCACAGATCCATTGTCTCCTGCAAATCCTCGGTGGCATGGAACCACCGAACCCTTGTCTCCGTCAGCCGTGATGAGAGGCCATGCACAACGCGGTTAAGAGAACAATCCCCGGCCAACTTGCCAAGCCATCCACAGCCCCAATGACGCCGAGGTCACCAGCCACGATATCCGCCGCAGCGCCGCCCGACCCCAAAGCCTGCCGCAGCTCACCGCGGCGCCGAGCACCACGGCCCCGCCTGCCCATTGACCACCACACCCTCAAGTAGCCGCCTCTCATCGCACAGTATTTGCCGTTGAAGTTCAACCTCTCGCATCGCAGTGATTATAGGAGAACAGGAAAGTGGGCTGAGTAGTAGTAATCCCCACGACTAGCTAAAAATATTGCGTGCCCTTTTTCTTTTCAGAGGTCGTGCACGTTTTCTAAAAAAAGAAGTAATCGGGCATGTGAAGTGGTAACCTAAAATTACCTCAGGGAGTGAGAAAAATTACAGAGGGGAGTCAAATCTGAGAAATATTGTTCTAGCTGGCTCGGTCGGATGGCTGGGGTGAAGAATTACTTATTCTTCACCCTGGGTTATTAATAGAATTTCTATATATATATATATATATATATAGCCAATGAAGAAAAACAACGGAAACAGTGAAGACAATGCAAAGTTGAAGAATATGATCAATTGAGGAATTTCAACTTTTGGTGGTGGCGTGACCCACCGTATAAGAATGATGATTTCAGACACCGTGTACAATTATCGTAGGGTTCTGAGAATCAAATTCTTCGTTAATTTCTTCACACTAAGAGTGTTATTCTTCATTGATTGAAGAAAAACGTTTCTTCATGTGTTGCACATCTAAGTCATCAATTTTGCATAAGTGTTAGGATGAGTGTCCTTTTCAAAGAACATTTGAAGATTCTAGGATATTTAGCTCACACCGCAACTTGCTAAATCTTTTCTCATCCAAGGGCTTTGTGAAGATATCGACTAGCTGTTCTTCAGTCTTCACATGCTCAATAGAAATGTCGCCCTTCAACACATGATCATGAAGAAAATGATGACGAATCTGAATGTGCTTTGTCTTCGAGTGCTGAACTGGGTTGTGAGCAATCTTGATGTCACTCTCATTGTCACAGAAGAGAGGCACATTCTTCATGTTGACGCCGTAGTCCTTGAGAGTTTGCTTCATCCATAGCAATTGAGCATAGCAAGAACCAGCGACAATGTACTCAGCTTCAGCAGTAGATAGTGATACGCAGTTCTGTTTCTTCGAGGACCAACCTACCAAGGATCGTCTGAGGAAATGGCATGTACCAGATGTTGACTTGCGGTCCACACGATCACCAGCATAGTCAGAGTCAGAATATCCAATGAGATCAAAAGCCGAGCCCTTGGGGTACCATAATCCAAGTGTTGGTGTGTGAGCTAGATATCGAAGAATATGCTTCACAGCCTTATGGTGTGATTCCTTCGGTGTAGCTTGAAATCGGGCACATATGCAAACACTAAGCATTATATCTGGCCTAGATGCACATAAGTACAATAAAGAACCAATCATGGAGCGGTATACCTTATGATCAAAGTCAATACCATTTTCATCAGTGCACATATGGCCATTTGTGGGCATAGGAAATTTGACTCCTTTGCAATCTTGCATGCTGAATTTCCTCAGTACATCCTTGAGGTATTTCTCCTGAGATATGAATATGTCATTGCGTTGTTGATGAATTTGAAGACCTAAAAAGAATTTCAACTCTCCCATCATAGACATTTGATATTCTTCACTCATCATATAGGCAAATTCATCACTATAACGTTGGTCAGTACAGCCAAAGATAATATCATCAACATATATTTGGCACACAAACAATTCACCATCATAAGATTTAGTGAAAAGAGTAGGGTTGAGTGAACCGGGTTTGAAGCCTTTCGTCATGAGGAATTCCTTCAAGGTATCATACCACGCCCGTGGGGCCTGCTTGAGGCCATAGAGGGCCTTGTTGAGTCTGAAGACTTTGTCAGGATTCTTTGGATCTTCAAAACCTAGGGGTTGAGCAACATATACTTCTTCCTCAAGCTTACCATTGAGGAATGCACTTTTCACATCCATTTGATATAAAGTGATATCATGATGGTTAGCATAAGCAAGTAATATGCGAATAGCTTCAAGTCTAGCAACAGGTGCAAAAGTTTCATCGAAATCAATTCCTTCAACCTGTGTGTAGCCTTGAGCTACAAGCCGTGCCTTATTCCTCACCACAAGGCCGTTTTCATCTTGCTTGTTGCGGTAGATCCACTTTGTGTCAATGATATTGTGCTTGCGAGGATCTGGACGTTTGACCAGTTCCCAGACATTGTTGAGCTCAAACTGATGTAATTCTTCTTGCATGACCTGAATCCACTCAGGCTCCAGAAATGCTTCATCTACCTTAGTGGGTTCTGTAATAGAGACAAAAGCATAGTGCCCACAAAAGTTAGATAAATGTGAAGCTTTTGAGCGTGTGAGAGGACCTGGCGCTTTGATGTCATTGATGATCTTTTCAACTTGCACTTCTTTTGCAATGCGAGGATGAGCTGGTTGCCGTTGAAGAATTTGATCAGCATTTTTTTCAGTATTTTCTTC